>NC_137324.1:180970206-181456551 GCF_965287045.1 Carcharhinus amblyrhynchos
TTAGGGGCATGTGGTTTGTGGGCGATTGGGTGGGTGACAGATTGGAGGACATGTATGAGGGGTGTGGTGTGGATGAAGGTGAGGGATTGTTAAGGAGGTAGGATGGAAGATTGGGAAGAGGAGGAGGAGAGGGTTGGGCTGAGGAGGGTGCTCGTGGTGGAAGTGGGAATGGAGTGCAGAGGGTAGGGAGAAGCAGATGGTGGAGTGGTGAAGTGAAGGGGACATTAGGGGAGAGGGTGGGCAGAGGGTATGGTGGCGAGGGAGTGAAGTCGAGAGCGTGAGTGTGTGACGGGAGTGTGAGCTGTGGTCTAATTCATGGATTTGAAGAGTTGAGTAGAACAGATAAAATTGTCATTAATGGTTGCTCTTTGTAATGTTGGGTGATGTTTATTCTGAGTGTTTAAACATAAGTTATTAATGTTGCATATGTATATGTGACTTGCCCTCTGGTTCGTTCTTGTATTGGTCTGAGTGTTGTGGATCATTTGATCTCTTTGGTTGTCTTGAAAAGTGTGTGTCTCATGCATGTCAATGAGAAATTGAATTTTCTCAGCCTTTAAGCACCATTTGTTCTTCACATCATCGGTTATTCTGTGAACTTCACTTTGTCTCCTGTCTGTGCTAGTTGCTTTGCTGTGGAATTTGGATTCTGGTATGAAGTTTAGGTGCTATCTGTTTACAATCAGAGCTTGCATATTTCTTCATCACTCTCATCAAACGAGTTCTTACCTTTTTGTGGTATGTCTGAGGATTTCTTGGTTTTTCTAAGTACTGATGGATTTCAGTTATCTTCGTTGCTTGATGTGACTGATCCATTCCAAGGGTTACCAATTGATTTATTCCTGAAATTCCTTGAAACTGATATTTGAAAGGCCAGAGACTGACTTCCTTTTGTGGCTGCTTTTTTTTTCTGGGGGTGCTTCAAATGCTAATATTGAACAAGCAAGCTGGTGATCTCCAATATTTGTCAGCTGTAACCATAGATACGTAATGTGCAGAGAAGTTCAGGCGCTGGTCGTCATAGTCTATCAAGTGCCAGTGTTTTGATCTTGGATGCTGACAATGTTTGCATCAAATTTTTTGAACATAAAGGCTGTTGGTGACCCAATTATGTTTGGTGCTGGGGGGCACACTGGGTAGAGGGGGTGCATAGTTGGTATTGGAATTTCCAATTCCATAATTTTCAGTTTTCTCGCGCTTAAGCATAGAAATTATTGAGAAATATAATCATACAACCCTACAGTGCAGAAGGAAGCCATTTGGCCCATCGAGTTTACCGAGCACAATCCCGCCCAGGCCCTATCTCCATAACCCCTTACATTTACCCTAGCTAGTTCCTCTGACACTAAGGGGCAATTTAGCATGACCAATCCATCTAACCTGCACATCTTTGGACTGTGGGATAAAATGGGAGCACGCGGAGGAAACCCACGCAGACATTGGGAGAACGTGCAAACTCCACACAGTGACCCAAGCTAGGAATCAAGCCCAGATCCCTGGAGCTGTGAGGCAGCAGTGCTAAACACTGTGCGGTCCAATTTTGACGAATGATACAGCTGCCAGGATTGTCTTTTTTTATTTATTCGTGGGACACAGGCGTCACTGGCTGGCCAACGTTTATTGCCCATCTCTTCTCACCTTCAAGAAGGTGATGATGAGGTGCTGCCTTGAATCATCGCAGTCCATGTTCTGTGAGTTGATCCACAATGCCGTTGGGGAGGGAATTCCAGGATTTTGACCCAGCGACTGTGAAGGAACGGTGATATATTTTGAAGTCAGGATGGTGAGTGGCTTGAAGGGGAACCTCCAGGTGGTGGTATTCTCATGTATCTGCTGCCCTTTTCCTTCTAATGGAAGTGGCCGTGGGTTTGGAAGGTCTAAGGATCTTTGGTGAATTGCTGCAGTACATCTTGTAGATAATACACACTTGCTACTGAGTGTCAGTGGTGGAGGGAGTGGATGTTTGGAGGCGTAGTGCCAGTCAAGTAGGGTGCTTCTTCCTGGATGTCAAGCTTCTTGAGTTTTGTTGGAGCTGCACCCACCCAGGCAAGTGGGGAGTATTCCATCACACTCCTGACTTGTGCCTTGTAGATGGTGGATAGGCTTTGGGGAGTCAGGAAGTGAATGACTCGCTGCAGGATTCCTTGCCTGTGACCTGCTCTTGTAGCCACTGTGTTTATGTGGTGGGTCCAGTTGAGTTCCTGGTCAATGGTAACCCCAAGGTTGTTGACACTGGGGGATTCAATGATGGTTACACTGTTGAATGTCAAAGGCGGTTATCTCTTATTGGTAATGGTCATTACCTGACATTTGTGTGGTGCGAATGTTACTTGTCACTTGTCAGCCTAAGCCTGGATATTGTCCAGATCTTGCTGCATTTGAACATGGACTACTTCAGTATCTGAGGAGTCTCGAATGGTGTTGAGCATTGTGCAATTATTGGCAAACTTCCCCATTTCTGATGTTATGATGAATGAGGGTCATTGACGCAGCAGTTAAAAATTTGGGTGTCACGGTAGCACAGTGGTTAGCACTGCTGCTTCACAGCTCCAGGGACCTGCGTTCGATCCCCGGCGTGGGTCACTGTCTGTATGGAGATTGCACATTCTCCTCGTGTCTGTGTGGGTTTCCTCCAGGTGCTCCGGTTTCCTCCCACATCCAAAGATGTGTGGGTTAGGTTGATTGGCCATGCTAAAAAATTGCTCCTTAGTGTCCTGAGATGTGTAGGTTAGCGGGATTAGCGGATAAATATGTAGGGATATGGGGGTAGGGCCTGGGTGGGATTGTGGCTGGTGCAGACTCGATGGGCTGAATGGCCTCTTTCTGCACTGTAGGGTTTTTGATTTCTATCATTGTTGGGTCCAGGACACTACCCTGAGGGACTCCGGCAGAGATGTCCTGGAGCTGAGATGACTGACCCTCCACAACCACAGCCAGCTTCCTATGTGCCAGGTATGACTCCAACCAGTGAGGTGTTTTCCCCCTGGAACTCATTGATTCCAGTTTGACTAAGGCTCCTTGATGCCACACTCAGTTGAATGTGGCCTTGATGTCAAGGGCTGTTATTCTCATCTCACCTCTGAAATTCAGCTCTTTCATCCATGTTTCAGCCAAGGCTGTAATGGGGTTGGGAGCTGAGTGACCCTGGTGAAACCCAAATTGGGCATCACTGAGCAGGTGCTGCTTGATAGCGCTGTTGATGACCCCTTCCATTACTTTACTGATGATCGAGAGTGGAGTGGGCGGGTAATTGGCTGGATTGGATTTTTCCTGCTTTTTGTGTACAGAACATACATGGGCAACTTTCCACATTGTTGGGTAGATGTTGAGAGCTGCACTGTAGCACAGTGGTTAGCACTGCTGCTTCACAGCTCCAGGGACCTGGATTTGATTCATGACTTGGGTCATTGTCTGTGTAGAGTTTGCACGTTCTCGTGTCTGTGTGGGTTTCCTCCCACTGTCCAAAGATGTGGGGTTAGGTTGATTGGCCATGCTAAAAATTGCCCCTTAGAGTCCTAAGTTGCGTAGGTTAGAGAGATTAGCGGGTAGATATGTCGGGAAACAGGGGTAGGGCCTGGGTGTGATTGTGGTCAGTGCAAACTCAATGGGCCAAATGGCCTCCTTCTGCACTGTAATGTTTCTATGATTCTATGTCAGTATTGTAACTGTACTGGAAGAGCTTGTCTAGGAGAGTGGCAAGTTTTGGAGCACAAGTCTTCAGTACTATTGCCAAAATGTTATCGGGCCCATTGTCTTTGCAGTATCCAGTGCCTCCAACCGTTTCTTGATGTCACATGGAGTGAATCGAATTGATTGGAGACTGGCATCTGAAATGCTGGAGAGGCCAAGATGGATCATTGACTCAGCACTTCTAGATGAAGATTGTTGCAAATGCTTCAACCTTATCTTTTGAACTGTTGTGTTGGGCTCCTCCATCATTGAGGATGGGGATATTTGTGGAACCACCTCCTCTGATTGTTTAATTGTCCACCACTATTCACGACTGGATGCGCAAGGACTGCAGAGTTTAGCTCTGTCTATCACTTGCTGTTAATGATGTTTGGCATGCAAGTAATCCTGTTTGGTAGTATCATCAGGCTGACACCTCATTTTTAGGTATGTCTGGTGCTGCTCTTGGCATACCCTTCTGCATTCACCATTGATCTCCTGGCTTGATAGTAATGGTTGAGTGGGGATATGCCTGGCCATGAGGTTGCAGATTGTGCACGGTTCCGCTATTGTTGATGGCCCACAGCGCCTTTTGAGTTGCTAAATTGATTTGAAGTCTTTCCCATTTAGCACAGTAATAGTGCCACGCAACAGGTTATACTTAATTTGAAGGCAGGACTTTGTCTCGACAAGGACCGTGTGGTGGTCACTTTTACCAATACTGTCATGAACAGATGCATCTGCAGCCAGCAGATCAGTAAGGAAAAGGTCAAGTTATTTTTCCTCTTGATTCCTTTACCATCTGCTACAGACGCAGTCTGGCATTATATCCTTTAGGACCCGACCAGCTCGATCAGTAGTGCTGCTGCCGAGCCACTTTTGGTGGTGGACATTGAAATCCACCACACACACACACACACACACACACACACACACACACACACACACCACCACCACCACCCCCCCCCCCCCCCCCCGAGAACATTCTGCACCCTTAATGCTTCCTCCATGTGTTGTTCAACTTGGAGAAGTACTGATTCATCAGCTGAAGGTTGGAATAGAAGGTTTCTTTCACTTGCTCTTTGGGATTCAAGGTGCATCGTAAACACTGAGGATGGCAAATTGATTGCCTTTGAGCGCAAGATTGAGTGTCATAAGATGCTCATTTGATCTCGGGGTGTTCATGGAGTCTGTACCGAGTTTGTTTTTAATCACAAAACTGATTCCAGCTCCGCAGTGTCTTGCTGTTGTGTTCCATGAATTCTGTGTTTTTTGTGATTTTTTTTCCCCCCTCTGGAAGAAAGCCTAGCCACTTCCAAGTTCATTGATTTCTCCCTCTTCTGTTTTGCGGGTATCGCTAAGGGCTAGAATGTCAATGTTGAGATGCTGGAGCTCATGGCTACCATTGCTAATGATGTACATACATCTGGCCGAGAACCCCTACAAAAATCAGAATTAGTGATCGATGAAGTGATAACTGCTGTCAAGAAGATGAAAAACAAAGCTTTTGATTGTGCCTATCCCTGTGAAAGTACCAAATTGTGCAGGAGATAAATGCATCTGAGATATGTCCCTATTTGTGAAGCTGTCGTGAAATGAAGAAATTCCAAATGACCTCAAATGCCATGAAGATCAAAATATTCAAGAAATTCAAGAAACTTTAGGGACATAACGTTACTCTTGACTATATAGCAAGTCCTAGCTAAATTACTATTTTAATCTGACTGAAGGTCAAAGTCAAGGTAGTGACCACTCTGTCACACAACAGTCTGCTGATGATGCACAAGTTCATGCTCACTCTGGAAAAGTACAACAGATAGCTGATGTATTCACAGAAGTCTACAAGAGTATAGGACTTTCCCTGACCAAAGCCATCCTGACACTGAATCTGTGTTTGTTCAGCCTGTGGCGAATTATGTACTCTAGTTTTGCGGATCATGATATCAGACCTAATACTAAAGTCAAACTATTGGAGAGTGGTTCTTCCCATGTTTCTCTACGGTACTAAAGCTTGAACTACTTATATACACCATAACAACATCCTGGAACAACGTCAACGCAGTCTTAGAATCTTGCAAATCAGGTAGCAGAACAAATGAGAATGTCCTCTAAGATGTGCACTAACAATATTTATTGTAATCTCGCATTAGCTGGGATGGATGGGACATGTTGCCTCACTCAAGACTACCCAAACAGGTGCTCTACTTGGAGCTATGCAGGGAGCTTGTTCTTTCATGAGGGCCAAAGGAAAGGTTCAAAGAAAATCTTGAAGCCTCTATAAAGAACTTCCCTATTAACAGCAACATGTGGGAAACAGATGCCCAATTGTGACCTAAATGCCAACTCATCAGATCAACAAAAGCAGCCACTGAGAAAGGATGACGAGAGTGGACAGCTGCTCACCAACCTTCATCTTCTCTTTTAGCCAGGGACAACAAATGCTCTCACAGGGAGAGGCTGCAAGGCTAGGATAAGAATCATAAACCCATAGTTAACACTGACGTCTCACTTCCACATGGAAGAATCATCGTCAACAGGATGGATTACCGATAGGTAGAGAGATTGATTAATGTGAACTACTTTCAGCAGAGTGCCCATTGTGTTGCTTCCGTAAGATGTGGTTTATTTAGATGACTCACAGCAACGTGTACGAAAGTCATTTGTTTACCCTCTCCGTTACAAGTACTGAGTGAAGGAATTTTAGGCTGGAGCAGTTCTATTCTGTTTGCTGCAGCAGATGTCAGTTGTTGACTTGTGCCCATGTCATGTTATGTTGTTGGGTGTGTCAGGGGTTTTCTGTGCCAAATTTGCTGTTCCTTTCATAAAGCTTTTGAGTTGCACAACGTTTTTCGTCAATGACAATTGTAAAAATAATTGTACATTAGTAAATTGTGTGTTAATTTGATGACAAACTAGCGTCATTGCAATGTTAACTTCAAAATGGCAGTGCAAAAAGAATTCTAGTTGACTGTTAGTTTCGCTAAATGACCGCATGACCTTGGGAATGGAGATTGGCTTTTTAGAAGAAATCTTGGGACAGTTCTGCAAACCAAACTAAAATAAGTCATGTATCTCCATGCAGTGACAATGCGTGTTCTGCTCTGAGCTTTTATCATGGATGGGAATTTGCTAAACATTAGAGCTGAATGTACTTCCAAAATAGTTAAAAAATCAGTACCAGCTGTTTCATCCTATTATTTAAATACATGTGCAGGAATGAAGGGTAAGAAAGCTCATTCAATGAAAATGATTTGTCAAAACTGAGCTACCGAGGGATGGAAGTATTCTGATTTCCAATGTTAAATTCAGTAATATATTACTGCTTTATTGACATGTTGATTCTTTTTGGAATTATTTATATCTGTTCTTTAAAGTTCCAGAAAATTAAAATATCTTCAATTAAAAATATTAAATTGACCACAGCACAGATTATCTTTGCTTACAAATGTTACTGCTCCAAATTGGGTGGATGTTTGTAATTTACTTTCTCATTCTCAATTCCTGAGATTTGTAGTTCTATTTCTTTTTGACATCCTAAATGAACTCTGAGAATCACTGTTTATACTTAGGGTAAAGCAGACTAAAGAAAGTTGTAATAATTGGAGATTCTGGTGGAAAACACCCAATTATTTGTTGTATCTATTTCACTCAGTTTCTAGGGAGTGACAGTGAAAACACATTAATCTCTTATTTGGACATATCACACACAAGCACTTTGAAACTTCAAAAGTAGGTAATTGTAGTAAGAATTCTCTATTCTGCTTTTAATTGTCATCAGAAAGACACCAATGAATTTTCCCCTTTCAATGACAGCCTTTAAAATTGATTTAAACATTCCATATTAGGTGAAACTTGAGTTTTCACATTTGAAGCGGGTGTCCAGCATCATGGAATGGGGATTTTATGCTTGCTTCTTTGCTTAGGTATTTTAAAGACGTCCTGATGACGCCAAAATGGAAACAACATCTAACTTAAATATAAAGTAGTGGAGTTGATCAGCATTACATCTTTCTGTGACAAAGTAAATAGACTTTTGAAACGGCAGAAACTTGTGTTGGATTGTCTGTTATAAGTGAGTGAAAAGACGCCATTGGGTTGATGTAACTTGACCGAGTTACTTTGAAACTGACCAAATCACTCAGCTTAATTTTACTGTCCATAGAAATCACCAGAGAGAATGTAATATCAACATTTCACCCAATCCTGTTTCCCACCAGGTTAAACTGATCTCAAAGTGCTGAATGCTTTCTTCTGACTGCTCATTTGATGCAATAAATTGTATGTCTGTAAGCAAAGAGAATCATAGAATCCACACAATACAGCAGGAGGCCATTCAGCCCATTGAGGCTGCACTGACAACAATCCCACTCAAACCCTATCGCCATAACCCTACATTTACCTAGTTAATCCCTCTAACCTACACATCCCTGGACACTAAGGGGCAATTAACATGACCAATGCACCTGAACTGCACACTTTTGGACTGTGGAGGAAACCCACACAGACATGGAGAGAACATGCAAACTCAACACAGACAGTGACCCATGCCAGGAATCTGACCCAGGTCCATGGAGCTGTGAGGCAGCAGTGCTAACTACTGTGCCACCGTGTTGCAGTTGGAAACACTCAGTCAATCAATGACCTTTAATCAGAACCCTTCTTTATGTCATACTATTTACATTTGTTTCTATTTTGTGGGGTCAATTAGCTCAGTTGGCTGGACAGTTGGTTTGTGATGTAGAGCAACGGCAACAGTGCGGATTTATTCCTGCACCAGTTGAAGATATTCATGAAGGCCTGAGCTCTCACCCTTGCCCCTTAAGTGTAGTGACCCTCAGGTTAAATCACCACCAGTCAGTTCTCCCCATGATCATCTGGTACTATGGCAACTTTACCTTTTTAACCTATTCCTGGTTTATATAAAGCACTTGAGAGCTCTCCAGAAAAGTTATCAAATACTATGACATTGATTATAAAAGTGATTAAGTTAAATAAAATATTTTTCAGTTACCTATTTAAGCCATCAATGAGCATTTTGGATTATTTTTGTCTGAGGATTTCACTTCAAATATTAACTTATATGAATTGCAGTGAAATGTTTAAGTGCTAAGATGCTTTATAAGTAAGCTTTCTCCACCGTCAGTCCAATTTATTGGTTTCCTGTGATGTGTGTGTTCAGGAGACTAATTGAGTTCTTTGTACTGATACTTTCATGGACAATAGCATTGATAAAAACATTTGACTGTAATCCTACAGTTTACATATTTGACTTGTTTCCTGGGGTACTTGTAATATTTTCATCTTTTTGGTTCATATACACTTTGGCTCTATGCTTTTTGTCTCAGTATATATTTCATATAGCTGAATTTCTGTTTTTATTTTAGCCAAGTTGGTTGGCTCCCTTGAATGGGCATCAATAATGACTCTGTGAACTGAGTGAAGGTTATTGAGGCTGATGGAACTGCTTTTACACCTGTTCTGACCTCATTGAATTTGGAGATCAATTACACAATATGGTTGTGTATTTATTTTTATTCTGGGAATCGGGTACTTTCTGGAATTTGTTTTATGATCCTGCATTGTTAGGAGGAAGACTGGTTGGCAGGTAATGTTTTGGACAGTTTTTTTCTTCATAGTGAATACAAGGTTTTATTTTCAGTTTGGCTGCAGTTTTAGTTTAAAAGCGTTGTGGACATCAGACTATACACAGTGTAGTCTCATATCCTCAGAGACTAAATGCTGACTGCACTCTTTTATTATGGTCACCATGGATTGTGTGTCTTTTTGATGTCACAAGCGTATAGTGGTTCTAGATCTTGGGGAATTTTCTTCATTTAGCCTCTTGTTTCGATGTTGAGTTTGTTCCTTCAAGAACTTTCACATGGAAATGCCGAGTAAGATGATTTTCCCCAGTTTTGTTTCAAACAAAGAATAGGAAGTGAAAATAAAAGTTTTATAGCATTTTTAAATGTGGTCGAGGAATAGAAGACTAAACAAGTTGAATCACTTGAGTATGGTTATCGATTGGTAAGTAATTGATCAGAATCTACAGTTTTAAATATTGAAAACAATGGTGCAACGGGGAGGGAAGCAAGGAATGAAAAGTGAAGATGGAGTTTACGTAATACTAGTAACGGTGGCAGTGTGCTCAGGATGAGTCACAGTTTTGTTCTTTAAAATTGGTTTCACATCCTTACAACATTGAAGATATTCTGCAATTTATTTATTTTCAGACAAATGTTAGCGTCAATGTCCAGTTTACTTTCACAACTGGATCCTGTCTGTGGTGGAATGTTGCCCTAATATTTGCCAACCTTTCGTAGCTCCCTCCTAGATACTTTGGTCTTGCTATTGAGTCTAGATTATTTGATGCTGAATAGCAGTGAATCAGGCTGGATTGCTATATTGGAGAGTTAAGATCAGCTTTCACAGCAAGAAAAGTTCTTGGCTGACTTGGTGCATTTTTGCTAACCGAGAACTGAGCTAATGTCTGTGACAATGTCATGAGTGTCACGTCCAAACTTTACCATGGGGAGGTTTGTCCAATTGTCTCTATTCTCTACTAATATTAATATTGTTAGCAGCTCAAGCGTCACATCTCCCTCCTGTTTTTCTCAAGACACTGGTTTTTGGGATTGAAAGAGGAGTTGACCATCACAGGAGCCACTGCTGATACCAAGAGTTGCAGCTGTCACTATCTTCCTCATACTGTTACATCTCTTTAACCCACAAAATATAGGCTTTTTGTGGCATTGATTCCTGTTACCATTTTTTCAACTTGCCCTCCTTGAAGGTCTAAGTGGCCCACTCCTTGTTATAATTCAGATCAGAAACCTGAAGTCTGCCTGAATCATAAATTTTGCAATTTGAATTTGGTTAGGGTAAGCATGAGATGCTTCACTTCATAGAACATTACAGCGCAGAACAGGCCCTTTGGCCCACGATGTTGCGCCGACCAGTAACAAAACAATGACCCACTAACCTGAACCAATCCCTTTTCGTCCATAAACCTATCCACGGATCTCTTAAACGCCCCCAAACTAGGCGCATTTACAACTGCAGCAGGCAGGGCATTCCAATCCCTCACCACCCTCTGGGTGAAGAACCTACCCCTGACATCCGTCCTATAACTACCCCCCCTTAATTTAAAGCCATGCCCCCTCGTGCTAGATTTCTCCATCAGAGGAAAAAGGCTATTACTATCCACCCTATCTAAACCTCTAATCATCTTATATGTTTCAATAAGATCCCCTCTTAGCCGCCTTCTTTCCAGCGAAAACAACCCCAAATTCCTCAGCCTCTCCTCATAGGACCTCCCCTCCATACCAGGCAACATCCTGGTCAACCTCCTCTGCACCCTCTTCAAAGCCTCCACATCCTTCCTGTAATGTGGGGACCAGAACTGCACACAGTACTCCAAGTGCGGCCGCACCAGAGTCGTGTACAGTTGCAACATAACGCTGCGACTCCTAAATTCAGTCCCCCTACCAATAAACGCCAAGACACCGTATGCCTTCTTAACAACCTTATCTACTTGATTCCCAACTTTCAGGGATCTATGTACACATACACCTAGATCCCTCTGCTCATCCACACTATTCAAAGTCCTCCTGTTAGCCCTATACTCGACACATCTGTTATTCCTACCAAAGTGAATTACCTCACACTTCTTCGTATTAAACTCCATCCGCCACCTCTCGGCCCAGCTCTGCAACCTGTCTAAGTCTTCCTGCAAACTATGACACCCTTCCTCACTATCTACCACACCTCCGACTTTGGTGTCATCAGCAAATTTACTAATCCACCCAACTATACCCTCATCCAGATCATTAGTAAAAATACACATCTCTGTAACCTGTGATCAGTGCTCCTTCCACACACATTGTCAGCCACTTTAAGACTTGAACAGCAGGTTAGGTGTAAAGACGCATTCTAATCAGTAATCTGTAAACTGTCTGTGCTTTATATGCTCTGAGGCCAGAACTCTCCATTCACCTGAAGAAGGGGCTAACCCAAAAGCTAGTGAATTTACTATCAGGTATGAATCAACTAACCAACCAGGGAGCTTTTAGAACCATAGAAAATTACAGCTCAGAAACAGGCCTTTTGGCCCTTCTTGTCTGTGCCGAACCATTTTTTGCCTAGTCCCACTGACCTGCACTTGAACCATATCCCTCCACACCCCTCTCATCCATGAACCCGTCCAAGTTTTTCTTAAATGTTAAAAGTGACCCCGCATTTACCACTTTATCCGGCAGCTCATTCCACACTTCCATCGCTCTCTGCGTGAAGAATCCCCCCCTAATTTTCCCTTTAAATTTTTCTTTCACCCTCAACCCAAGCCCCTGGTTTTTTTCTCCTCTAGCCTCAGTGGAAAAAGCCTGCTTGCATTCACTCTATCTATATACCCATCAAAATCTTATACACTCTATCAAATCTCCTCTCATTCTTCTATGTTCCAGGGAATAAAGTCCTAGCCTATTCAATCTCTCTCTGTAACTCAGCTTCTCAAGTCCTGGCAACATCCTTGTGAACCTCCTCTGCACTCTTTCAACCTTATTTACATCCTTCCTGTAACTAGGTGACCAAAACTGGACACAGTATTCTAAATTCGGCCTCACCAATGTCTTATACAACCTTACCTTAACACTCCAACTTTTATACTCTATACTCTGATTTATAAAGGCCAATGTACCAAAAGCACTCTTTACAACCCTATCCGCCTGTGACGCCACTTTTAGGGAATTCTGTACCTGTATTGCCCGATCCCTCTGTTCTACTGCACTCTTCAGAGTCCTACCATTTATCCTGTATGTTCTACTTTGGTTTGTCCTTCCAAAGTGCAATACCTCACACTTGTCTGCATTAAATTCCATTTGCCATTTTTCAGCCCATTTTTCTAGTTGGTCCAAATCCCTCTGCAAGCTTTGAAAATCTTCCTCACTGTCCACTACACCTCCAGTTTTTGTTATCATCAAATTTGTTGATCCAATTTACCACATTATCATCCAGATCATTGATATAGATGACAAACAACAATGGACCCAACACCGATCCCTGCAGCACACTGCTAGTCACAGGCCTCCACTCAGAAGCAATCCTCCACTACCACTCTCTGGCTTCTTCCATTGAGCCAGTGTCTAATCCAATTTACTACCTCCCCATGTATACCTAGCGAACTGAACCTTTCTAATTAACCTCCCATGAGGGACCTTATCAAAGGCCTTGCTGAAATCCAGGCAGACAACATCCACCTTTCCTTCATCCACTTCCCTGGTAACGTCCTTGAAAAACTCTAATAGATTGGTCAAACATGACCTACCACGCACAAAGCCATGTTGACTCTCCCTAATAAGTCCCTGTCTATCCAAATATTTGTAGATCCTACCCCTTATCACATCTTCCAATAACTTGCCCACCACCGACGTCAAACTTACTGGCCTATAATTTCCAAGATTTCTTTTGGAACCTTTTTTTTAAACAACGGAACAACATGAGCCACCCTCCAATCATCTGGCACCTCCACCGTGAATACTGACATTTTAAATATGCCTGCCAGGGCCCCTGCAACTTCAACACTAACCTCCCTCAAGGTCTGTGGGAATACCATCTGTGGTCCTGGGGTTTTGCCTGTTGGCCAGAGCTTGCCACTCTGTTTTGCCTCAAGACAGCCAGCACCTCCTCCCCTGTGATCTGTAAAGGTTCCATGACCTCCCTACCTCTTTGCCCTATTTCCGTAGACTCCGTGTCCATTTCCTCAGTAAATACGGATGCAAAAAACCCATTTAGTATCTCCCCCCATCTCTTTTGGTTCCATACACAATCTACCACTCTGGTCTTCAAGAAGACCAATTTTATCCCTCACTATCCTTTTGCTCCTTACTTACCTATAGAAGCTCTTTGGATTTTCCTTCGCTCTGTCTGCCAAAGCAACCTCATGTCTTCTTTAATTTCCCTCTTAAGTAGCTTCCCGCATTTATTATACTGCTTGAGCAACTGATTTGTTCCTTGCTGCCTGTTCGTGACATACAACTCTTTTCCTCTTAATCAGTATTGCAATCTCCCTTGAGAGCCAAGGTTCCTTATCCCTATTTAGTTTGCCTTTAATCCTGACAGGAACATACAAACTCTGCCCTCTCAAAATTTCTCCTTTGAAGTCCTCCCACTTTCCATTTACATCCTTACCAGAGAACAGCCTGTGCCAATCCACACTTCATGGATTCCTTCTCATTTCATCAAATTTGGCCTTTTTGCAGTTCAGAACTTCATCCCGAGGACCAGATCTATCCTAATCCATGATCGGGTTGAAACAAATGAAACTTTTATCAAAATTTAGTGAAGAATACAGTTAACATGTAACGATAACTTTTATCAATCACAAAAAAGAAAAACAACCATGATGTTGTGTAATTCTTAATAAATGTGTGAAATCTTCCAATTAAATAAACTTCCCTACAGAAAATTCTTGCCACAGGGTTTAGCACAGAAAATATGAATGCTCCTGATGCTGGAACTTAGTCCTTCTGTTGGATGCTGCAGCTCTCTTGATGCGCACACAGACAAGCTTGGAGTCAAAACAATTTTCAAAAGGGTGAAGGAGAGAGGCTCGAGTTACTAACTAGCAAAATCACCAACAGCAGAATTTTCACTTCAGGAAGGCAAGAAACCTTGCTTCCAACAGCAGAATTTCCAATACCAGAGAGAGAGAAACATTGCTTTTAGAACATAGAATGTAGAAAAACTACAGTACAAACAGGCCCTTCGGCCCACAAGTTGCGTGATCATATCCCTCCCTACTCGGCCTACCTATAACCCTCAATCCTATTAAGTCCCATGTATTCATCCAGAAGTCTCTTAAAAGACCCTATTGAATTTGCCTCCACCACCACTGATGGCAGCCGATTCCACTCACCCACCACCCTCTCAGTGAAAAACTTATCCCTGACATCTCCTCTGTACTTACTCTCCAGCACCTTAAACCTGTGTCCTCTTGTAGTGACCATTTCAGCCCTGGGAAACAGCATCTGAGAATCACCTGATCTATACCCCATGGATATGGAAGCTATCGAGAGGGTGCAGAGGAGATTTACAAGGATGTTGCCTGGATTGGGTGGCATGCCTTATGAGGGTAGGTTGAGGGAGCTAGGTCTTTTCTCCCTGGAGAGACGAAGGTTGAGAGACGACCTGATAGGGGTTTATAAAATGTTGAGAGGTATAGATCGGGTGGATTCTTGGAAGGCTATTTCCCAGGGCTGAAATGGTTGCTACGAGAAGACACAGGTTTAAGGTGCTGGGGAGCAGGTACAGAGGGGATGTCAGGGTAAGTTTGAAAAAGGTGGTGGTGAGTGAGTGGAATTGGCTGCCATCGGTGGTGGTAGAGGTGAACTGGTTGGGGTCTTTTAAGAGACTTCTGGATGAGTAGATGGGATTTAATGGGATTGAGAGTTATAGATAGGCCTAGCAGTTATGGATATGATCGGTGCAGCTTGTGGGCCGAAGGGCCTGTTTGTGTTGTAGTGTTCTATGTTCTATACCTCTCAACATCTTTTAAACCTCTATCAGGTCACCTCTCATCCTTCGTCTCTCCAGGGAGAAAAAACCAAGCTCCCTTAACCTATCCTTGTAAGGGATGTCATCCAATCCAAGCAACGTCCTTGTAAATCTCCTCTGCACCCTTTCAATAGCTTCCACGTCCCTCCTGTAATGAGGCAATCAGAACTGAGCATAGTACTCCAAGTATCATTGGTCTGAAGTTGGCATCAGTCTGGTGTCCACAATGCTTTTAAGCTAAAACTGCAGCCAAACTGAAAATGAAACCTTGAATTCACTATGAAGGAAAAAAAACTGTCAAAAACATGACCTGCCAACAGTCTTCCTCCTAACAATGCAGGATCACAAAACAAATCCCAGAAAGTATCAGAAGCCCAGAGTAAAAATAAAACCCCATTTAAGCCATTGAAGCAGCAAAAGGACATCTAATAGGCAACTGGTGCCGTAGTAAAACCAAAAGACCAGCTTGTAAACTGCAGAGAACATGATTTTAAAAAAATCTTAAAGATACACTAATATCACATGCTTCCAATTAAAATCATACAGAACAGAAGAGATCCTTCAGCCCATCAAATCCGCACAGACACATTACAAACAACTGGACTCCCACCTAATCCAATCTGTCAGCACTTGGCCTGTGGCCATGAATGTTATGTCAGGTGCTCATCCAGATACTTTTTAAAGCACGTGAGGCAACCTGCCTCTATCACTCTCCCAGGCAATGCATTCAATCCGTCACCGTCCTCTGGGTAAAAAATGTTTTTCCTCACATTCCCCCTCCTACCCCTCACCTTGAACATATGTCCCCTTGTGACTGACCTTTCAACTAAGGGGAACAGCTGTTCTTCATTCAGTCTGCTCATGTCTCTCATCTTGTACACCTCGATCAGGTCGCACCTCAGTCTTCTCTGCTCCAACAAAAACAACCCAAGCCTACCCAACCTCTCATAACTTAAATGTTCCATCCCAGGCAGCATCCTGGTAAATCTCCTCTGCATCCCTTCCAGTACAATCTCATCTTTCTTACAATGTAGCAACCAAAGCTGTATTCCAGCTGTGGCCTCACCAAAATTCTATACAAGTCCAACATGAGCAAAGAAAATTATAGCACAGGAACAGGCCCTTCAAGCCTGCACTGACCATGCTGCCCGACTTAACTGAAACCCCCCACCCTTCCAGGGACCATATCTCTCTGTTCCCATCCTATTCATGTACCTATCAAGACACTCCTTAAAAGTTACTACCATAACTGCTTCCACTACCTCCCCAACAACAAGTTTCAGGCACCCACCATCCTGTGTGTAAAAAATCTGCCTCGTACATCTCCTTTAAACCTTGTCCTTTGTACTTTAAACCTGTGCCCTCAAGTAATTGATGCTTCTCACTCTGGGAAGAAGTTTCTGACTATCCACGTCTCTCATATGTCGTAGACTTCCATCAGGTCTCCCATCAACTTCCATCATTCCAGTGAGAACAACACTTCCCTGCTTTTGTAATCTGTGCCTTGATAAATGGAAAGTGTCCCATATGCCTTTTTTACTACCCTACTAACGTGCCCTTCTGCCTTCAGAGATCTGTGGACAAACACGCCAAGGTCCCTTTGTTCCACAGAACTTCCTAGTGTCCTACCATTCATTGAGTGCTTTCTTGTTAAATTACTCCTTCCAAAGTGTATCACCTCACGGATTAAATTCCATTTGACCATTCTTCTTTTTCTTCTTGTAGCCCAAGACACTCCGCCTCACAGTTAACCACCCAGCCAATCTTTGTGTCATCTGCAAACATACTGATCCTACCCCTCCCCATATAATCATAAATGTAATTTTATAAGTGACAATGGGGCCCCAGCACAAATCTCTGTGGTACGCCACCGAACACTGGCTTCCAGTCACTGATGCAGAAAGAAGTCTCAGAACACCAAGTTAAAGTCCAGCAGGTTTATTTGGTAGTAAATGCCATGCGCTTTCAGGGTTTGCCCCATCGTCAGGTGAATGTCGTTCCAGTCATTAAAGCAGCCTCTGTCATCGCCCTCTATCTTCTATAACTGAGACAATTTTGAATCCACTTTATCAAATTACTCTCTATCCCATGTGAATTTAGCTTCTTTACAAGTCTCCCATGTTGTTCGTCCATTGCTGTCAATGAGGACCTAGACACCATTAGACATTTTGAGGCTAGATGTGGTGTGTCTGAAGATAAGTGATCAGGCCAATTCGGGCGCGGAATGTCCTGGCACACACTGGGCAGATTTGTGTAGACACTGTAGTTGTTGCACTGGTGATTCTGGACTTGCGTAGCTCGTGCTTAAATTGTGCTTTAGCAGCGCACCTTGCTTCGTAAGTTTGACAATCCTTGTGGATGAGGCAGCGCCAGGTTGGGTGGTTTTGTGCCAACATTTCCCAGATGGTCGTGTCTATGTCAGGCAACTTCAGGGAGACCTTGAGTGTGTCTTTGTAACATTTCCTCTGCCCTCCATGCAAGCGTCTTTCAGCAGAGAGTTCTCCAAAAAGGAGCTGCTTGGGTATTCGCTCGTCCGGCGTACAGATGACATGACCTGCCCACTGGGTCTGTGCTCTCCACAGCAATGTGTGGACTGATGGTAGACTTGCTCTAGAAAGAACTTGAGTGTCTGGTACTTTGTCTTGCCATCTGTTGCATAATATTCTGCAAAGACAAGTCATGTGAATTTGCTTTCTTTACAAGTCTCCCGTGTGGGACCTTGTTAAAGACTTTGCTGAAATCCACAGGTGGGATTGTGGTTGGTACAGACCCAATGGGCTGAATGGCCTCCTTTGCACTGTAGGGATTCTATGATAAGGAAATATTAAGATAGATGGAATTTCAGAGCTTGGGGCTTTGGCAGCTGAAGGTATGATTGTCAAAGGTAGAGTGATTAAAATGAAGGATGGTAAAGAGACCGGAATTGGAGTAGTGCAGATAACTGATAACAACTAGGAGCAGGAGTAGGCCATCTGGCCCCTCGAGCCTGCTCTGCCATTCAATATGAACGTGACTGATATTTTTGTGGACTCAGCTCCATTTAGCCGCCCAATCACCATATCTCTTATTCCTTTACTGTTCAAAAATTTATCTATCCTTGCCTTAAAAACATTCAGTGAGATAGCCTCAACTGCTTCACTGGGCAGGGAATTCCACAGATTCATAAACTCAGTCCTAAATCTGCTTCCCCTTATTTTGAGGCTATGCCCCCTAGTTCTAGTTTCGCCCGCCAGTGGAAGCAACTTCCCTGCTTTTACCTTAGCTATTCCCTTCATAATTTTATGTTTCTATAAGATCTTCCCTCATTCTTCTGAATTCCAATGAGTATAGCCCTAGTCTACTCAGTCTGTCCTCATAAGCCAACTCTCTCAAGTCTGCAATCAACCGAGTGAATCTCCTCTGCACCCCCTCCGGGACCAGTGTATTCTTTCTCAAGTAAGGAGACCAAAACTGTACATAGTACTCCAGGTGTGGCCTCACCAGCACCAGTAGTAGTATCACATTTGCTGTTTCCAATCTACGGGAACCACCTGAGAGTCCAGTGAATTTTAGTAAATTACCACTAGTACATTTGCTATTTCTCCCGCCATCCCTTTCAGTAACCTGGGATGCATTCCATCAGGACCAGGAGACTTGTCTACCTTTAGCCCCATTAACTGCCCAACACGACGTCTTTCTTGATAATAGTTTCTAGGTTCGGAGACTTGTCGGGCTGGAGGAGTTACATTGATGAGAAGTGGTGAGGCCATGGACTGATTTGAAAGTGAGAGTGAGAATTTTAGAATTGTGTGGCTGAATTGGGTGTTGATGTAGCACAGGGGATAATGGGTGAAATGGTACCAGTTAGAACACAGGCTAGGAGGAGTATTGAATGACCTTAATTTTTAAAGGTGGGTAATGAGAAGCTGGCAAGTGTGTTGGAATAGTCAAGCCCAGATGTTGACCAGTGGTGGGTTTGGAATAATATTGTGGGTTCAAGCTGGAAAGATACTAATGTATCAGATCAAATCTCTTTATGTAAGTAAAGATTGGAATTTAGAAATATGTACATGATGTTAAGGAATGTGGAGAGAGAATGGGAAACGGACATTGAAGTGGCTGATCAGTCATGATCCTAAATGAATATTTCTCATCAGTATTTACTGTTGAGAAAAACATGGATGTTAGGGAACTTGGGGAAATAAATAATGATGTCTGGAGGAGTGTACATATTACAGAGAAGGAGGCGCTAAAGTCTTAAAGCGCATCAAAGTAGATAAATCCCCAGGACCTGATGAGGTATATCCTAGGATGTTGTAGGAGGCTAGGGAGGAAATTGTGGGTCCCCTAGCTGAGATATTTGAATCATCGATCGTCATGGGTGAGGTGCCTGAAGATTGGAGAGTAGCAGATGTTGTGCCTTTCTTTAAAAAGGCTACACGGAAAAGCCTGGGAACTGCAGGCCAGTGAGCCTCGTGTGGTGGGTAAATTGTTGGAAGGTATTTTGAGAGACAGGATCTATAGGAATTTAGAGATGCAAGGATTGGTTAGGAACAGTCAACATGTCTTTGTGAGTGGAAAATCATGTCTCACAAATTTGTTTGAGGTTTTTTTTTGAAGGGGTAACCAAGAAGGTAGGTGAGGGCAGTGCAGTCAATGTTGTCTGTACGGACTTTAGCAAGGCCTTTGTCAAGGTATTGCATAGTAGGTTGTTACATAATGTTAAATCTCTTGGAATCCAGGGTGAGGTATCTAAATGGACACAAAAGTGGGTGGTTGTAGAGAGTTGTTTTTCAAACTGGAGGCCTGTGCCCAGGGATGTGCCTCAGGAATCAGTGCTGGGCCCGTTGTTATTTGTCATTTATATTAATGATTTGGATGAGAATATAGGGAGCCTGGTTAGTAATTTTTGCAGATGACACCAAGGTTAGTGGAATAGTGGATAGTGAAGAAAGTTATCTTCAGTTGCAACGGAATTTTGATCAATTGGGCCAGTGGGCTGATGAATGGCAGATGGAGTTTAATTTAGACAAATGCGAGTGATGCATTTTGGTAGATTGAACCAGGGCAGGATTTACTCAGTTAATAGTAGGGCGTTGGGCAGAGTTAGAGAACAAAGAGATCTAGGGGTACATGTTCATAATTCCTTGAAAGTGGAGTCTCAGATGGACAGAACGGTGAAGAAGGCATTCAGCTTGGTTTCATGGGTCAGAACATTGAATGCAGGAGTTGGGACGTCTTGTTGAAGTTGTATAAGACATTGGTAAGGTCATACTTGAAATACTGTGTGCAATTCTGGTCACCCATTATAGAAAGGATATTATTAAACTAGAAAGAGTGCAGAAAAGATTTACTAGGATGCTACTGGGACTTGATGGATTGAGTTATATGGAGAACCTGAATAGACTGGGACGACTTGGTCTGGAGTGTAGGAGTCTGAGGGGTGACCTTCTAGAGGTCTATAAAATAATGAGGGGCATAGACAAGGTAGATTGTCAGTATCTTTTCCCAAAGACAGGAGAGTCTAAAACTAGAGGGCATAAGTTTAAGGTGAGAGGGGGGAGATACAAAAGTGTCCAGAGGGGTAATTTTTTCTCATGGAGGGTGGTGAGTGTCTGGAACAAGCTGCCAGAGGTAGTAGTACAGGCGGGTTTAATTTTGTCTTTTAAAAAGCATTTAGATCGTTACATGGGTACAATGGGTATAAGGGATGTGGGCCAAATGCAGGCAATTGGGATTAATTTACAGGTTTTAAAAAAAGGGTGGCATGGACAAGTTGGGCCAAAGGATCTGTTTCCATGCTGTAAACCTCTGATTCTATCACTGTCATACTGAATAGTGGAGCAGGCTCGATGGGTTGAATAGCCTGCTCCTCCTGTTATAATTAGGGATGGGCAACAAATGCTGCCCTTGCCAGCAATGTCCAGACTCCATGAAAGAATAAAATAAATGTAATAACAATACTTTAAAAAAAAAAGGTACAATTGGGCACAGCCAACATGGATTTACAAAAGAATATTTTTTTGAGGCTGTAACTAGCAGAATGCGTAAGGGGCAATCAGTGGATGTGGTATATTCAGATTTTCAGAAAGCTTTTGGTAAGGTCTCATACAAGAGATAGGAAAACAAAATTACAGCACATGGGACCAGGGGATCATACTGGCATGGATTGAGAACTGGTTAATGGGCAGAAAACAGTGCAAGAATAAATGAGTCAATTTCAGGTTGGCAGGCTGTGACTAATGGATATGTGCTTGGGCCCCAGCTATTAGCAATCTATATAAATGGCTTATTCCATTGTATGATACGTACAAGTCATACAGTTTTACAGCACAGAAAGAGGCCCTTAGGCCCAACGTATTTACACCTGCCACCAAGCTCTTATCTATTCTAATCTCCATTTTCCAGCATTTGGTCTGTAGCTAGGTGGGGATTAAATGTCATATTTCCAGTTCACAGGTGACACAAAACTAAGTGTGATTTGTAAGGAGAACACAAAGGTGCTTCAGAGATTTGGAATGGCTGAGAGAGTGGGTTAAAATTTGGCCAGTGGAATGCAATGTGAAAAAGTGAGAGATTATCCACTTTAGTAGGAAAAGAGAAATCCAGAATATTTAGCAAATGATGAGAGGCTGGAAAGTGTTAAATTTCAGAAGGACTTGGATATCCTTGTCCATGAGTCACTGAAGGCTAATATGAAGATACTTCAAGCAATTAAGGCAGATAGGAAATATACAGTAAATAGCAGAACCCTTGAGTATTGAAAGGCAAAGGAATGTGGGTGTATAGGTACACAGGTCATTGAAACTGGCAATGCAGGTGGAGAAGGTAGTTAAGAAGGCATACAGCATGCTTGTCTTCATTGACTGGGGTATTGAGTTTAAAAACTGGCAAGTCATGTTGCAGCTTTATAGAACCTTAGTTAGGCCGTCCTTGGAGTATAGTGTTCAATTCTGGTTGCCACACTACCAGAAGGATGTGGAGGCTTTGGAGAGGGTACAGAAAAGATTTACCAGGATGTTGCTTAATATGGAGGGCATTAGCTATGAGGAGAGGTTGGAGAAACTTGGTTTGTTCTCGCTGGAGCGATGGAGGTTGAGGGGAGACCTGATAGAAGTCTATAAGATTATGAAGGGCATGGATACAGTGGATAGTCAGAAGCTTTTTCCCAGGATGAAAGAGTCAATTACTAGGGGGCACAGATTTAAGGTGCGAGGGGCAAGGTTTAAAGGAGATGTATGAGGCAGATTTTTTTAGAGTAGTGGGCGCCTGGAACTTGTTGCTGAGGGAGGTAATCAAAGTGGATATGGCAGTGACTTTTAAGGGACATCTTGACAAGTACATCAATAGGATGGGAATCGAGGGATATGGTCTCCAAAAAGGTAGGGGGGTTTTAGTTAAGTCGGGCAGCATGGTCGGTGCAGGCTTGGAGAGCCGAAGGGCTTGTTCCTGTGCTGTAATTTTCTTTGTTCTTTGTTCATGGTATGTGTCAGCCTTTTATTGCAAGAGGATTTGAGATTATGGTTAAAGATATCTTAGTGCAGATACATAAACACTTGGTGAGACAGCACCCAGAATAATATGTGCAGTTTTCGTCCCCTTGCCATAGGAATGCAACAAAGGCTCACCAAATTAATTCCTGGGATGGAGAGATTGTCCAAGAGGGATTCTCTGGAGCTTAGAAGAATGAGGGGTGATCTCGTTCCAACATATTCTTATGGGGCTCGACAAGGTTGATGCAGGAAGGGTGCCTCCCTTGCCTGGGGGTTCTGGAATCGGGGAATATCATCTCGGAATAAGGGATGAAGAAATGAGGAATTTCTTAACTTAGAGGGTGATGAGTCTTTGACTCCAGAAGATTCTGGAGGCTCGGTCATTGAGTTTGTTCGAGACCCATCGATAGATTTCCACATATTAAAATTATTAAGGGATATGGGGATAGTTCAGGAAAATAGTGTTGAAGTAGAATATCAGCCGTGATCTTACAGAATAAAGCAGACTTGAAAGTCTGAATGGCTGCCGCCTCCTGCTTATTCTAGAAAAACAAATGAGTTGGACAGCAGTGGAAAAGACAAAACATCAATTGCTCAGGTATAATCTTCACTGATAGCTTCTCCTATTTTCCTTCCTCCACAGACGCTACCTGTCTTGCTCATTGTTCCAGCATTTGCCATTTTTGTTCCAACCCTCATCATCTATTCTGGTACAATTTTATATTTGTATGGAAATATATTTAGATATGGGCTGTATTTTTAAATTATTGCCTGAAGATTATTAACATTACGCTGTCAAATTATTCTTGTTTGTGAAAGTTGACTTCCCTCAAACCCTGAAAGTTACAGGTTTGATCATTTTGTTGACTTTCAAACTTAAGGATCTTTGCTGCTTTGCCCCAGTGGATGCTGAACATTTAATTAGATCAATGCTAGTCGTATGTTACACATCTCAACAGTGAACCTCTGCATAGAAATTTAGTGATTTTGTTTTCTAAGTTACAAGGTATTGCAAAGTCACAAAGAACTTGAGCTTTGCAATGCTTTTAACAGTTTCTAACGATTGTAATCAAAAGTGGTATTCCTAACTGCAGGAAGTTTCTGCCAGTCTGTAACCAACATAATGCTATAATAAGGCCTAACTAAGGTTCTATAAAGCTGCAATGTGACTTGCCAGTTTTTAAACTCAATACCCCAGCCGATGAAGACAAGCATGCTGTATGTCTCCTTGACTACCTTCTCCACCTGCATTGCCTCTATCACAGGTAATTTCTGATGTCTGTATTTTAATGCTGTGTGAATCTGACAATGTGTTGTAGAGTTTTCACTCTTTGCCTTTTCATTAATAGAGGTGTTAGTAATTATTTCTGTTCATTTCAGTGTTGGTTGACTTTTGCACCAGTTGCAGATCAGACGGCTCAGTATTTCCACATTTCCATGGATCAAGTCAATTGGTTATCAATGATCTACCTTGTTGTTGGTGTTCCCTTTGGCTTTGGGACAACATGGATACTCGACATGCTTGGACTTAAAACTTCAGTAAGTTTAGTTTTATATAATCTCCAAGTTTTTTGGTGCACTTTTGGCTTTGCTTACTGTCTATGTATATTGAAATAGGGTGATAAAATTTGCTGTTTTGGAATATGCCTTGGGAATAATGCATTTTCTGATACTACAATTAACTGGAGGACACGGCTGCACAGTGTCCCTTTCCTTAATGATTCAGGAGCCCAGTGCAAGCGAAAAGGGTGAAGCATTCATAACCATCTTCAGCTAGAAGTGCCAACTGGATGATCCACCTTGCCTTCTCCTGAGGTCCCCAGCATTTCAGATGTCAGTTTTAGCAGATTTGATTCATTCCAAGATATCAAGAAACAGCTGAAAGCATTGGATACGGCAAAGGCTATCGGCTGTAACTATATTCTGAAAATAGTGCGCTCCAGAACTATCTGCACGCCTGAACAAACAGTTCCAGCACAACTACAACACTGGCATCCACTTGGCAATGTTGAAACTACTCAGGTATGGCCTGTCCACAAGATGCATGACAAATGACTGGAGATGGGGGGTTGAACTATGAAGAGAGACTAAATAGACTGGGTCTGTACTCGGAGTTTAGAAGGATGAGGGGGGATCTTATAGAGACGTATAAGATAATGAAGGGGATGGATAGGGTAGAGGTAGAGAGATTCTTCCCGTTTAGAAAGGAAAGCAGGACTAGAGGGCGCACAGCCTCAAGATAAGGGGAGGGGGGTGCAGTTTAGAATGGAGTTGAGGAGGAACTTCTTCACTCAAAAGGTGGTGAATCTCTGGAATTCTCTGCCAGTTGAAGTGGTGGAGGCTACCTCGCTAAATATATTTAAGTCATGGGTAGATAGGTTTTTAACCGACAAGGGAATTCCGGGTTATGGGGAGAAAGCGGGAAAGTGGAACTGATCCACTTCAGATCAGCCATGATCTTTATGAATGGCGGGGCAGGCTCGAAGGGCTAGATGGCCTGCTCCTGCTCCTATTTCTTATGTTCTTAAATCCACCCTGGCCAATTACCACCCCATCGCTCTACTCTTGGTCATCAGTAAAGTGATAGAAGAGATTATTTTCAGCATAAACACGTGGCATTTACTCAGCAATGATGCTCAGTTTGAATTCTTGATATCATTCTTACCTTGGTCCAAATAGGGCAAAAAAACTGAACTGCAGAGGTGAGTTTATAGTGACTGTCTTTGACTTCATTGCAGTATTTGACCAAGTATGGTATAAAACATAGAAAAACTGGCATGGATCGGAATCGGAGGGGAAAAAACTCTTCTAGTTGGACTCGCACCTACCATAAAGGAAGATAGTCATGGTTTTTGGAGGTCAATTATCTCAGTCCCAGGACATTGCTGTAGGAGTTCCTTATGGTAATGTCCTCGACACAAACTTCCGTTGTTTCATCAATGACCATTCTTCTATTTATATGGTTAAAATTGGAGATGTTTGCTGATGAGTGCATAATATTCAGCACCATTCATGACTCATCAGAAATTGAAGCAGTCTGTGTCCATATGCAGTAAGACCTGGACTAGACAACATTAAGGCTTAGCTGATAAGTGGCAAGTGACGTTTGCGCCCCAGAAGTGGCAAGTGACGTTTGCGCCCCAGAAGTGGCAAGTGACGTTTGCGCCCCAGAAGTGGCAAGTGACGTTTGCGCCCCAGAAGTGGCAAGTGACGTTTGCGCCCCAGAAGTGGCAAGTGACGTTTGCGCCCCAGAAGTGGCAAGTGACGTTTGCGCCCCAGAAGTGGCAAGTGACGTTTGCGCCCCAGAAGTGGCAAGTGACCATACCTAATGACATCAAATGGCATTACCATCACTGAATCGCCCATGATCAGTATCTTGGGGATTATTACTGACCAGAAACTGAACTGGACCAGCCATATAAATACTAGAACTACAAGATCAGGTCTGAGGCTGGAAATCCTGTGGCGAGTAACTCATCTCCTAACTCAAAGCCTGTCCACCATCTACAAGTCCCAAGTCAGGAGTGTGATGGAATACTCTTCACTTGCTTAGTATGAGTGCAGCTTCAAGAAGCTCAACACCATCCAGGTCAAAACAGTCAATTACTTGTCTCCTGATCCACCACTTTCAACATTCACTCTCTTCACCACCAGTGCACAGTTGAACTGCAGCAACTCACCAAGGCTCCTTTGGCAGCATCTTCCAAATCCATAACCGCTACTACCTAGAAGGACAAGGGCACAGATGCATTGGAACACATCTGCAAATTCCTCTGTAAGCAGTAAATTATCTTGGCTATATTACTGCTGCTTCACTATTGCTGGGTGAAAATCCTGGAATTCTGTTAACAGCGCTGTGGGTGTGCCTACAGCACATGGACTGCAGTGCTTCAAGAAGATAGCTCATCACCTTGGGCATCTAGGAATGGACAATTAGTGGTGGCCAAGCCAGCATTACCTGTACCTTCATGAAAGAAAAAATTCAGGTTGTATCATTTAAATTTAAGGCCTTTTGGGCTCTGAATAAAACATGCAAACAATTGTTGATTTGGTCCTATATTAATGTACAGTAAGGCAATCTCTTTATTCATTTCATACCTTTAAGAGCCCCACTGATGTTAGATGTGCGTTTATCTCAAAACCCGAATGATAACTTGGAGCACCAGTTCTTAAACGTGTTTTGGTATAATAGAACAAAGATGATCAAAGAAAAGGCAAACACGGGAACAGACCCTTCAGACCTCAAGCCTGTGCTGATCATGATGTCCTAACTAAACTAAATAAAAATCCTCCCACCTTTACTTGGTCCATATCCCTCTATTCCCTCCCTATTGATGTATTCATGAATGTGAGGAAAGACATACAAACCAGTGAGGAAATGTCTAGTCTTGCTGTTAGCATTCAAATAAAAGAAACTCCCCAAGACAAAAGACATTTAACTAAAATAATGACTACAAACACACTAACTTATGGAATTAACCCAGTCCCCATCTGTCTATGTTCCTGATCCCTGAGAAACCTCTTGTCCCAAATCAATATTCTATACAGTATATCTCAGTAACTAAATCCAGCAAATAGTTACCACCCACAAGTTAACATTAGTAAGTCCTTTTTTGTTTCAGCATTAGTGTTCTGAAGTTTTCAAACCACTGTTTGGAGCCTAGGAGTCTGTGTTCTGGGAGAGCTCTGCTTTCCAGCTGAGCATGGCATTGGTTGTAATTGCTGAGCAGCTATTGTCCTCTCCTCAACTTTGAGAAATTAACTAGCTTCTAATGTTCCATATTTCCCTTTTAGTCTCCTCCTCATCAAAACAAATTGCCTGGGACCAGGCTTTTAGCATATGTAAATTGTATTCAGGCGGTTTAGAACGGAGTTGAGGAGGAACTTCTTCACTCAAAGGGTGGTGAATCTCTGGAATTCTCTGCCCGTTGAAGTGGTGGAGGCTGCCTCGCTAAATATTTTTAAGAAGCGGGTTGATGGGTTTTTGATAAGAGAGGGGATTAAGGGTTATGGGGAGAGGGCGGGAAAGTGGAACTGAGCCACGACAGATCAGCCATGATCTTATTGAATGGCGGGGCAGGCTCGAAGGGCTAGATGGCCTACTCCTGCTCCTATTTCTTATGTTCTTATGTTCTTATCTCTGTTTTGAACACACCATTTCTACAATTTTAACACCTAAAATTCTATATCCATTGCTCCCCACAGTCACTTAAATAAACACTTGTTTCCCATTGTTAAATTAATTTGCATATCAAAATCCTCCAGACAGCTGCACTCATCTGTTTCCTTTTTATCCAAAACTGCTTTAATTTATTATATTCAATTCTAAATGTTCAATTTATTCAAACACCTTCCACTTTTCATCCTGTAGTCTCCACTCAAGCAGTTGGACTGGAATTCCAGTTGCATCCACCAACCTGAGGAGTAAGAAAGCAATCAGACAAGCGTTTAAAAATATCCTGAAAATCAGAGTAGTAAAACAGCCAGGTTCAGCATGAGACAGAATTAGTGCCAGTGATGTGATACACATGTTGAGGCTAGTTATTGCATTCACACATCCGTTTGAATGATGTCCTAGTATCTTAGTTTACTTGAACAATCTAACACATGGTTTAAACTAGCATGTGAGATGATGCAGCACTTCTTAATTATTACACTGAGAAACCAGTCCAGATCGTGCGCTCAATTTCTAGAGTGGGACTGGAACCCCGTCTGCTGACTTGAATATAAATTCAGTTGGTAGGAAAGCACATTGATGGTGCTCGCTTAACTTTCAGAGTGTTGTTTTTCCTGGCAAATTACTTATTCTAAATGTGGGCTATCTGTTACAAATAAGAGTGTGCCTGTACGTATGTTGAGTTTACTGGTGCAGCATTTGACTGTACTTAGTAAAGTCAGCAAATTATATTAAACTTTGTGAATTTGTATAACTTCAGTGGCAGCGATGGAGTGCAATTTCTTATTAATCATCAACTCTTTTTGAAAGGCTCAGGAGTTTTGTGGTCTGTTATAGATTATAAAGTTGGCTACATTTTCAAAACAAGTAGAACATCACTTGAATGATTTAAAGCATGGAGAATATCTGCAAGCCTGTGTAACTTGTAAAGAATTATTCCACTGCATATACTCTTAAAAACATGAACTGACCACCTAATAATTCAATATTTCTTTTGATCTTCCACACTGTAGTTGATCCTGAGCTCATGGCTGAACTTGGCTGGTTGTGCAGTGCAACTCCTAAGTGTTGCTTTCTTCATACCTCATGAAAGCTGGAGATTTCCTCTCTTGATGGTGGGCCAGACTCTTGGTGCATTGGCACAGCCTTTGGTTCTCTTTTCTCCAACAAAATTGGCTGCTATTTGGTTCCCGGAACAACAGAGAGCAACAGCAAACATGATTTCTTCAATGGGTGAGTTGTTTGGCTTAGAATGAATGTGATTCATTTTTCAAAAATACCAGTGACTTTTCATTTGGATTGCTGTGAGCTATGTATAAAATCAGTCAACAATCTAGGCAAAGCACCAAATATCTGCCCATTTTCTAACAAAGTGAAACAAGCAAAAATAATGCTTGGCTGTAACATTCAGGGCATTGGGCACAAAAGCAAGGAAGCTAAACTTTATAAAACACTGATTCAACCACAACTACAATTCTGTGAACAATTCTTAGTACAATATTTGAGGAAAGGGGAGGCAGTGGTTTGTCACTGGACTAATAATCCATAGAGTCAGGGTAACGCTGTGGGGACCTGGGCTCAAATCCCACCGTGGCAGGTGGCGAAATTTGAATTCATTAAAATCTGGATTTAAAAGTCTAATGAAGACTATAAAACCGTTGTCGATTGTCATAAATCTGGTGCACTTAATGTCCTTTAAGGAAGGAAATCTGCCATCATTACCTGGTCTGACCTACATGTGACTCTAGATCCAAAGCAATGTGGCTGATTCTTAACTGCCCCTTCAAAAGAAATTGGGGATGGGCAACAAATGTTGGTCCAGTCAGAGATGCCCACAGCCCGTAAATTAAAAGATGGTACCAGGTATTCAGGTTCATAGACTGGAGAAGCTTGCTTTCCTTGGAGCAAAAGTAATTATTCTTCAAAATCATTAACTGTTTGATAAAATAAATAGAGGAAGTCTTTCTGCTGGAGAAGAGAGTCAGTAATCAGAGGACAAAGTAAGATAATTGGTGAATGTGGAATCTTATTGATGTCACAAGTCATGGTCTGGAATGCATAGTTTGAAATGGGTTGGAAGTGGTTTCAATAATAACTTTCAAAATGGAATATACTTAAATTTCAGGGGTCATGAAGCAAGAGTGGAACTAGTTAGGCAACCTAGGTGATGCCACTCTAATGTTCCATACAAAATGTGAATATATGTTGTGTTACCCTACATGTCCTGTAATTTAAAGGAGTAAGTAGTGATAGATGAGCTCCGAAGAGTGGTGCGCTCTTCATGATTCATGTCGAAAGCCAGGAGCGTTTCCAATGCCCAGGGCAGGTATGTGTGCAGGAAATGTCTTCAGCTGCAGTTCCTGGAAGCCCGGGTTTAAAACTGGAGTGGCAGCTGGGGACACTTGAGCATCTGCAAGGTGGAGAATATCATGGATAGCGCATATAGAGAGGTGGTCACGCTTAAGGCTAAGATTCCCCAGGTATGAAGGGAATGGGTGACCACCAGGTAGAGCAAGAGGGTGAAGCAGGCAGTGCAGAATCTCCTGTGGCCGTTCACTGAAAAACAGATATATTGTTAAGGGGAATGACCTCGGGAAAGTAGCAGCAGCCAAATATGTTGTACCATGACTGGTCTGCTGCAGAAGGGAGGAGTGAAAACTGAGAATGCAATAGTTACAGGAGATTGAATTGTAAGGGGCATGGTAGGCATTTATGTGGCCGCAAACAAGACTGAAGGCTGGTATGTTGCATCCCTGGTGCTTAGGGTCAAGGATGTCTTGCAGCGGTTACGGGACATTCTGAAGAGGAAGGTGAACAGCCAGTGGTCGTGGTACACATCGGTACCAATGACATCGGTTAAAAAAGGGTTGAGGCTACAAAAGCAGAATATAGGGAGTTAGGAAGCAAGTTGAGAAGTTGAACCTCAAAGGTATAATCTCAGGATTACTACCAGTACCATGTGCTAATCAGGGTAGAAATAGTAGGATATATTGGATCTATACATGGCTGAAGCAATGGTGTGAAGGGGAGGGTTTGAGATTCCTGGGGTATTGGAACTGGTTCTGGGGAGGTGGGACCTGTACAAACTGGAAGGCTACCCTGGGCAGGACCGGGACTGATGTTCTGGGGGGGAGTTTTTGCTGGAGTGGTTGGGGAGGGTTTACACAATACTGGGAGGCAGATGGGGACTTACACTAGGAGTCAGAGGAGGGGGATTCGAAGACAAAATTCAATGATGGGAATAAGAAAAGTCCTAGGCCGAGAAACCAAGGGCCAGATTCAAACAGGACCATAGCGAAAAATGAGAACAGGACCAGTAACGATAAAAAAGATGAACCTGAAGGTTTTGTTCATTAACGCACAGACCACCCAAAGTGGATGAATTAATCATGTCCAATATCATTTTTTAATTTATTAGACAGGGTGCACAGTGGGAAGCTTTTTCCCACGTCGGAGACGACGATCACGAGGGGTCACGGGCTCAAGGTGAGAGGGGCGAGGTATAACTCAGATGTCAGAGGGACGTTTTTTTCAAGAGAGGGTGGTGGGGGCCTGGAATGCACTGCCAAGTAGGGTGGTGGAGGCAGACACGCTAGGGTTGTTTAAGACTTACCTGGATAGTCACATGAGCAGACTGGAAATGGAGGGATACAAAAGAATGTTCTAGTTGAAGATCAAGAACCTCAGGACGTTCCTAGGAATTAATAGATTCCTATTGGCTGTCCAACACATTTTAAGGCTCTCCTTGTCACTTACATTGGAGCTATTGGGGATCTTCTGTTCCTGTCTGTATAGCCTGTTGCACGTCTATTTACGTTTATTGATGTCTCCTTTTGCATCCACAGGCGATTCGGTCTGCCTTGTTGGCCAACAAGGTGCATACACACGGTGGGTCGTGCGAGGGTTGCTCTTGGATGTTGCTTCGAGAGTTGCCTAGTGCTTCACGTCCGTTAGTGTATGCTTAATCTTGACCAATTGACGGGCAGCACATCAGCTCAGTGACCATAAGAACATAAGAAATAGGAGCAGGAGTAGGCCATCCAGCCCTTCGAGCCTGCCCCGCCATTCAATAAGATCATGGCTGATCTGTCGCTGCTCAGTTCCACTTTCCCACCCTCTCCCCATAACCCTTAATCCCCTCTCCTATCAAAAACCCATCAACCCGCGTCTTAAAAATATTTAGCGAGGCAGCCTCCACCACTTCAACGGGCAGAGAATTCCAGAGATTCACCACCCTTTGAGTGAAGAAGTTCCTCCTCAACTCCGTTCTAAACCGCCCCCCTTTTATCTTGAGGCTGTGCCCCCTAGTCCTATTGTCTTTTTTGAGCGGGAAGAGTCTTTTCACCACTATCTTATCCATCCCATTCATCATCTTATACGTCTCAATGAGATCTCCCCTCATTCTTCTAAACTCTAACGAGTACAAGCCCAGTTTATTCAGCCTCTCCTCATAGCTCAACCCCCTCAACTCCGGTATCAGCCTAGTAAACCTCCTCTGCACTCCCTCCAAGGCCAAAATATCTTTGCGCAGGTGCGGCGCCCAAAAATGCACACAGTACTCCAGCTGCGGCCTCACCAATGCCCTATACAGCTGCAGCAAGACCTCCCTACTTTTATATTCAATCCCCTTCGCTATGAAGCCCAGCATCCCATTCGCCTTCCTGACCACCTGCTGCACCTGCAAGCTGGGTTTTTGCGACTCATGCACAAGGACCCCGAGGTCCCTCTGCACCGTCGCCTGCTGCAGTTTTTCGCCTCGTAAGTAATAGTCCTTCCTACCATTTTTCCTACCAAAGTGGACCACCTCACACTTGCCAACATTAAATTCCATTTGCCATTTCCTGGCCCATTCGCCCAGCCTATCTAGATCCTTCTGCAGACTCTCCACACCCTCCGCACAATTTACCATTCCCCCAATCTTGGTGTCATCAGCAAATTTCGACACTCTACACTCGGTTCCCTCCTCCAGATCATCTATATAAATGGTAAAAAGCTGAGGTCCCAGCACCGACCCCTGGGGCACTCCACTAGTCACCATCCTCCAATCCGAATAGCACCCGTTGACCCCCACTCTCTGCCTCCTATTTGACAACCAATCCTCTATCCACGCTAACACCCTACCCCCAACTCCATGTCCCTCGACCTTCTGCAATAACCTCTTGTGAGGCACTTTGTCAAACGCTTTCTGAAAATCTAGAAAGACCACATCCACCGGCTCTCCTCTATCCAACGCCCTAGACACATCCTCATAGAACTCCAGTAAATTTGTCAGACACGACTTTCCTTTAATGAAACCGTGCTGCGTCTGCTCTATCAAGCAATTCCCTTCAAGATGCCTCGCAATTTCCTCCTTAATGACAGATTCTAACATTTTACCTACCACAGATGTTAAACTAACTGGCCTATAATTCCCCGCCTTTTGCCTGGCACCCTTCTTAAACAACGGCGTAACATTAGCCGTTTTCCAATCTTCCGGCACGTCCCCGGAATCCAGCGACGTCTGGAAAATAACCACCAAGGCATCCACTATCACCTCCGCCATTTCTTTCAGAACCCTCGGATGCATTCCATCCAGTCCTGGGGACTTGTCCACAATCAGCCCCTCCAGTCTGTCGAGCACCGCCTTTCTAGTAACAGTAATGTCATTAAGACCCTCCAGTCCTACCACCTTTCTATCGCTAACACCTGGCAAATTATTCACGTCCTCCTCCGTGAAGACAGAAGCAAAAAAGTTATTCAATACCTTAGCCATATCCCCATCCCCTACCACTAGGTCCCCTTTCTCATCCTCTAAAGGACCAACATTCACACTAGCCAGCCTCTTCCTTTTTATATATTTATAAAAACTCTTGCTATCCTTTTTTATATTAAGCGCTAGCCCAGCTTCATAGTTTCTCCTACCCTTCCTTATCAACTTCTTTGTCAATCTTTGTTGACATTTAAACCTCTCCCAATCCTCTTCTCGCCCACTACTCTTAGCTACTCTAAATTCCTCCGCTTTTAGTTTAACACTTTCCTTCACCTCCTTCGTTATCCACGGCTTATTACCTCTCCTCTTACTATCCTTTTTGACCATCACTGTCTGTTGTACGGTTACAGCAACCCGGGTCGGATCTCTGGCTTGGATCAATGTGGGAGTTTGCACGTTCTCCCCGTGTTTGCGTGGGTTTTCTCTGGGTGCTCCGGTTTCCTCCCACATCCCAAAAACGTGCTTTTTAGGCTGATTGGTGTCAATAAATTGTCCCTGAATCTGATCTCCCTTAATCTGGCGTACATATAATTCCCTAATTTTTCACCCCCTTTATTGTGGAGTTCCACTAGAGGTAGACAAAAATGTCAACGAGCGACGAAAGACTTGAATAAGGCCCTTAGTGTGTTAAAATGGGCGGCGTGGGCTTGTGGGGCCGAAAGGCCTGTTTGCTGTGCTGTTCTTTGTTCTTTATTAGTCACAAGTAAGGCTTACAATAACACTTCAGTGAAGTTACTGTAAAATTCCCCTAGTCACCACACTCCAGAGCCTGTTCAGATCAATGCACCTGACCAGCACATCTTTCAGACTGTGGGAGGAAACTGGAACACACACAGGAAATGCATGTCGACACGGGGAGAATGTGCAAACTCCACACAGACAGTGACCCAAGCTTGGAATCAAACATGGGTCCCTGGCGCTGTGAGGCAGTCGTGCTAACCACTGTGCCATCCCTAGTCGGAATTACAAAGACATGGCTGCAGGATGACCAAGGATGGGGACTGAACATCCAGGGTATTTAAGAAGGACAGAAAAAGTAAAAGGTGGTGGAGTTGGATTGCTGGTTAAAGAGGAAATTGACACCACACTGAGGAAGAATATTGGCTCTGACAGTGGTTCTGTAGGGGCAGAGCTAAGGAACACCAAGGGGCAAAAAGCAACAGTAGAGTTTGTACATCGACCCCCAAACTCTAGTGGTGATGTTAGGAATGATATTAACAGATATTAGAGATGCCCATGTTAAAGGAACACATTCAATTATGGGTGATTTTAATCTGCAAATAAATTGGGCAAATCAAATTTCTGGAGTGTATATGGGATGATTTTCTGGACCAATACTTGGAGGAATCCACAAGAAGCTAGGCCATTCTAGACTAGGTACTGGGTAATGAAAGAAGAATAATTGGCGAAGTTTTGTGAGATCCCTTGGGATGAGCAATCATAACATAGAATCAGCTACATTATTCTCCATCTTGGTGAAAAATTCTATGACTAGCTTCCTGAATCTTAAATAAAGGAAGCTGCGATGATATGAGGTGTGAGTTGGTTATGATAGATTAGGAAACATTACTAAACGGAATTATGGTGGATCGGCAATGGCAAATATTCAAAAAGCACATGGGTAAACTGCAACAATTATTTGTTCCTGTCTGGTGCAAAATTAAAACTGGAAAAGTGGTCAAACCATGGCTTACAAGGGAACTTTAAAGATAGTATTGGATCCAAGCCAGAGGCATTCAAATTGGCCAAGAAAAACAGCAGACCTGAGGATTGGGAACGTATTAGGATTTAGCAAAATGGGACCAGGGCACTGATTAAGAAAGGGAAAATAAAGTGTGAGAGTAAGCTTGTGGAAAACATAAAAACTGACTGTAAAATGTTCGATAGATGTGAGGAGAAAATCTTTGGTGAAGACAACTGTAGGTCCCTTACAGTCAGAAACAAGGAAATTTATAACGGAGAACAAAGAACATAAGAAATAGGAGCAGGAGTAGGCCATCTAGCCCTTCGAGCCTGCCCTGCCATTCAATAAGATCATGGCTGATCTGAAGTGGCTCAGTTCCACTTTCTCCCCATAACCCTTAATTCCCTTGCCTACCAAAAACCTATTTACCCGTGTCTTAAATATATTTAGCGAGGTAGCCTCCACCACTTCAACGGGCAGAGAATTCCAGAGATTCACCACCCTTTGAGTGAAGAAGTTCCTCCTCAACTCCGTTCTAAACTGCACCCCCCCCCCCCACCCTTGAGGCTGTGCCCTCTAGTCCTGCTGTCCTTTCTGAGTGGGAAGAATCTCTCTACCCCTACCCTATCCATCCCCTTCATTATCTTATACGTCTCTATAAGATTCCCCCCCTCATCCTTCTAAACTCCAATGAGTACAAACCCAGTCTATTCAGCCTGTCTTCATAGTTCAACCCCCTCATCTCCGGTATCAGCCTAGTGAACCTCCTCTGCACTCCCTCCAAGGCCAAAATATCCTTGCGCAAGTGCGGTGACCAAAACTGCACACAGTACTCCAGCTGCGACCTCACCAGTGTCCTGTACAGTTGCAGCAAGACCTCCCTGCTTTTATATTCTATCCCCCTCGCTATAAAGGCCAGCATCCCCTTTGCCTTCCTGATCACCTGCTGCACCTGCAGACTGGGTTTTTGTGACTCGTGCACAAGGACCCCTAGGTCCCTTTGCACCATAGCATGCTGCAGCTTTTCGCCCTTTAAATAGTAATCCCTCCTACTATTATTCCTGCCAAAGTGGATAACCTCACACTTGCTAACATTGTACTCCATCTGCCAGGTCCTCGCCCACTCGCTCAGCCTATCTAGATCCCTCTGCAGACTTTCCACACCTCCGCACAATTTGCTTTTCCGCTTAGCTTTGTGTCATCAGCAAATTTCGACACCCTACACTCAGCCCTCTCCTCCAGATCGTCTATATAAATGGTAAATAGTTGAGGCCCCAGCACCGATCCCTGGGGCACTCCAACCTTGTCACCAACCGCCAATCAGAATAGCAGATACCAACTCTCTGCCTCCTATTAGACAACCAATCCTCTATCCACGCTAACACCTTACCCCCAACTCTTCTGAAGCAACCTTTTGTGCGGCACCTTATCAAACGCCTTCTGAAAATCGAGAAACACCACATCCACTGGTTCCCGGTGGAAATGGCTGAATAACTAAATATGTACTTTGGCTTTACCTTAACAAAGGAGAGATACCAGAAATATTGGGGAACATGGCTTAGTGAGGGAGGAACTGAAGGGAATCAGTATTAATGGAGAAATGATGTTGGAGAAACTGGGATTGAAGGCCGATAAATCCCCAGGGCATTATGATCTACATCCCAGCGTACTTGAAGAAGCGGCCCGAGAAACAGTACGTGCATTGCTGGCCATCTTCCAAGATTCTGTAGCTCTGGAATTGTTCCTACAGATTGGAGTGTTGCTGATGTAACCCCACTATTTAAAAAGCGAGGTAGAGAGAAAATAAGGAACTATACACCGGTAAACCTACCATCTGTAGTTGGGAAAGTTCTAGAATCTATTAGCAAAGATTTTATAGCAAAAATTTTGAAATAGTGGCAGGATTGGAGAAAGTCAGCATGGATTTGTAAAAAGGAAATCATGCTTGACAAATCTACTGGAATTTTTCGGGAATGTAACCAGTAGAGCTGATGAAGGGTAGCCGGTGGATGTGGTTTATTTGGACTTTCCGAAGACTTTCAACAAAGTCATGCATGGGAGATTAGCAGGTAAAATTAAAATCCATTGGATTGAGGGTAGTGTATTGAGATGGATAGAAACCTGGTTGGCAGACAGGAAACTGTTGGAATAAATGGATCTCTTTCTAAATGGCAGACGGTGACAAGTGGGGTACCCCAGTGATTAGTGCTGGGACACCAGCTATTTCCTCTATATGAGGGAACTAAATGTAATATCTCCAGATTTGCAGATGTGACACAACTGGGTGGGAGGGTGAGCTGTGAGGAGGATATACAGATGCTTCAGTGTGATTTGGACATGCTGAGTGGGCAAATGCAGGGCAGATGCAGTATAACATGGATAAACGTGGAGTTATCCACTTTGTAGGCGACATAGTGGTTAGCACTGCTGCCTCACAGCACTCGGGACGTGGGTTTGATTCCCAGCTTGGATCTGTGTCTATGTGGAGTTTGAACGTTCTCCGCGTCTGCTTGGGTTCCCTCTGGGTGCTCTGGTTTCCTCCCACAGTCTGAAAAATGTGCTGGTTAGGTACATTGGCCATGCTAAATTCTCCCTCAGTGTACCCGAACAGGGGATGGAGTGTGGCGACTAGGGGATTTTCAGAGTAACTTCATTGCAGTGTTAATGTAAGCCTACATGTGCTACTAAATAATAAGAACGTAAGAAATAGGAGCAGGAATAGTCCATCTAGCCCCTCGAACCTGTCCCGCCAGTCAATAAGATCATGGCTGATCTGAAGTGGATCAGTTCCACTTACCCTCCTGCTCCCCATAACCCTTAATTCCCTTATCGATCAGAATTCTATCTACCCGTGACTTAAACATATCCAATGAGGTAGCCTCCACCACTTCAATGGGCAGAGAATTCCAGAGACTCACTACCCTCTGAGAGAAGTTCCTCCTCAACTCTGTTCTAAATTGCCCCCCCCTTATTTTCAGGCTGTTCCCTCTAGTTCTGGTTTTCTTTGAGTGAAAAGAATCTCTCTACCTCTACCCTATCTAGCCCCTTCATTATCTTATGTCTTTATAAGAGGTAAATAAATTACATGGGAAGGCAGATTATTATCTGGCTATGAATTAGGAGCAGGGAATGTGCAACGTGGCCTGGGTGTCCTCGTATAGCAGTCACTGAAGGTGTGTGGGTGCAGCAGGCAGTAAAAAAAGTAGGTTGGTTTTCATAGCAAGAAGATTTGAGTACAGGAGCAGGGATGTCTTGCTGCAATTCAGGGCCTTGGTGAGGCCACACCTGGAGTGTTGTGTGCAGTTCTGGTCTCCTTATCTGAGGAAGGATGTTCTTGTCCTAGGGGGAGTGCAAAGAAGGTTTACCAGACAGATTCCTGGGATGACAGCACTGATGTACGAGGAGAGATTGAGTCAGTTAGGATTGTATTCGTTGGAGTTCATAAGAATGAGCAGAATCTCAAATCTATAAAATTCTGATGGGACTAGACAGGGTAGGTGCGAGAAGGATGTTCCTGACGGTGGGGTGTCCAGAACCAGAGGTCACAGCCTGAGGATACACGGTAGACCTTTTGGACTGAGATGAGGAGAAATTTCTTCACCCAGAGAATGGTCAACCTGTAGCAATTGGTACCACAGAAAGCAGTTGAGGCCAAAACATTGTTTTTAAGATACAGCTAGATATAGCACTTGGGTTGAAGGGGATCAAAGGATTTGGGAAAAAGACGGGATCAAGCTGTTGAGTTGGATGACCTGCCAGGATAGTGAATGGCAGAGCAGACTTGAAAGGCTGAATGGTTTACTGCTCCTGATTTCTATGTTTCTATATTTATACAGATGCCATCTGCTTTATTTAGTGAGTGGAATTATGGAGCAACTAAATTAAATATTCACTTTTACCTGATAGCTTAAAAGTTTAAGCTGAGTCTCTTTTTTTCTCCTATAAAAGATATTTCTATTGAATAGAGTTGAATCTTGGCTTTAATTTTTCCCCAGGGGACCGGATTCAGCTGAGACCAAAGTTCAAATGCAGTCTTCGCTGACTAGTGGAAATGTGTCTCTGCTGATTGTGATTGTTCTAAATAAATTTAAGACTGTGACTGTTTGAATGTAGTTCCAGTTGGTCATGGAGCTAAAGCATAAAGCGAAGATATGAACAATAGCAATTGTGAGAGATTCATATCGTTTGTTTCGAGTTGCAGCAATAACTGTACTGGCACGAGGAGTTTTTTCTAGGCTGGAGCTGTAATATGTTTTGAGGTGGAGCCAAGGGAATTTTATTTTGTAGCTGATTGGAGGACTTGCAGCTGTCAAGTGTATCTGAAATGGGAGGAGTTCTGTTTGGTAATACCGACAGTTGCTTCCTCTGCAAGAAGGCTTCTTGTACACTGAGCAGCTGGAGAAACAGAGCACAAAATACCCAGTTTAATGTAACAGCCAAAATAGTCTCTTTGCTCTCCAATTTGCGCATCCCTTTTTATGATTCAAGACTTTACAGGAAATGTCCAGCACCACCTGTGGTGTTCCAGGTGCAAAGATGTTAAGCAATATGTCTCTCTGCTTGAATATTGACTGGATAACTTTCTTTGAACAATAAACAGCAATATATTTGTGAATAGATGACCTTATAAGCTAAAAGCAAACTATTGCGGATGCTGTAATTTGAAATAAAAAGCTGGAAAAAACACAGCATGTCCAAAAGGAAGAGAAAATATAGTTAGCATTTCGAGTCTATATGACCCTTCTTCAGAACCAGAGGGGGAAAAATGTGTTGGATTATTTACAGTATGAGGGGGTGGAACAACAAGAACATGGTTTAGTATAAGCTGGGAGAGGTTGCAGCAAACTTGTAGTAAAACTTAATAAAAAAGAGTACAGTACAGAAGCAGGCCCTTCGGCCCTGAAAGCCTGTGCTGATCATGATGCCCTAAGTAAACTAAGAGTCTTCTGTCCTTGGTCCATGTACCTCTATTCCCTCCCTATTCATAGACCCATCCAGATGCCTCTTAACTGTTCATAAAATCATCATAGAATTATAGAATCGTAGAGTGCAGAAAAAGGCCATTTGGCCCATTTGATTCTGCACCAACCACAATCCCACTCAAGCCCTAGCCTTATATCTCTACATATTTGCCCACTAATCCCTCTACCCTATGCATCCCGGGACATTAAGGGGCAATTTAGAATGGTCAATCAACCTAGCCCGCACATCTTTAGACTGTGGGAGGAAACCGGAGCACCCGGAAGAAACCCACAGACACGCAGAATGTGCAAACTCCACACTGACAGTGACCCAAGCCAGGAATCAAATCCAGGTCCCTGGAGCCAAGAAGCAGCAGTGCTAACCACCGCTATCGTCTGCCCCACGCATGGCACATTAACTGTTGCTAATGTACCTGCTTCCTCTGGCAGTACATTCCAGGCATCTGCCATTCTCTGCCTGAGAAACCTCCCCCACACATTGCCCTTAAACTTTGCCCCTCTCACCTTGAACCTGTGCCCTCTTGTAATTGACACTTCCACCCTGGGAAAAGTTTCTGACTTTACCCTGTCTATGCCTCTCATCATTTTGTAACCTCTATCAGGCCTCCGCCTTCCCAGGGAAGGCAATCCTAGTTTATTTGATATCGTCTCATAGCCAACACACTCGAGAGCAGGCAACATCCTGGTGAACCTTCTTTGTACTCTCTCCAAAGCTTCCTGATACTGTGGTGACCAGAACTGCATGCCTAACCAAATGTGGCCTAACCAAGATTTAAGTGACAGATGGCCCAGTGGTGAAGGCTTTTTTAACGTAGGAATAAAAAGTCTTGGGGATATTAAAAAAAAGCTTCAGATGAAGGAGAAAGGTCAGTCTGAAGTTGTTGAACTCTGTTAAAGCCTGAGGCCATAATGTGCTTAATGGAAAGATGAATTGCTGCTCCTCCAGTTTGTGTTGGACTTCACTGGAGCATTGTAGCAGCCAAGGACAGACATGTGGGCATGAGAGCAAGATGGTGAGTTGAACAGGGTGGCTGGAGTCATGCATGTGGGCTGAGCAAAGATGTTCTGCAAAGCAGCCACCCAGTCTGTGTTTAGTCTCCCCAGTATAAAGGAGACTGCATTTGGAGCAGCAAATACAGAAGACCAAATTGGAGGAGATGCAAGTGAAATGCTGCTTCAACTGAAAGGAGTGTTTGGGGCCTTGAAGAGGCAGGAGGTAAAGGGACAGGTGTTGCACTTTGTGACTGCAAGGGATAGGACTTTGGAAAGGGGATGAGGAGTTGGGCGTGATGAAGCAGACCAGGGTATCACAGAGCCAGTTTTCCTTGTGGAATGATGATGGATGAGAAGGAGATGGTGTTTTGTGGTGGCACCATGCTGATGTTTGCAGAAATGGAGGATGGCCCTTTGAACATTTTTATTCCTATGCAAAAAAAACCCTTCCCCCACTTAGTGTCTGTCATTTTGTTGCAATTCCTACTAGCTCCCACTAATCACTGTTCCTGCTGTCCAACTCCCTCCTATACAACATATAATGCAATACACTTTGCTTCCTCTAGTTCTGAAGAAAGCTCATGCAGACTTGAAATGTTAATCTTTTCTCTCCCTACAGATGCTGCTGGATCTGCTGAGGTTTTCCAGTTTGCCCTGTTTTTTGTACCTTTATAAATGACATTGCTTTTCTCTACTATTTTAATAGACACAGCTGGTTTATTTAATGGCTCAGAATAGCAGATCAGAAAATCCAAGCAAATATCATAGACGTCTGTTCGCTAATTGTTGAAACAACATCGGCAGCTGGACGATTGCAAGCAGTTCAAAAAATAATAATTGTTCTTCCTCCTCCTTGGCAATCTAGCCAATCCATTAGGTATTCTGTTTGCCAATGTACTTTCCCCTCTGTTGGTGAAGGCGCCATCATCAATGCCAGTGTTGGTAAGCACATACACAATGTTGATCCGTTACACATGCAGATTATTATTGGCAATGCACCTGCATATTCCAGAGCAAACAAATTCTGAATTTAGCCCTTGTTGAATTTTCAGCTGGGAGTGTATGCAATCCCTGCAGCAATTGCATGTTTTCTTATAATGGTGGGAATTCGTCGCAAGGTGCCCCCAACACCTCCATCTGCTGGTGCTGCAAACTCTACCTCTGAGCCCTTTTTCATAGGAATGAAGATGGTATGTAATTATTGTTGTTAGTTTAGAGTGAATGTTTCAGACTGCTGATACTAAGAATTAACAAAAATGAATGTGAGTTGGGAAACAAACTCTACATGGAAGTTATTCTACCTTTGCGAGGGGAGAGTAACCACCAACACCAAGACCTGTGGATCGCTGCACAGAGAGTTGGAGCTCTCACACATATTTGGAATCATAGATTGAATCATAAAATCCTTGCAATGCAGAAAGAGGCCATTCGGTCCATCAAGTCTGCACCAATGACAATCCTATCTAGGCCCTATCCCTGTAACCCCACATATTTACCCTGCAATCCCTCTAAACTACATATCCTGGGACACTTAAAATGAAGCTGAAAGATTTAGTAAATTGGGCTTGTACTCGTTGGAGTTTAGAAGAATGAGGGGAGATCTCATTGAGACGTATAAGATGGTGAATGGGATGGATAGGATAGAGGTGGAGAGACTCTTCCTGCTCAGAAAGGACAGTAGGACTAGGGGGCACAGCCTCAAGATAAAGGGGGGGCGGCTTAGAAAGGAGTTGAGGAGGAACTTCTTCACTCAAAGGGTGGTGAATTTCTGGAATTCTCTGCCCGTTGAAGTGGTGGAGGCTGCCTCGCTAAATATTTTTAAGAAGCGGGTTGATGGGTTTTTGATAAGAGAGGGGATTAAGGGTTATGGGGAGAGGGCGGGAAAGTGGAACTGAGCCACGACAGATCAGCCATGATCTTATTGAATGGCGGGGCAGACTCGAAGGGCTAGATGGCCTACTCCTGCTCCTATTTCTTATGTTCTTAGTAGGTTAGCTAGAGGGAGAAGTCTTCAGGAAAACTGACACTGAAAGATGTCCCTGGAATTAAAACTTCCCAAGCTAGGAAAGGATCAGAAGTAAACCCTCTGGAACTAAGAATCATTTTGGATTGAATGACAGTATAAAGTTACTTAATTGTTGATTTTTTTTTTGTGGTTGTGCCAGAAGTTTAAAAAACACTTGTGCTCATTTATAACTTGCTTTATTATTTCAAACGCTGAAGTTGTTGTCATGTTCTAACTTGTGTTTTATTTAAAATGCAGTTGTTGAAGAACAAGGCGTACCTGATCCTGATGGTCTGTTTTGGGGGAGGGATTGGTGTTTTTACCTCTTTCTCTGCACTCTTGCAACAGATTGTGTGTGTCCGAGGATATTCAAATGTAAGATCAAATTTTACACTTGCCGCCTCCTCTTCCCTTTCTTCTTGGAAACATTGTAAACTGTGAAGAGAACAGTGTAGAACTCCCAAAACAACTAGTCAAGTTGGTGGAGTGGGCAGATAGGTGACGGATTAAGTTCAATGTGGACAAATGTAAGGTAATGCATTTAGTAGGAAGAACATGAAGAGACAATATAAAAAAAAGGTTAAAACTTTTACAGATTTGCAGGAGCAGAGAGACCTTGGTACATATGTGCATAAATTATTGAAACTGGCAGGATGAGCAGTAAATAGGGGTATAGAGTACAAGAAATTAAGATGAACTTGTTAAAGATGCTAGTAGGACCTCAGCTGAGAGAGTCCTCTAGTACTGGTTGCCACACTAGAGGAAGGAAGTGAAAGCATTGGAGAGAAGAGGTTTAAAGAATGGTTCCAGGAATGAGAAATTTTAATTATGAGGATCCAGTGATGAGGTTGGGATGTTCTCCTTGGATAGAAGAATGTTGACAGGAGATTTGATAGGTTCAAGATCGTCAGAGTAGGGAGAATCTGTTCCGGCTCATTGGATCAAGATTTAAAAATGATTTGTAAAAGAAACAAATGTGATGTGAGAAAAAACTTTTACACACAGTGAGTGGTTAGGGTCTGGAATGCACTGTCTGGAACTGTGGTGCAGTTCAATTGAAACATTCAAGAGGCACAAAATGATCACTTGAATAGAAACAAAATGTGCAGGGGAATGGCCCTAAGTCATGCTCATTTAGAGAGCCATTGCAGACAGGAATGGGCCCAATTGCAGCATCCTACACCATAACAGTTCTGTTTCTGAGATTCGGCCAAGTAGTTGTATGAATCTCTGAATCAATATTTGGAACCAAGTGGCTCTGATCTATATCTGACTTGGGTATTGGGGTGCAAGTCAAATTTGATTGGATTTTTATTGTCACATGTATTAACATAGTGAAAAGTATTGTTTCTCGAGTGCTATATAGACAAAGTATGCCGTTCATAGAGAAGGAAATGAGAGTGTACAGAATGTAGTGTTACAGTCATAGCTAGGGTGTAGAGAAAGATCAACTTAATGCAAGGTAGGTCCATTCAAAAGTCTGATGGCAGCAGGGAAGAAGCTGTTCTTGAGTTGGTTGGTACGTGATCTCAGACTTTTGTATCTTTCTCCCAAAGGAAGAAGGTGGAGAAGAGAATGACCGGGGTGCGTGGGGTCCTTAATTGTTTTAGCTGCTTTGCCGAGGCAGTGGGAAGTGTAGACAAAGTCGATGGATGGGAGACTGGTTTGCGTGATGGATTGGTTACATTCACGGCCTTTTGTAGTTTTTAGTAATGGGTGTAGAAGGAAAGTTGAGTTGTGACGTTTGGTTTAAAGTACAAGTCTCTGGTGTTAATATCTTTAATGTTATTGACCATTTAAAATAGAGTATTCATGTTTTTTGATTTTTGAGTAGTAAAATTCTTTTAAATCGTGAACCATGTAGTTTAATTCTTTTAGTAAATGCCTAGGTTCCTGTATTTACAAACAAGAATTCTGTTGTTCAGGTGCCGGTGGCCACTAGAGGAATTTCACAGCAACTTCACTGCAGTGTTAATGTAAGCCTTATGACTAATAAACTTTAACCATCAGAACCAAATAAATCTATACATGAAGATTGGCTGTGGTTTCTTCCTTCATTGGCTGTCAGAATGAGGTAGATCAAGTGTCAGTGGGAAAAATTTAGACAGGAACAAAAGCTGAAATAGGAAAAGGGTGCATCTCACACAGGCCAGTGCTAACCACTGAGCACAGAGACCTGGGTTCGATTCCCAGTTTGGGTCACTGTCTGTGTGGAGTTTACATGTTCCCCCTGTGTCTAAGTGGGGTTCCTCCCACAGCCCAAAGATTATGCGGGTTGGTCATGCTAAATTGCCTCTTAGTGATAGGGGAATTAGCAGGGTAAATGTATGTGGTTATGAGGATACGGCCTGGGTGGGATTGTGGTTGGTGCAGATGTGACGGACTGAATGGCCTCCTTTTGCACTGTAGGGATTCTATGATCAGGTGGACAATACAAATGATAATCAAGCACAGTTCTAGGAATGGCCACCCAGTGTCTAGCACTATTTTGGGATTGGAGTACGAGTTTGAAAAATTCTCCAATTGGCAGTCACTTTCACCCACTAATCTGAGTCTGATCCCTTGCACATTCATAGAATCATAGAAGAATCCTAGAGCCCTACAGTGCAGAAAGAGGCCCTTCAGCCCATCAAGTCTGCACCGACCACAATCCCACCCAGGCCCTACCCCCATATCCTTACATATTATACCCGCTAATCCCTCTAACCTAAGCATCTCAGGACAGTAAGGGGCAATTTTAGCATGGTCAATCAACCTAACCTGCACATCTTTGGACTATGGGAGGAAACCAGAGCACCCGGAGGAAACCCACGCAGACACGAGGAGAATGTGCAAACTCCATACAGACAGTGACCCGAGCCAGGAATCGAACCCAGATCCCTGGAACTGTGTAGGAGCAGTGCTAACCACTGTGCTACCATGCTGCCCATATTCCCCATTTGTAGGGAATAGAACAAAGAACAAAGAATGTTGGAGTAAAAGATGCACAGAGAATCCGGGGGAGGCAGTGGTATAGTGGTAATGTTGCTGGGTTAGTAATCTAGAAGCCCAGGCTAATACTCTGGGGACTTGGGTTACCACGGTAGCTGGTGGGATCAGTTAATAAATCTGGATTATAAAACTAGTGTTGGTAATGATGACCATGAAAGCATTGTTGATTGTTGTAAAAGCCCATCTGGTTCGCTTAATCCTTTTAGGGAAGGAAATCTGGCCAATGAATGCTTCCAGATCCCCAACAATGGCTGAGCAAGCCATACACTGGTATCAAACTGCTACAAAATCTACAAAAAAGAATGAAACTAGACAGACATCGACTTAAGCACTGGAAGTGACTGGCTGACCTAGCGATGTTGATCCTGCAATGCCTTCCTCACTGGCATCTCAGGGCTTATGCCAAAATTGGGAAAGCTGAGACAGACTAGTAAAACAACCTAAAACAATCATGTTCAGAATCATATGTTACAGAAAAGGCCTAGACACCACCATCCCTGGTATGCTGTGTCCCACTGACTGGGCAGACCCCTCAGAGGTGGTGGCACAGTGGTATACAGTCAGGGGTGGGTTGCCTGTGAGAGCATCAACTCTGGAACCCATGAAGTCACACGGCATCAGATCAAACATGGTCAAGGAAACCTCCTGATTACCATGCGCCAGAGAAACTTGGACAAAAGGGACAGGAGTAGGGCTTTCAACCTGCTCCGCTATGCTTTAGGATCATGGCAGATCATCCAACTCAATCGCCTGATCTCTACCACCAACCCCACCCCCACCTCCCACTTTCCATTGATCCCTTTCACCCCAAGTGCTATATCAAACTCCTTGAAATCATACAATGTTTTGGCTTTAACTACTATCTGTGGCAATGAATTCCATCGGCTGACATTCTCTGGGTGAAGCCATTTCTTCTGATCTCAGCCCTATTCCTAAGATGGGCCCCTGGTTCTGGACACCCCCACCATTGGGAACGTCCTTCCTGCTTCTACCCGGTCCAGTCCTGTTGGAATTTTATATGTTTCTATGAGATCCCTTATTTGTTCTTCTAAACACCAGCAAATATAATCCGAACAAACTCGATCTCTTACGTCCAAGAATCAGTCTGGTAAACATTCTCTACACTCTAGCAAAAACTCCTTCCCACAGATAAGGAGACCAAAATTGTACACACTATTCCAGATGTAGCCTCGCCATGGCCATGTTGGATTGCAACAAGGCATCCCTGCTCCTGTACTCTAATCCCCTCTGACGAAAAGTCATCCAGACTTGAAACATTGACTGTTCTCTCTTCACAGATGCTGCCTGGTCTGAGGGTTTCCAGCATTTTTGTTTTTTGGTTCCTGCATCTGCAGTAATTTGCTTTTATCATACAATTTGCTTTCTTTGCTGCATCTGCATGCTTACCTTCAGTGACTGGTGTACAAGGATATTCGGGTCTCTTTGCACATTCCCCTTTCTTAATTCATAGCCATATAGTAACTTATTTTTGCTACGAAAGTGGACAACCTCCACATTTATCCAAATTATACTGCATCTGCCCTATATTTGCCCATCCACTAAGCTTATCCAAATCACACTGAAGCATCTTTATATCTTCCTCACAGTTCACCTTCCCACCAGCTTTGTTTCATCTGCAAATTTGGAGATATTACATTTGGCACAATCATCTAAATCATTGTGAATAGGTGGGAACCCAGCAGTGAACCCCTGTAGTATCCCACTAATCACTGCCTGTCATCCAGAAAATGACTCATTTATTCCTACTATGTTTCCTGTTTGCCAACCAGTTTTTCTATCCATCTCAGTGTACTACCTCTAATCCCATGCGTTTTATTTTAAATGATAATTCTTGTGCGTTTCTGCAGATGCAAATGACACTCCAGGATGGTATGTTGCCCTCCCCTTGTTCAAGGGTCAAGGATGTCTTGGAGTGGGAGGGTGAGCAGCCAGCTGTTGTGGTGCATATAAGGACCAATGGTATAAGTAAAAAATGGGATGAGGCCCTACAAGCTGAATTTAGGGTGTTAGGAGTTAAACTAAAAAGTAGGATCTCAAAGGTAGTAATCTCAGGATTTATCTTTTATTCATTTGTGGAACATGGGCGTCGCTGGCTGGACTAGCATTTATTGCACATCCCGAGTTTCCCTTGAACTGAGCGGTTTGCTAGGCCATTTCAGAGGACAGTTAAGAATCATCCACATTGCTGTGGCTCTGGAGTCACAGGTAGGCCAGACCAGGTAAGGATGGCAGGTTTCCTCCCCTAAGTGACATTAGTGAATCTTGAGATGGGTTTTTCCAACAATTGACCATGGTTTCACAATCGTCAGTAAATTCTTAATTCCAGATTTTTAAAATTGAATTCGAATTCCACAATCTGCTCCCAGCGCCACGTGCTAGGCAGACTTGGAATGTCGAGATAGCTAAGATGAATGTGGCTTGAGAGAGTGCAAGGACATAAGAAGTAGGAGCAGGCCATTTGGCCTCTCGAACCTGCTGCACCATTCAATAAGATCACGGCTAATCTTTTTGTGGACTCAGCTCTATTTACCTCTCTGCTTACTATAACCCTTAATTCCTTTACTGTTCAAAAATTTATCAATCTTTGGCTTAAAAACATTCAATGAGGTATCCTCAACTACTTCACTGGGCAGGGAATTCCACAAATTCACAACCCTTTGTGTGAAGAAGTTCCTCCTCAACTCAGTCCTAAATCTGCTTCCCCTTATTTTGAGGCCATGCCCCCTAGTTCTAGTTTCACCAGTCAGTGGAAACAACTTCCCTGCTTCTATCTTATCTATTCCCTTCATAATCTTATATATTTCTATAAGATCTCCCCTCATTCTTCTGAATTCCAATAAGTATAGCCCCAGTCTACTCAGTCTCTCCCCATAAACCAACCCTCTCAACTCTGGAATCAACCAAGTGAATCTCCTCTGCACCCCTTCCAGTGCCACTCTATCCTTTCTCAAGTAAGGAGACCAAAACTGTACACAATATTCCAGGTGTGGCCTCACCAGCACCTTATACAGCCGCAACATAATCTCGCAGTTTTTAAATTCCATCCCTCTATCAATGAAGGACAAAATTCCATTTGCTGCCTTAATTACCTGCTGCACCTACAAACCAACTCCTTGAGATTTCGCACAAGGCCAGCCAGTCTCTCAGCGCAGCAGCATGCTGCAATTTTTTGCCATTTAAATAATAGTCCATTTTGCTGTTGTTCCTGCCAAAATGGATGACCTCACATCTACCAACATTGTACTCCATTTACCAGACCCCCTCCTACTCACTTAGACTATCTATATCCCTTTGCAGACTTTCAGCGTCCTCTGCACACTCTGCTCTTCCACTCATCTTAGTGTCATCTGTAAATTTTGACACACTATACTTAGTCCCCAACTCCAAATCATCTGTTAATCATAAACAATTGCGGTCCCAACACTGATACCAACCAGAAAAACACCCATTTACCCCTGCTGTTTGCTTTCTGTTAGTTAACCAATCCTGTATACATGCTAATACATTACCCGTACCACCGTGCAGTCTTTGGTGTGGCACCTTATCAGATAGATGCCTTCTAGAAATCCAATATGCCACATCCACAGGTTCCCCATTGTCCACTGCACATCTGATGTTCTCAAAGAATTCCACTAAGTTAGTCAAACATGACTTTCCCTTCATAAACCCATGCTGTGTCTTACCAGTGGAACAATTTATATCTAGCTATCTTGCTATTTCTTCTTACCACAGAAGTTAAGCTAACTGGCCTATAATTATCTGCCTTCTGTCTAACTCCTTTTTTAAACAGTGATGTCACATTTGCTGTTTTCCAATCTATGGGAACCACCCCAGAGTCCAGCAAATTTTGGTAAAATTTTAGTGCATTTGCTATTTCCCCCACCATCTCTTTTAGTGTCTTGGGTTGCATTCCATCAGGACCAGGAGACTTGTCTACCTTTAGCCCCATTAGCTTGCCCCACACTACCTCTTTAATGATAATGATAGCTTCTAGGTCCTCACCTGCCATAGCCTTCCTGTCAACAATTTTTGGTATGTTATTTGTGTCTTCCACAGTGAAGACGGACACAAAATATCTGTTCAATGCCTCAGCCATGTTCTCATTTCCACTTATTACACCTCCCTCCTCATCCCCTAAAGGACCAATGTTCACTTTAACCACTCTTTTTCATTTTATATATTTATAGAACCTTTTGCTATCTTTTTATGTTCTCATAACCCATCTTATTTTTCTTTATAGCTTTTCTTCGTGGCTTTCTGCTGACCTTTAAAGACTTCCCAATTCTCTACGCTCCGATTAATTTTTGCCACTTTGTATGCTTTTCTTTCAGTTTGATATCCTCCTTTTATTTCCTTAGATATCCATGGCTGATTATCTCTTTCTGCTGTCCTTCCTTCCTTATTGGTGTATAAATTTGCTGAGCACTGTGAAAGATCGCTTTAAAAGTCCTTCACTGTTCCTCAATTGTCCCATCATAAAATTTTTGGTCCCAGTCTACCTTAGTCAACTCCTCCCTCATCCCTTGTAGGACTGAGAGGGAAGGAGTCAAATTCCTGGGACATTGGAATCGGTTTTGCGGGTGGGGGGTGGGGGGGGGTGCAGGTGATGTTGGGACCAGTACAAATCAGACAGTCTGCACCCGGGCAGGACTGGAACCAATGTCCTGGGGGAGGGTTTGCTAGTGTTGTTGGGGAATGTTAAACTAATATGGCAGATGGATGGGAATCGATGCAGGAAGTCAGAGGGAAGTAAAGTGGGGACAGAAACAAAAGGCAGTCGGGGAAAAGTGGAAGGCAGAGAAACCAAAGACAAAATTAAAAACGGCCACAGTACAGAGTACAGAAACTGCGGAGAACTCAGTGGATGGATCCAGTAAGGCAAAGAAAAATAAAACACAAGTGTGTACAAAACATGACAATTCAGATGGTCTGAGGTGTGTTTGCTTTAATGCAAGGAATTATGGCACAGCGTAACAGTGGTACAGTGGTTAGCATTGCTGCCTCACAGTGCCAGGGATCCAGGTTCGATTCTTGGCTTGGGTCACTGTGTCTGTGCAGAGTCTGCACGTTCTCCCTGTGTCTCTGTGGGTTTCCTCCCATAGTCCAAAAATGTGCAGCTTAGGTTGATTGGCCATGCTAAATTGTTCCTTAGTGACCTGGGATGTGTAGGTTAGAGGGATTAGTGGGGTAAATATGTGGGCTATAGGGATAGGGCCTGGGTGGAATTGTTATTGGTGCAGACTCGATGGGCCAAATGGTAGCCTCCTGCACTGTAGTGATTCCATGAGTGACAGGTAAAACATTTGAATGTTTTCAGGAAATTGAAAATGATAAGGCTCTTGAAGAATTCAATGATAGCAGGAAAGAGCTTAAACTTAGGAGGGCAAGAAGGGACCATTAAATGTCCTCGGCAGGCAGGATTAAGGAGAATTCCAAGGCTTTTTATGTGTATATAAGGAGTAAGAGGGTAGCTAAGGAAAGGATTGGTTCACTCAAGACAGTGCGGGGAATGTGTGTGTGGAGCCAGATAAGGTGGGTGAGGTCCTTAGCAAGTACTTTGCATCAGTATTCACAAAAGAGAAGGATGTGGATGGTGAGTGTAGAAGGGCATTCTAGCACATCTTGAGATAAAAAGAGGAGGTGGTATTGGAGGTTTTGAAAAATATTTAAGGCAGACAAGTTCCCGTACTGAGGTGTGGGAAGAAATTGCTGAGGCCTTAGCCGAAATCTTTGTATCCACTTTAGCCTCAGATGAGGTACAAGATGATTAGAGAACAGCTAACATTGTTCTTCAGAAGATTCTTGGGGGCAGGATGTGTTCACATCTGGAAGAGAATAGGCTTATTAGAAACAGACAGCATGGTTTTGTGAAGGAAAGGTTGTGTCTCACAGACTTGATTGAGTTCTTTGAGAAAGTGACAAGAAAAATTGACCAGGGCAGTGGATGTTGTATACATGGACCTTAGTAAAGTTCCTCATGGCAGGCTGATACAGAAGATGAAGTCATGTGGGATCCAAGGTAAACTGGTAAGATGAATACAAAACTGGCTTGGGCATAGGAAGCAGAAATAACAGTTGAAGGGTACTTTGCTAACTGGAGGTCTGTGACAAGTGGTGGTCACAGTAAGAAGTCTCACAACACCAGATTAAAGTCCAACAGGTTTATTTGGTAGTAAACATTTCCTACCAAATAAACCTGTTGGACTTTAACCTGGTGTTGTGAGACTTCTTACTGTGTTTACCCCAGTCCAATGCACGCATCTCCACTTCACAAGTGGTGTTCCACAAGGACCAGTGCTGGGGCCTCTGTTTCTCTTATTGGAGGACAATTTAAGTTACCTGATTAGTAAATTTGCAGGTGATACAAAAATTAGAGGAGTAGTGGATAGTGAGGAGGATTGTTAGAAAATATAGCAGAATATAAATCAGCTGGAGGCCTGGGCTGAAAGATGACATGGAATTTAACCCAGACAAATGTGAGGTGATATGATTTGGAAGATCTACTGCCGAAGGAAAGTATACAGTAAATGGTAGAGTCCTTAGAAATATTAGCATACAGAGAGATCTAGGCGTGCAGATCCACAGTTCCCTGAAGGTGGCAACTCAGGTGGACAAGGTGATCAAGAAGTTGTATGGCTTGCTGGCCTTCATTGGTCAGGGTGTTGAGTATGGTAGTTGGAAAATCATGTTGCAGCTTTGGTTAGGCCACATTTGGGGTATTGTGCACAATCCTGGCCGCTATACTACTGGAAGGATGTTGATGCATTGGCAGGGGTGCAGAAGAGATTTACCAGGATGTTGCCTGGTTTGGAAGAAATGGACTATGAAGGAAGGTTGAACAAACTTGGATTGTTTTCATTGGAGTGTTGGAGGATGAGGTAGGGGTGGGGAGGGGGAACCTGATAGAGGTTTACAAGATTATGACAGGCTTGGATAGAGTAGATAGCCAGTCTTTTTTCCAGAGTTGAAAGGTCAATTACTCGGGGCATAATTTGAAAGTGAGATGGGGGAGAAGTTTAAAAGCAATGTAGGGGGCAAGTTTTTCACAGGAGGGTGAATGCCTGGAACTTGCAGCCAGAGGAAGTGGTAGAAGCAGATTCTATAACAACGTTCAAGAAGCATCTGGTTAGATAAGTGAATGGACAGGGAATAGAGGGATATGGACCACATAGAGGCAAGAAAATATTAGATTAGAGAGGCATTTTGTTGGCATAGATTTGGTGGGCCAAAGGGCCTGTTCTGGTGCTGTACTGTTTGTTCTTTGGTGAAAGCCTTCTGAAAGTCCAAATAAAATACTTCCATTGGCTTCCCCTCATCAACTGTAATAGTTACATCCTCAAAGAATTCCTGTAAATATGTCAAGTATAATTTCCTTTTCACAGATCCATGTTGACTCTGTCGGATTCTGCTATTCTTTTCTAAGTGCCCTGCTGCAAAATCCTTGATAACGGTGTCTAGTATTTTCTGTCAGTTGCCGAATCAATTCTCCTCCATGTTGGACAACACTTGGAGGAAGCATGTGGCAAGGGCACAGAATAAGAGAAATGAAAGAAAAGAGAGGCGTATGTTAGGTCCAGGCATCTGAAAACAGATGGAGCTCTGGAGGAATACAGAGAGAGTACGAAAGAACTCAAACGGGAAGTTAGAAGGGCAAAAAGAGGCCACAAAATGTTCTTGGCAGACAGGATTAAGGAGATTCCTAAGGCATTTATTCATATGTTGGGAACAAAAGAGTTGTCAGGGAAAAAAATTGGACCTCCCGGACAAAGGAGGAGAATTATGCTTAGAACCCAAGGGAATAAGGGAGATCCTAAATGAATACTTTGCATCAGTAGTCATAAAGGAGAGGGACGTGTTGATTGGGAGTGTCTCAGAGGGAGGTGTTGACTTGTTAGAGGAAATCTCTAATACAGAGGAGGAAGTGTTAGGTTTTTTTAGGGAACATTAAGACTGATTAGTCCCCAGGGCCAGACGGCATCTAACCTAGACTGCTCTGGCAGACAAGAGATGAAATTGCTGGGCCTCTGACGGAAATCTTTGTCTCTTCACTGGACACAGGTGCGGTCCCAGAGGATTGGAGGATAGCGAATGTGGTACCATTAATTAAGAAGGGTAGCAGGGATAACCCGGGTAATTATAGGCCAGTGGGCTTGATGCCCGTGGTAGGGAAGTTGTTGGAGAGGATTCTTAGAGATAGGATGTATGCACATTTAAAATGGAACAATCTCATTAGTGACAGCATGGTTTTGTAAGAGGGAGGTCGTGCCTTACAAATTTGGTGGAGTTTTTTGAGGAGGCGACAAAAATGGTTGACGAAGGAAGGGCCGTGGATGTCGTCTATATGGATTTCAGTAAGGCGTTTGACAAAGTCCCTCATGGTAGGTTGGTGAAAAAGGTTAAGGCTCATGGGATACAAGGAGAGGTGGCTAGATGGGTAGAGAACTGGCTTGGCCACAGGAGACAGAGGATAGCAGTCAAAGGGTCTTTCTCTGGCTGTAGGTCTGTGACCAGTGGTGTTCCACAGGGCTCTGTACTGGGACCTCTGCTATTTGTGACATGTACAAATGGTTTGGAAGAAGGTGTAACTGGTATGATCAGCAAGTTTGCAGATGACATGAAGATGGCTGGACTTGCTGATAGCGATGAACATTGTCAGACAATACAGCAGGATATAGATAGGCTGGAAAATTGGGCGGAGAAATGGCAGATGGAATTTAATCCAGATAAATGCAAAGTGATGCATTTTGGAAGAACTAATGTCGGGTGGAGCTATACAATAAATGGCAGAACCATCAAGAGTATAGAGACATAGAGGGACCTGGATGTGGAAGTCCACAAATCCTTGAAGGTGGCAGCACAGGTGGAGAAGGTGGTGAAGAAGGCATATGGTATGCTTGTATAGGACAGGGTATAGAGTATAAAAGCTGGAGTCTGATATTACAGCTGTATAGAACGTTGGTTAGGCCACGTTTGGAGTACTGCGTCCAGTTCTGGTCGCTGCACTACCAGAAGGACGTGGAGGCTTTGGAGAGAGTGCAGAGGAGGTTTACCAGGATGTTGCCTGGTATGGAGGGTCTTAGCTATGAGGAGACACTGGGTAAACTGGGGTTGTTCTCCCTGGAAAGACGGTGAATGAGGGGAGACTTAATAGAGGTGTACAAAATTATGAAGGGTATAGATAGGGTGAACAGTGGGAAACTTTTTCCCAGGTCACAGGTGATGATCATGAGGGGTCACAGGCTCAAGGTGAGAGGGGTGAGGTATAACTCCGATATCAGAGGAACGGTTTTTACACAGAGGGTGGTGGGGGCCTGGAATGCACTGCCAAGTAGGGTGGTGGAGGCGGACACGCTGGGATCGTTTAAGACTTATCTGGATAGTCACATGAACAGACTGGGAATGGAGGGATACAAACAAACGCTCTAGTTGACCGATGAGCAGCACAGGCTTCGAGGGCTGAAGGGCCTGTTTCCTGTGCTGTACTGTTCTTTGTAATGAACCATTGGTGGGAGACCTTAATGTCCATCATCGAGCGTGGCTCAGTAGCACCACCACAGACTGAGCTGGCTGAGCCCTAAAGGATATAGATACTAGATTGGGACTTTGACAGGTGGTGATGGAATCAACAGAAAGGAAAAACCTATTTGACCTCATTCTCACCAATCCACCTGTCGTAGATATATCTTTCCATATTGGTAGGAGCGATCACCGCACAGTCCTTGTGGAGACAAAGTCCTATCTTCGCACTGAGGATACCCTTTATGTTGTGTGTGATAAATGGGATAAATTTCAAACAGATTTAGGAATCATAATCCCAGAGTAAGAGGTCATCCGTTAAGACAGAGATGAAGTGGAATTTCTTCTCTGAGAGAAGCGAATCTGTGGAATTCTTTACTGCAGAGGCCTGTAGAGACTGAGCCATTAAAGACATTCAAGGCTGAGAATTTTTAATCAGTAAGGAAATCCAGGGTTTTGGGGGTAAGATAGGAGAGTAGAATTGAGGATTATCATTTCAGATCAACTTGATAGGCCAAATGATATAAGAACATAAGAAATAGGAGCAGGAGTAGGCCATCTCGCCCCTCGAGCCTGCTCCGCCATTCAATAAGATCATGGCTGATCTGAAGTGTATCAGTTCCACTTACCTGCCTGCTCCCCATAACCCTTAATTCCCTTATCGAACAGAAATCTATCTACCTGTGACTTAAACATATCCAACGAGGTAGCCTCCACCACTTTAATGGGCAGAGAATTCCAAAGATTCACTACCCTCTGAGAGAAGAAGTTCTTCCTTAACTCAGTTCTAAACTGCCCCCGCCCCCCTTATTTTGAGGCTGTGCCCTCTAATTCTGCTTTCCTTTCTAAATGGAAAGAATCTCTCTACTTCTACCAATCTAGCGCCTTCATTATCTTATATCTCTCTATAAGATCTCCCCTCAGCCTTCTAAACGCCAACTGGTACAGGCCCAATCTACTCAATCTGTCCTCATGAGCTAACCCCCTCAACTCCAGCATCATCTCCGGTTCTCCAACAGAGAAGGTGAACCTTCTCTGCATTCCCTCCAAGGCCAATATATCATCTCGCAAATAAGGGGACCAAAATTGCACACACTACCCCAGTTGCGGCCTCACCAGTGCCCTGTACAGTTGCAGCAAAACCTCCCTGCTTTTATATTCTATCCCCCTCGCTATAAAGGGCAACATTCCATTCGCCTTCTTGATCACCTGCTGCACCTGCAGACTGAGTTTTTGCGATTTGTGCACAAGGACCCCCAGGTCCCTCTGCACAGTAGCATGCTGCAACTTTTCACCATTTAAATAATATTCCATCCTACTATTATTTCTTCCAAAGTGGATAACCTCATACTTGCCAACATTATACTCCATCTGCCAGATCCTTGCCCACTCACTCAGCCTATCCAAATCTCTCTGCAGACTTCCCACATCCTCCACGCAATTCGCTTTCCCACTCACCTACTTGTCATCAGCAAACTTTATTACCCTACACACAGCCCCCTCCTCCAAATCGCCTATGTATATGGTAAACAGTTGAGGCCCCAGCACCGATCCCTGTGGCACGCCACTAGTCACCAACTGCCAACCAGAAAAGCACCCATTTATTCCAACACTCTGCTTCCTGTTAGATAGCCAATTCTCAATCCGCGCTAACATTTTATCCCCAACTCTGTGTACTCTAGCCTTCTGCAGCAACCTTTTTGTGAGGTACCTTATCAAGCACCTTCTGGAAATCTAAAAACAACACATCCACCGGTTCCCCTCTGTCTACTGCAGTGGTCACATCTCATAAAAATCCAGTAAATTCGTCAAACGTGACTTTCCCTTCATGAATCCGTACTGTGTCTGTTTGATCAAACCATTCCTTTCCCGGTGTCCTGCTATTTCTTCTTTAATGATGGATTCTAGCATTTTCCCAACTACAGACGTTAAGCTAACTGGCCTGTAGTTACCTGCCTTTTGCCTACTACCTTTTTTAAACAGCGGCATAACGGTAGCTGTTTTCCAATCCGCCGGCACCTCCCCAGAGTCCAGTGAATTTTGATAAATAATTACTAATGCATCTGCTATAACTTCTGCCATTTCTTTCAGAACCCTGGGATGCATTCCATCCGGTCCCGGGGACTTGTCTACCTTCAGTCCCATTAGTCTACCAAGCACTACCTCTTTAGTAACAGTAATTGTATTAAGGATCTCATCTCCTACCCACCCGCTATCATTAATATTCAGTTATCTATTTGTGTCCTCCACCGTGAAGACCAACACAAAAAACTTATTTAAAGTCTCAGCCATTTCCTCATTTCCCACCATTAAATCCCCCCTCTCATCCTCCAAGGGTCCAACATTCACTCTAGCCTCTCTTTTCTTTATATAATTGTAAAATCTTTTACTATCATTTTATATATTTAGAGCTAGTTTAGTTTCATACTGTATCTTTCCTTTCTTTATCGATTTCTTAGTCATTCTTTGTTTTTTAAATCTTTCCCAATCTTCTACTTCCCCACTTTTTAGCCGCTCTGTATGCATCGGTTTTTAATTTAATACTCTCCTGTATTTCCTTCGATATCCACGGCTAGTTATCCCTTTTCTTACAGTCCTTCTTTATCACTGGAATATATTTTTGCTGACTACTGAAAAAAACTCCTTAAAAATCCTCCACTGTTCCTCAGCTGTCCTACCCCCAGTCTACATTACAGCTATTTACCATTTATATAGATGATCTGGAGGAGGGAACCGAGTGCAGGGTGTCGAAATTTGCTGATGACACCAAGATTGGGGGAAAGGCAAATTGTGCGGAGGGTGTGGAGAGTCTGCAGAAGGATCTAGATAGGCTGGGCGAATGGGCCAGGAAATGGCAAATGGAATTTAATGTTGGCAAGTGTGAGGTGGTCCACTTTGGTAGGAAGAATGGTAGGAAGGACTATTACTTACGTGGCGAAAAACTGCAGCAGGCGACGGTGCAGAGGGACCTCGGGGTCCTTGTGCATGAGTCGCAAAAACCCAGCTTGCAGGTGCAGCAGGTGGTCAGGAAGGCGAATGGGATGCTGGCCTTCATAGCGAGGGGGATTGAATATAAAAGTAGGGAGGTCTTGCTGCAGCTGTATAGGGCATTGGTGAGGCCGCAGCTGGAGTACTGTGTGCAGTTTTGGGCGCCGCATCTGCGCAAGGATATTTTGGCCCTGGAGGGAGTGCAGAGGAGGTTTACTAGGCTGATACCGGAGTTGAGGGGATTGAGCTATGAGGAGAGGCTGAATAAACTAGGCTTGTACTCGTTAGAGTTTAGAAGAATGAGGGGAGATCTCATTGAGACGTATAAGATGATGAATGGGATGGATAGGATAGAGGTGGAGAGACTCTTCCCGCTCAAAAAAGACAGTAGGACTAGGGGGCACAGCCTCAAGATAAAGGGGAGGCGGTTTAGAACGGAGTTGAGGAGGAACTTCTTCACTCAAAGGGTGGTGAATCTCTGGAATTCTCTGCCCGTTGAAGTGGTGGAGGCTGCCTCGCTAAATATTTTTAAGACGCGGGTTGATGGGTTCTTGATAAGAGAGGGGATTAAGGGTTATGGGGAGAGGGCGGGAAAGTGGAACTGAGCAGCGACAGATCAGCCATGATCTTATTGAATGGCGGGGCAGACTCGAAGGGCTAGATGGCCTACTCCTGCTCCTATTTCTTATGTTCTTATGTACATTAGCTAATTCCGCCCTCATCCTATCATACTCCCCTCTGTTCAAGCAGAGGACACTGATTTGGGACCCTACTTTCTCACCCTCCATCTGTATTAGAAATTCAACCATATTGTGTTCACTCGTCCCAAGAGGATCCCTAATTCTACCTGCCTCGTTACACGGTACCAGATCTAAGAAAGCTCACTCCCTCGTAGGTTCTGTAACATACTGTTCAAGGAAACTATCCCAACAGCATTCTAAGAACTCTTCCTCAAGTCCACTGCATCCGACTTGAGTCAACCAATCAACATGCAGGTTAAAATCCCCCATGATTATTGCCGTTCCGTTTTTGCACGTACCAATTATTTGCTTGTTTATAGCCCGCCCCACCTCAAAGTTATTATTTGGGGGCCACACCCACCAGTGACTTTCTCCCTTTACTATTCCTTATCTCCACCCACAGTGATTCCACGTTTTGCTCCTTGGAGCCTACGTCATCTCTCACAACCGCCCTGATATTATCCTTGATTAACATAGCTACCCCACCTCCTGTTTCTCCCTGTCTATCCTTCCTAAATGTCTGATACTTCTGCTCCTATGTCTTATGGTCCTCAAAAAGTAGGAGCAATCCAATTGGGTCATTGGTCTTGATCATTAACAAAGTGCTGGAAAGTGTTGTCAACAGTGCTATCAAGCAACACTCACTCAGGAATAACCTGCTCACTGACACTCAGTTTGGTTCTGTCAGGGCCTCTCAGCTCTTGACATCTTTATAGCCTTGGTCCAAGTACAGACTAAAGAGCTGTTTGCCAAAGATGAGGTGAGAGTGGTTGTTCTTGGCATCAAGGCAGCATTTGATTGAGTGTGGCATCAAGGAGTCAATGAGAATCGGGAAAAGCTGTACACTGTTCAGAGGCATTTGTCGCACAAAGGAAGTTGGTTGTGGTGGTTGGAGTCAATCATCTTGGCTCCAGGACATTAGTACAGGAGTTCCTTAGTGTAGTGTCATAGGCCCAAGCATCTTCAGCTGCTTCATCAAAGACCTTCCTTGCATTTATAAAGTAAGAATTGGGGATGTTCGCTGATGAATGTACCACCTTCAGAATGATTTGTAACTTCTCAGATACTAAATCAGTCCATGTCCAAATGTAGCAAGACTTGGATAGTGTTCTGACTTGGGTTGTTTTGTGGCAAGTAATGCTTATGCCACGCAAGTGCGAAGCAATGACTATCCCCAACAAGAGAGAATCCAAACATCGCTCTTTTACATTCGATAACATAACCACTGCGAAGTCCCCTACTATCAACATCCTGGGAGTTACCGTTGACCAGAAACTGAACTGGGCCAGCCATATAAATATTGTGGCTACAGATTAGGATAGAGGCTAGGAATTTTGCAGACTAACTCACCTCCTGACTTCCCAAACCTATCCACTATCTTACAAGTTAGGAGTGTGATCAAATACTCTCCACCTGCTTGGAAGAATGCAACTCAAAGCTAAATGCCATCCAGAACAAAACAGTTGATTTGATTGGCACTGCTTCCACAAACGTTCACTCCCTCCACCATCTCAAAATCTACTCCCTCCTCCAAAAATGCACAATGACAACAGTGTCACATTTACAAGACATATTGTAGCAATTTGGCAAGTCTTTCTCAACAGCATCTCACAAACCTGTGACGTTTACCTCCCAGATACATGGGAATACCACCAGCTGCAAGTTTCCCTCCAAGGTGATGTATTTTGGGAGAACTACCAAGGCAAGGGAATACACAATTAACAATAGGACACTAGGGAATACAGATGATCAGAGGAACCTTGGGATGCATCTCCATAGATCCCTGAAGACAGCAGGATAGGTAGATAAGATGCTTAAAAAGGCATATGGGATACTTTATTATCTGAGGCACAGAATATAAGAGCAGTGGGGTTATGATGGAGCCGTATAAAATGCTGGTTAGGCCACAGCTTGGGTACTGTGTGTTGTCACCACACTATAGGAAGGATGTGATTGCACTGGAGAGGGTGCAGAGAAGATTCACTGAGATGCTGCCTAAGCTGGAGCGTTTCAGCTATGTAGAAAGGCTGGTTAGACTGTGGTTGTTTTCCTAGGGGGAACCTGACTGAGGTGTATTTGAGGCATATAGATAGGAAAAAACTTTTCTCCTTCATAGAAAGATCAGTAGACCGGAGGGAGAGAGGGTAGATTTAAGGTCAGGGTCAGGAGGCTTAGCAGAGATTTGAGGGAAACCTTTTTCACCCAGAGGGTAGTAGGAATCTGAAGCTCACTGCCTGACTCTAAGCCACAAACTGGTCCTGGCTTGGAAATGTATCACTATTGCTGGATTAGAATACTACAACCCCGTTTCTAATAGCACTGTGCGTTACTTGCATCTCAGGACTACAGCACACCACCACACTCAAAGGCTATCTGGGGTGAGCAATAAATGCTGGCCTAGTCAGCGACAGCCACATCCCATGCAAGAATAAAAATATATGCAATATATTAAAATTAATAACTAAACTAATGCATGGAGAATGTTCCTGATGTTAGCTATTGTTAATATATTACAAAGCACATATCCACTTCCCACGCAACCCCTTGGAAGGGTTGCTCATCTCACCAAATATGTCCACACAATGGGAGGGGACATAGCTTCTAATCTTAGTTTATTGTTTTATTTATTATTAGTGTCACAAGTGGGTTTACATAAGGAAATAAAGGAAAGTATTAAATTAAAAACCAATTTGTACAGAGTAACTAAAACTAGTGGAGAATTAGAAGATTGGGAAAGCTTTAAAAAACAACAAAAGACTACTAAGAAAGCGATAAAGAAAAGAAAGATAGATTTTGAAACTAAACTAGCATAAAATATAAAAACTGATAGTAAAAGTTTTTACAAATATATAAAAAGGATAAGAGTGGCTAAAGTAAACATTGGACCCCTAGAAGACGAGAAGGGGGATTTAATAATGGGAAACGAGGAAATGGCCGAGGCCTTAAACAAGTTGTTTGTGTCGGTCTTCACAGTGGAGGACACAAATAGCGTACCGATAATTGACGGTCGTGGGACTGTAGGGGATGAGGACCTTAAAACGATTACTATTACTAAAGAGGTAGTGCTTGGTAGGCTAATGGGATTAAAGGTAGACAAGTCCCCGGGCCCGGATGGAATGCGTCCCAGGGTATTAAAAGAAATGGCAGAAGTAATAGTAGGTGTGTTAGTTGTAATTTATCAAAATTTGCCGGACTCTGGGGAGGTGCCAGCTGATTGGAAAACAGCTAATGTAATGCCACTGTTTAAAAAAGGAGGTAGACAAAAGGCAGGTAACTACAGGCCGGTTAGCTTAACGTCTGTAGTTGGGAAAATGCTGGAATCCATCATTAAAGAAGAAATAGCAGGACGCCTGGAAAAGAATGGTTCAATCGAGCAGACGCAGCACGGATTCATGAAGGGAAAGTCGTGTTTGACGAATTTACTGGATTTTTATGAAGATGTAACGAGTGCGGTAGACAGAGGGGAACCGGTGGATGTGGTGTTTTTAGATTTCCAGAAGGCGTTCGATAAGGTGCCTCACAAAAGGTTGCTGCAAAAGATTAAGGTACACGGAGTTGGGGGTAAAGTGTTAGTGTGGATTGAGGATTGGCTATCTGACAGGAAGCTGAGAGTTGGAATAAATGGGTGCTTTTCTGGTTGGTAGTTGGTGACTAGTGGCGTGCCGCAGGGATCGGTGCTGGGGCCTCAACTGTTTACCATATACGTAGATGATCTGGAGGAGGGGAACGAGTGTAGGGTAACAAACTTTGCTAATGACACAAAGATGAGTGGGAAAGCGAGTTGCGTGGAGGATGCGGAAAATCTGCAGAGAGATTTGGATAGGCTAACTGAGTGGGCGAGGATTTGGCAGATGGAGTATAATGCTGGCAAGTGTGAGGTTATCCACTTTGGAAGGAATAATAGTAAAATGGACTATTATTTAAACGGTGAAAAATTACATCATGCTACTGTGCAGAGGGACCTGGGGGTCCTTGTGCATGACCACAGCTAGTCTGATCGTGTCTCCAGGTCCACATTTCATTTACTCTGGTAACCTTTGACTCCTTTGTTAGTCACAAATCTATCTGTCTCGACCTTACAGATATTCACAGGCTCTGCCTCCACCACCCATTGGGAAAGAGAATGCGATTGACTCAAAACCTCTAAGAGAAAAAAAATTCTTCTCATCTCCATCTTAAATGGGAGATCCCTTATTTTTAAACTATTGTGATGAAAGTAGTGTAATTTATATGGACATATATATAGTTAATTTATGTTAAAGGGAAATGTGTAAAAATTCAGCTTTATTCTACAGGTCGTCAGAATGTCTACTGGGAATGGAACTCAGCTCCAGGGACAGCAAAATAATTACTCATTTTAGTCTTGCAAGTGATTATGTTAAGTAGAGTCAATGAACTTTTGTTTATGGTAATTGTTTAAGTTCCTCTCTTTTACCTACTAATTCACAACTAAATATAGGATGTTATTCAAGAAGGCATTAGATGACTATCTGAATAGAAACAGTGTGCAAGGGCACAGTGAAAAGGCAAGGGAATGGCACTAAATCACAATAAGAGGTGGTGGTGGCATTGATGTATTGTCTAGTAATCCAGAAACCCAGGACAATGCTCTGGGGACCCAGGTTCAAATCCCACCACTGCAGATGTTTAAATTTGAATTTAAAAAAATTCAGTGGTGACATCTAGTTCACTAATGTCCTTAAAGGAAGGAAATTTGCCATCCTTACCTGATGTAGTGTACATGCGACTCCAGACCCACAACAATGTGGTTTACTTCTAACTATCCTCTCAAGGGCAATTAAGTCTCATAACACCAGTTTAAAGTCCAACAGGTTTATTTGGAATCATGAACTTTTGGAGCGTTGCTTGTTCATCAGGTGAGTATAAGGTTGAAGGAGCAGCGCTCCGAAAGCCCATGATTCCAAATAAACCTGTGGACTTTAACCTGGTATTGTGAAACTTCTTACCGTGCCCACTCAAGTCCAATGCCGGCATCTCCAGATCAAGAGCAATTAGGGAAGGGCAACAAATGCTGGCCCAGCTGGTGATGCCCAGTCCCATGAACAAATTTAAAAATGCTCATTTGGGGAGCTGTTGCAGACACAATGGGCCAAATGGCCTCCTCCTACACCATAACAATTGTATCATTTGAAGCTGTACCTCCTACAGCTTGTCCACTTTGAGATGAAAGCACTATTATCTTTGGATACTGATTGGGAAATGTGAATGAGTTTTTGAATACATTTCTTTATTCAGAGAGTCTCTTTCAAATCTCCTCTACCAGCGATAATGTTCATTTTCCAACTCTTCCTTTTATTCTTCTATTTCTTCCAAAAGCTGTCCAGAAATTGTGAATCTCAGTAACTCACAAAGTGGGAGTACAGTAACTAGAATGCTCATTCATTTAATCTGCTGTGCTTGCTGTTATAATTCTTACCAGACGTATAATGGTCATGTGTCGTCGATATAATGTGATATCTCTCTCTGTGTGTTACAGACTTTTGCAGGACTGTGTGGAGCCTTGTTTATTGTATTTGGGATCTTGGGTGCTTTTGTGTTTGGTCTGTACGTGGACAGAACAAAGAAGTTTATGGAAACCACCAAAATTAATTTTTGCTTGACTGCTTTTGCCAGTATTGCTTTTGCGCTGGTAAGTATTTCTTCAGTGTCATCAACATGTTTCAACTGCAAGTTGAAAATGGCAGAAAAGAGGCAGCACCAGGAATTTGTTGCCTCTGAGTGTCACATTGTATTTTCCACATTATTTGATTAAACCAATTAGCAGAGATCAGCTTTCTTGCACTGATGGCTGGTGTGTGAGGAGTGCAGTACAATGATCAGGTTTGGGGAATGGAAAAGCATTGGATTTAAGCACAAGCATAGGAATTTTAAACATGAACTTCTTGTGTTCTCCTGAGCAGATGTAGGTCAGAGAGCAGAATTTAATGCAAGATAGGATACATGCAGCTGCATTTTGGATGAGCTGAAGATTATGAAGAATAGAAGAGGGGAAGTTGGCCAGAAAAGAATTGGAATAGTCAAGCTTGGAAGTAAGTGGTATGGATGAGGTTTTAATGGGAGTAGGTATTAGGGATTTAACCAGGCAGTCTTTGTGATGGAGAAAATGTGGAATCAAACAGGAAATCAAGCTAGCAAAAGTTTTGTGTATCCTGAGACAGTGGATGGGCAGGAGAGGGTCGAGAGTCTATGGCAGAAGCTGAAGACTGTGGCTTTTGTCTTCCCAATGTTTAACCAGAAAAAAATTGTGTCTCATCCAGGACTCAATGCTGGACAAGAAGTCTTAACATCAAAGAGAGTGTTTTGGGGTTGCTGCAACAACGAATGCCTCGGTGAGCACTTGGTATCAGCACCAGACTCCCAGGTCAGGTTCAGACAGTGTAGGCTGAAATATGATTCTGCCCAGCAATGAGGCAAGTTGATATCAACATGTCACGGCTTAAGTGGATTGGAGGCAAGTGACCAATCCCTTGAAATTGTGATAACTTTCATATTTCAGTCACTGGGTCGGTGACTCCAATCATTGGGTTCAGGCTGCATGGCAACTTGGTGCCACTAATTGGGATGATATAAATACCTCTATAGTAACTCAATAGACAGGAGACTCAACATGAACTGATGCTGGGCTATTAAAAATTTGAGGCTTCAGTTACAGACTAGGGTGCAATAGAGAAACTAGTTTGAATAACATGCAAAAAAAGACTGAAAGCATATGGTAACATATAGTGCAAATGGGACACTTCCTCTATCGTTGAGGCATAGATTACAAAAGCAGAGAAGTCATGTTGGAGTTGTATAGAATTTTGGTAAGGCCACAGCTGGGGCACTGTGTACTGTTCTGGTCACCACATTATTGGGAGGATTGAAACTAGAAGCAGCAGTAGGCCATTCAGCCCTTCAAGTCTGCTTTGCCATTCATCTTAACATAGAACATGACTGATCATCGAATTCAATATCCTGATCCCCTTTCCTTCCATATCCCTTGATCCCTTTAGCCCCAAGTGCTATATCTAAGTTCTTCTTGAAATCAGACACCATTTTGGCCTCAACCTACTTTCTGTGATGGTGAATTTCTCCTTACCTCAGTTCCAAAAGATTTACCCCTTTTCCCTAGTTCTGGACTCCCCCACCCATTGGGAATATTGTTTCTGAATCTACCCTGTCTAATCCTGTTAGAATTTTATAAGTTTCTATCAGATCCCCTCTCACTCTTCTAAACTCCAGTGAATATAACCCTAGCTGACTTAGTCTCTCCTCATATGACAGACCCGCCATCCCAGGAATCAGCCTGGTAAACCTTGGCTGTACTCTCTCGTTAGCAAGGACGTCCTTCCTCAGATAAGGACAACAAAACCGCACACGATACTCTAGATGTGGCCTAACGCTCTATACAAGCGCAGCTATCCCTCTACTCATCCTCCTGCTGTGAAGGCCAACATACCATTTCCCTTATTTACTGCCAGCTGTACCTGCGTACTTACACTCAGGACTGATGCATAAGGACTCCAAGGTTTCATTAAGTATCCACCTCTCTCAATTTACACACATTCAAATAATAATCTGTCTTCCTATTATTGCTACCAAAGTGGATAACCTCACATTTATCCACATTATACAGCATTTACCATGCAGATGTCCACACTTTCATCTCTGCATTGTCCTTACAGCTCACCCTCCGACCCAACTTTGTATCGTTTACAAATTTGGAGATAATACATTCAGTTCCCTCTTCTAAATCATTAATATATAATGTGAACGGTTGGGATCCCTGCAGAATCCCACTAGTCACGGACCGCCAATCAGAAAAAGATCTATTTATGTGAACTTTTTGCTTCGTATCTGCTAACCAGTTTTCTATTCATTTCAAGACATTGCCTGCAATACCATGTGCTTTAACTTTACATAGTAGTCTGTTATGTGAGACCTTGTCAAAAGCCTTCTGAAAGTCTAAATAAACCATATCCACTGGTTTTCCTTGGTCAACTCTACTAATTACATTCTCAAGAAATTCCAATAGATTCGTCAAGTACGATTTCCCTTTTGTAAATACATGCTGACTTTGATTATACCACTGCTTTCCAAATACCAAGTTATGAAATCCTTGATAATAGACTTCAGCTTTCCCTGTACCAATGTTAGACTCGCTGGCCTATAGTTCTCTGTTTTCTCTAAACCTCCCTTTTGAAATAGCAGGTTTACATTAGCTACCCCTCAATCTGTAGAACTATTCCAGGGTCTCAAGAATTTTGGAAAATACTCACCAATGGATCTATTATCTCCAGGGCCACTTCCTTAAGTACTGTGGGATGAAGATTATCTGGGGACTTATCCACTTTCAATCCCATCAATTTCCACAAAACCATTTTTCTACCAATACTGATTTTCTTCATCTCCTCACTAAAATGTATTTTTCTCAGCAGCTCTGGTACTTTATTAATGTTTTCCTTTGCAAAGACTGAAGCAAAGTACAAATTTAATTCCTTGACCATTTCTTTATTCCCCGTTATGAATTCTTCCGTTTCTGACTGTAAGGGGCCTACATTCATTTTTGTCAATCTTTTTGTCTTTACACACCTGTAGAAACTTTTACACTCAGTTTTTATGTTCCCCACCAGCTTACTTTCATACTCTGTTATGTCCTACTTAATCAATCCTTTGGTCTTCTGTGAAATTTAAACTACTCCCAATTCTCAGGCCTATTGCTTTCTCTTGCCAATTTGTCTGTTTCTTCCTTGAATCTGATACTATCTCTAATTTCCCTTGTAAGTCATGATTTAGCCACAATTCCCTTCCCACTCTCGTGTCAAACAGAAATAAACAGCTTCTAGAGTTCATCTATTTGTTCTTTAAATGCTTACCATTCTCTGTCCACTGCCTTTCCTTTCAGTAATATTTCCCAGACCAATTGCCAATTCATGCCTCATACTATCATAGTTCCCTTTATTGAGATTCAGGACCCTGGTCTCACAATCAACTTACATCATTACGGTCACTCGTCCCCAAGGCTTCTCTCATAACGAGATTGCCAACTAATCCTTTCTCATTTCACGACACCCAGTCCAAGATGGCCTGCTCCCTTATGGTCTAGAAAATCAACTCCTCTGTTGTACTGTGACTAATTTGACTCTCCCAATCTATATGCAGATTACAGTTGCCCATAATCACGGGTGTTTGTTTAACACATGTATCTCTGATTTCCTGTCTAATGCTTGTCCCAACGTTAGGACTGCAGTTTGATGGTCTGTATACCATCCCCACCAATGGTTTTTGCCCCTTGTTATTTCTTAATTCGAGCAATACAGATTTCACATCATCTATGCTAATATCTTTTCTCAGTAACGCCAACTTCCCTCAGAATGCTCCAGTGAAGTCCCTCTGCCGCCTCTACCGGATGTGATTGCACTGGAGGGGGCGGTGCAGAGAAGATTCACCAGGATGCTGCCTGGGGTGGAACATTTAAGTTATGAAGAGAGATTACATAAACTTGGGTTGTTTTCATTGGAGCAGAGAAGACTGAGGGGGGCGACCTGATTAAGGTGTACTAGATTATGAGGGACATGGACAGAGTGGATAAGGAGCAGCTGCTACCCTTAGTTGAAGGGTCAGTCACAAGGGGTCATAAATTCAAGGTGGGGGGCGTGCAAGAGGTTTAGGGGGATATGAGAAAAAACATTTTTACCCAGAGAGTGGAGACAGTCTGGAATGCACTGCCTGGGAGGCTGGTAGAGGTGGGTTGCCTCACATCCTTTAAAAAGTACCTGGATGAGCACTTAATATGTCATATCATTCAGGGTAATGGACTAAGTGCTGGCAGATGGGATTAGATGGGAGTTAGGTGTTTCCAGTATGATGGATTTGATGGGCCAAAGGGTCTCTTCTGCATTTATGATGCTATGAATTGGAACTGAGCTGCCAATTGCTCATAAAATGGCTTGCTTTGTCCTGGGAGGTAAAATAATGAATCAGATTCTTTTGACTGGATTGTTAAAGCAGATTATGTTGAGAATTCTGAAGAAGGGTTATTGACTTGAGACCTTCATTCTGTTTTTCTCTCCCTCTGCCCTGCTGAGTTTTTCCAGCGTTTTATATGTCGAGAATTGCCCAGTTTTACTTGAATTGTTCTATAAAATTAACTTGAGGAAATTGAAAGGATTGGAGTGAAGCCATGTCACAATCTCGGTATTCTGTATTTTCAGGTCTCACGGATGAGAGATCAGCCTTATGGGCTGGCTGTGGTGTGCTCACTTTTTGGGCTACTTGGGTTTTCCATCTATCCAGTGGGAATGGAACTGGGTGTAGAATGCTCGTACCCTGTGGGGGAAGCAACTTCTGCTGGATTAATCTTTGTCTCTGGGTAATTCGTTTTTATCACTTTTGGATTTAATTTAGTTTTCCCAGTGATTTCTTTTCTCCTTATCATAGAATCAGAAATCATACCAGAAAAATGAGCATTCAGTCCCTACAGCCTGTCGCAATGTCTGCTGTCCAATTGCAGATCTTCCTTCCAGGCTCACTTTCCTGACCATATCCCGTACCTTTTTATATTCCCTCTTGTAAATACCAATTCAAATCTCTGCCTCAATACACATTTGTAACAAAGCATTCATGTTACAATTAACCCTGCGTGGAAAAAATATTCCAATGTATCTCTGTCTTGTGTTTCGCACACTGCAGCATTTTCACTTGAATTGTCTCTTATAGGTAAGCGTTTAACTGCTGGCCATCATGTTGTTTCAGGCAATGACAGAGTGTGGGAGCTGGCAGCAGTTAATGTTTATTCAGACTACTTTAGCTAAAACTTATCTTCAGATTTAACCCATTTCCTGAATAGAGCTACTTAAATTGCTTTGCCAAAATGAGTCATGTGGAGATTTGATGCTGGCAGCAGGTTTTTTTGATTAGATTTGTATTTCTCATCGGGGATGCTGAATTTCTAGAAGTCAGTGATTGGCCCAGTCCCAGTGAAGCAGTAGTGATTTGCTTCATTTATTTTCAGAGTTTACAATATCATTTCAAAGTTTCTCAGTTTTATTTTCTCCTAATTACAAGACAGCTTTAGACATCTCCAGTACCTTATAGCCAATGAGGTATGTTTAAAATATATTCAATGTTGATAGCAGGAAATGAGGCGGATGATTTGGACATAGCAAGATCCCACAAATTACATTGTGATCCTGATCAAATATTCTGTTTTTGGGATGTTGATAGAGGGACAAATATTGATCGGACACTGGAGACAACTTCTTTGCTCTTTGAAATAGAACCATGTGAAATTATCTGCAGCTGAGATAGTGCCTCTGACAGTGCGACACTCCCTCAGTACTGCACCATGAGTATCAACCGAGATGTTTGTGCTCAAGTCCTGGAGTGGGACTCAAAAACCCAGAATCTGTGACTCAGAGGCAGGAGGGCTCACAGGTGAGGCACAGCTGACACAGACGGAAGTTTGTGCTTACACATCAATGCAGTGACTAATGTCTTCAGTTTTTCATTGCAGGCAACTCCAGGGAGCATTATTTATTCTTCTGCTACCAGCACTGGCTCGACCAGTTACCACTGACGGTTCTGCATGTCAAATTGGAGTGGGAGCAGCACTTGATTGGACAGGTTAGTGTGACTTCCTGCTTCTTGAGAATCCAAATTACAGATGTTTATTCTTTGGTTTTTTCAACTTAGCTCAATGTGTTTGAATATGCCAGCTGGTTCAATAGGAAAGGTATATATATTATTAGGATCTTGGTGCAAAGTTCTTTTATTCTTTCATGGGATGTGAGTATCACTGGCTGTGCCAGCATTTATTGCCCATCCCTAATTGTCCTTGAACAGAGTGCTTGCTAGGGCATTTAAGTGTCAACCACATTGCTGAGAGTCACAGGAGTCACATGTAGGCCAGACCAGGTAAGGATGGCAGATTTCCTTCCAAGTGGACATTACTGAACCAGATGGATTTTTATGATGATCTGTAATGCTGTCATAAGAACATAAGAATATAGAACATAAGAAATAGGAGCAGGAGTCGGCCATCTAGCCCTTCGAGCCTGCCCCGCCATTCAATAAGATCATGGCTGATCTGAAGTGGATCAGTTCCACTTTCCCGCCCCCTCCCCATAACCCTTAATTCCCTTGCCTATCAAAAACCTATCTATCCGCGTCTTAAATATATTTAGCGAGGTAGCCTCCACCACTTCAACGGGCAGAGAATTCCAGAGATTCACCACCCTTTGAGCGAAGAAGTTCCTCCTCAACTCCGTTCTAAACTGCGCCCCCCCCCCCTTGAGGCTGTGCCTTCTAGTCCTGCTGTCCTTTCTGAGCGGGAAGACCCTCTCCACCTCTACCCTATCCACCCCTTTCATCATCTTATACGTCTCAATAAGATCCCCCCTCATCCTTCTAAACTCTAATGAGTACAAGCCCAGTCTATTCAGCCTCTCTTCATAGCTCAACCCCCTCAACTCCGGTATCAGCCTAGTGAACCTCCTCTGCACTCCCTCCAAGGCCAAAATATCCTTCCACAAGTGCGGCGACCAAAACTGCACACAGTACTCCAGCTGCGGCCTCACCAGTGCCCTGTACAGTTGCAGCAAGACCTCCCTACTTTTATATTCAATCCCTCTCGCTATGAAGGCCAGCATCCCATTTGCCTTCCTGACCACCTGCTGCACCTGCAGGCTGGGTTTTTGCGACTCATGCACAAGGACCCCCAGGTCCCTCTGCACCGTAGCATGCTTTCGCCCTGTAGGTAGTAGTCCTTCCTACTATTATTCCTACCAAAGTGGATAACCTCACACTTGCCAACATTGTATTCCCTCTGCCAGGTCCTCGCCCACTCGCTCAGCCTATCTAGATCCCTCTGCAGACTTTCTATGCCCTCCGCACAATTTGCTGTTCTACTTATCTTTGTGTCATCAGCAAATTTCGACACCTCACACTTGGTTCCCTCCTCCATATCATCTATATAAATGGTAAATAGCTGAGGCCCCAGCACCGATCCCTGGGGCACTCCACTAGTCACCAACCGCCAATCCGAATAGCACCCATTGACCCCCACTCTCTGCCTCCTATTTGACAGCCAATCCTCTATCCATGCTAACACCTTACCCCCAACTCCATGCCCCCTAACCTTCTGTAACAACCTTTTGTGCGGCACCTTATCAAACGCCTTCTGAAAATCGAGAAACACCACATCCACCGGTTCCCCTCTATCCACCGCACTAGACACATCCACATAGAATTCCAATAAATTCGTCAGACACGACTTCCCCTTAATGAATCCGTGCTGCGTCTGCTCTATCAAACAATTCTTCTCAAGATGCCTCGCTATTTCCTCTTTGATGACGGATTCAAGCATTTTTCCTACAACAGACGTTAAACTAACTGGCCTATAATTCCCTGCCTTTTGCCTGCTACCCTTTTTAAACAGCGGCGTAACATTAGCCGTTTTCCAATCTTCTGGCACTTCCCCGGAATCCAGCGAGGTTTGGAAAATAATCACTAAGGCATCCACTATCACCTCCGCCATTTCCTTCGGAACCCTTGGATGCATTCCATCCGGTCCTGGGGACTTGTCCACCATCAGTCCCACTAGTCTGTTGAGCACTACCTCTCTAGTAACAATGATCTCATTCAGGCCCTCCACTCCTACCATCTTTCCATCGTTAACACCCAGAAAACTATTCGCGTCCTCCTCCTCATGGTCATCAATGGACTTTTTAATTCCAAAGTTTATTGAATTCAGATTCCACTGCCTGGCCTGGGACTTGAACCTGAGTCCCAAGAGCATTACCCTGGGTCTTTAGATTATGAGTCCAGTAACAATACCACTGCACTACCCAAAAATGAGGGAAATAGTCTTTTATGCAATGTTAAATGATTATGGTTATCAGTGTATCCGATCGATGATGGAATACTTCAACTTAATGAGAATGCAGCTGGCTGGGACAGAAACTCTGCTGTCGTATTATTACACTATAAGAATTTAAAGATAATTGCCAGGCAAATTCCATAGAATCCCATAAATTCCATAGGAGGAGATGATTTGGCATATCAAGTCTGCACCGACTTTCCGAAAGAGCATCTTACCCAAGGATAGATGTGGGTAAGATGTTTCTCCTGGTAGGGGAGTCTAGAACCAGGGGACACAATTTCAAAATAAGGAGTTTGCGATTTAGGACCAGGATGGGGAGAAATTCCTGTACATGGGAGTTTTGAATCTTTGGAATTCTCTACTTCCCTGTGGAGACTCAGTCATTGAATACATTTAAAGTAGAGATTAAGAGATTTCTGATTAACAATAAAAGGTGATAGGGACAATGTGGGTAAATGTGTTGCAGTGTCCAATCAGCCATGATTGTATTAAATGATGGAGCAGGCTCAGTAGGCTGAATGGCTTACTCCTGTTTCTGTGTTCCTGTCTGTTCCTGGGTATCTATTGATATAACCCAGTCAGAACTGTCCAAAGTTTGTGATTTAAGCCCCCCTGTTATACAATGCTAGGCAGTTACAGCCTTTTATATTCAAAATCAGTGTGTGATTGATATAAACACATAAATCTGCTTTATTTTCCACTCCTTAGAGAGCCAGACTGTTGTCTTAATTACTATCACCATGTTGACTCCAGTGCTTCCAGAACTTATGCAATCTTGTCCTTAACAGTGGTCCTGAACTGACTGCTTGATTCTCATAAGCTCGCCATTTAAACTCCTGATTCAGATGCTGATCTTGACATCACTCCTTCATAATTTATGATCAAGATTTACTTGTAAGATGTCCAAGTTTGGCCTTTGTAAGTAAGGTTGGTGTGTGACGTGGAATGCTGGAGCTGTGTATAAGGTTTAAACTTACGCTTTCATTAATTTGGATAATTTGGATAGAGGATTGGTTGTCTAATAGGAGGCAGAGAGTTGGCATCAATGGGTGCTATTCTGATTGGCGGTTGGTGACTAGTGGAGTGCCGCAGGGATCAGTGCTGGGCCTCAGCTATTTACCATTTATATAGATGATCTGGAGGAGGGGACTGAGTGTAGGGTGACGAAATTTGCTGATGCTACAAAGATGAGTGGAAAGCAAATTGTGCGGAAGGTGTGGAAAGTCTGCAGAGGGATCTGGATAGGCTGAGCAAGTGGGCGAGGACCTGGCAGATGGAGTACAATGTTAGCAAGTGTGAGGTTATCCACTTTGGCAGAAATAATAGTAGGAGGGATTACTATTTAAAGGGCGAAAAGCTGCAGCATGCTACGGTGCAGAGTGACCTGGGGGTCCTTGTGCTTGAGTCGCAAAAACCCGGTCTGCAGATGCAGCAGGTGATCAAGAAGGCGAATGGGATGCTGGCCTTTATAGCGAGGGGGATAGAATATAAAAGCAGGGAGGTCTTGCTGCAACTGTACAGGGCACTGGTGAGGCCGCAGCTGGAGTACTGTGTGCAGTTTTGGTCGCCGCACTTGCGGAAGGATATTTTGGCCTTGGAGGGAGTGCAGAGGAGGTTCACTAGGCTGATACCGGAGATGAGGGGGTTGGACTACGAAGAGAGACTAAATAGACTGGGTCTGTACTCGTTGGAGTTTAGAAGGCTGAAGGGGGATCTTACAGAGATGTATAAGATAATGAAGGGGATGGATAGGGTAGAGGTAGAGAGATTCTTCCTGCTCAGAAAGGACAGCAGGACTAGAGGGCACAGCCTCAAGATAAGGGGGTGGGACAGTTTAGATCAGAGTTGAGGAGGAACTTCTTCAGTCAAAGGGTGGTGAATCTCTGGAATTCTCTGCCCGTTGAAGTGGTGGATGCTACCTCGCTAAATATATTTAAGTCACAGGTAGATAGGTTTCTGATGGACAGGGGAATTAAGGGTTATGGGGAGAAAGCGGGAAAGTGGAACTGATCCACTTCAGATCAGCCATGATCTTATTGAATGGCGGGGCAGGCGCGAAGGGCCAGATGGCCTACTCCTGCTCCTATTTCTTATGTTCTTATGTCCAGACTGCACACAGACAGTGACCCAGTGGCCAGAATTGAACTTGGATTTCGGGTGCTATGAGGCAGGAATGCTAACCACCATACCGCTGTCCTCTTACCTTATTGCTCTTACCTTCCTAGCTATGAACCCCTTAAATCAACATAGCTTCAACCTTTTAAGTATAATAGACTATAAGATGCTTTCATTGCATTTACCCCATTTTTAACAGTTAAACTTTAATCTCAACACTACATCCAAAATATTAACATAGTCCATAAACTAGAACTTGTAAGTCAGGATGGTGTGTGACTTGGAAGAGAACTTTTAAGTGATGGTGTCCCTATGTGTCTGCTTTTTTGCAAAAGTATACTTCATTGATAAAATATCTGAAAGAATTTACAAACATTTCAAAATGAATAATATACAAACTGCAATAATATTCAGGTTTCCTACAGGGAGCGTGTTGCAGCCTGAGGAGCTTCAGCACAATCCAAAAAATTAGACATTTCAAATTGGTCACTTCAAATGGTGCTTAATTTGTCTCCCTCGAGCAAGTTACACTCTGAGGTGGTTCAATACTATTGTGATTCATGTAATGTTCACTGTATACATTCAATGTGATTCATATGTCCCGAGGATGTTTGATACAATTCCACTCCCCTCAGTTACCTTCGGTTGAAAGGTCTTAGACAGCGATCTTCCTCAATTTGCCTCTGTGGCTGTGCCCTAAGCTTTAGTGCGTTCCCCAGCATATAGTCCTGGGGCATTGGGATATACACAGTAAAAAGTCTGACAACACCAGATTTAAGTCCAGCTGATTTATTTGATAGTAAACTCACTAGCTTTCGAGGTTTCCCTCTTCGTCAGGTGAATGGAGAGTTCTGGCCTCAGACAGAGCATATAAAGCACAGCAAAAAACCGCACCGATCTCCTCAGAAGACAAACACGGGACACGGTGGACAGAGTACCCTTCGTTGTCCAGTACTTCCCTGGAGCGGAGAAGCTACGCCATCTTCTCCGGAGTCTTCAACATATCATTGATGAAGACGAACATCTCGCCAGGGCCATCTCTTTAACCAGTGATCAGTGCTCCTTCCACTCACGTTGTCGGCCACTTTAGGACTTGAACAGCAGGTTAGGTGTAAAGATTCGCATTCTAATCAGTAATCTGTAAACTGTCTGTGCTTTATATGCTCTGTCTGAGGCCAGAACTCTCCATTCACCTGACAAAGAGGGAAACCTCAAGCTAATGAATTTACTATCAAATAAATCGGTTGGACTGAAACCTGGTGTTGTCAGACTTTTTACTGTGTTTACCCCAGTCCAACGCCGGCATCTCCACATCATGTATTGGGATATAACAACCTCTAACAGCCAGTCGGGACAACTCTTTACACTGGAAGACCAACACGTTTCCAACAGATCAAAGAGTCTTTCCCAATGTTGCCTTTGTCCTTTTAGATGGTAGATTGTTGGTTTGGAAGATACTGTCGATGCACCCTTGACAAGTTTCAGTGCACTTTCTAGACTAGGTTTATCCAAGCTTTTCATTCAAAAGGGTCAACAAGCAAATTTCACAAAGATAAGGCTTAGTGCAACATTAAATATGAATTTCAAAAAGAAAATGTTAAGGCAATAAATTGATGATTTAAGGAAAATGATTAATTAATAAAAATGACCTTTAAAAGTGCCAAAGAGCTGAGCTAACCTAGGAAACCGTTTTTGTCTTTTTGAAGAAGCAAACCTAGGGAGACAGACTTGGCCCCAAATCCTGATCACCAGGGAAGGAATGGTGACTGGTACCAAGCTAAGGAGTTGGGTTTAACTAATGCTAACCTTGTATGTGCCATGTTCCAATGCAGCAAGATCTGGAAAATATTCAGGCTTGGAATGGGAAGTGGCAAGTAACACTGGTGCCACACAAATGCCAGGCAATGATCATCACCAATAAGAGACACTCTAACCACCACCCCTTGACTTTCAACGGAGTAACCATTGCTGAATCCCTTACTGTCAACAGCCATGGAGTTACCATTGACCAGAAACTCAACTGGACTCACCATGTAAACACAGTGGCCAGAAGAGCAGGTCAAAGGCTAGGAATACTGCAACTCACCTTTTGATTTCCCAAAGCCTGTCCATCATTTTCACAGTACCAGGGACCCGGGTTCAAATCTGGCCTTGGGTCACTCTCTGAGTGGAGTTTGCACATTCTTCCCATGGCTACTGGGTTTCTTCCTGGTATTCTGGTTTCCTCCCACAGTCCAAAGATTTGTGGACTAGGTGGATTGACCATGCAAAATTTCCCTAGTGTCAGGGGGATTAAGAAGGTAAATATATGGGAACACAGGGATAGAACCTAGGTGGGATTAGTGTTGGTGCAGGCTCACTGGGCCGTATGTCCTCCCCCTGCACTGTAGGGATTCAAAGATTCTATGACTGCAAAGGAACGGTGATATATTTCAAATCAGGATGATGAGTGGCTTGCAAGGGAACTTGGAGGTGATAGTCCAATGTATCCGCTGCTCTGTTCCTTCTACATGGAAGTGGTTGTGGGTTTGGAAGGTGCTGTCTAAGGTAAATTTCTGCAGTGCGCCTTGTAGACAGTCTACATTGATGCTACTGAGCATCAGTGGTAGAGGGAATGGATGTTTGTGGCTCAAGCGGGCTACTTTGTCCTGGATGTTGGAGCTGCACCCATCCAAGCAAGTAGGGAGTATGCCATCACATTTTTGACTTGTGTGTGGGTCTGTGAATGAATGAGGTGGGCTGCCTTTGTCCAGTGTTCTCCTCCTCACCTGGTCTGCTTTGTGGATCGGTTGAAGGAGAAAGGGCAGGTGTGTGTGTGTTCCGTTCATTCTTAAAGTTCTTCTTGTCATCCACTCACTCACTCAGTCTCTGTCTCTCGCTTGCTCTCTGTCTCTCATGTGCTCTCTGGCTCATTCACACAACCTCACTCACTCTCACCCATATGTGCTCACTCAGACACTAATGTTCATGCACTGATTCATGTGAAATTCCCAGCCTGTGACCTGCTCTTGTAGCCAACAGTATTTATGCGGCTGACCCAGTTATATTTCTGGTCAATGGGATATTGAGTGATGTTAATGTTGAACGTTATGGGGAATGGATAGATTCTCCGTTGTGGATGGTGGTGATTTCCCACTACACGTGGCACGGTGATTACTTATCAACCCAAACCTGAATGTTATCCAGGTCTTGCTGCAAATGGACACTGATTGTTTCAGACCTACGACATGAAATATTCCATTGTATGTATAATAGCTTATTGATGCAATAATAATAATATATTCTTGATTTATTAGTTCCCACGTTGGTGTTGGCTGCTATCTGTAGTTTGGAGGCTTGCTGCTTTGCACTCTTGTTCCACACAGAGTACCGGCGAGTCAGTGCTGAAGATGAAGATGTTTCCTCTGCTCTGCTGCAGGGAGCTGCAACTGACTGAGTGACTGCACATTTACACGGACCATGCCTGTTTCCAAGAAGCCAGAAAAGCCATTTTATTTTTAAAATATTTTGAGATGTTTTATATTATGTGTCTATCTGCCTGTCTTCCTGTTTTAAACTAACGGACACTGAAGCACACTTTAATTTCCAGGTATTTTTTATCTTTGATTTTTCTAATTTACTCTTTTTTACATATTTTGAATATGTAAAGAATAAAAAAATGTATTATAACTAGGAAAGCCAGACCTTACGAAAATGAAAATGGTCATTTGATCTGTAAGTGAAACGAGTGCCCAATTTGCCTCCCACAGTCCAAAAATGTGCAGAATTGACCCATGCTAAATTGACCCTTAATATTAGGGGAACATCAAGGGACTTAGCAGGATAAATATGTGCGGTTATGGGGATAGGACCTCAGTGGGATTGTTGTTGATGCAGGTTCAGTGGATCAAATGGCCTCCTTCTGCACTGTAGAGATTCTGTAATTCGGGGACCTCCCAGTTTGAATAACTGCCAACAACTGTTGCTGGTTACTGATCATCCATCAGTGAATATTACATTCTAAGGTAAATGCTTCTCACATAATTGCCAATTGTGTGCATGGTGGGGAGTGTTGTGTACATTCATGAAATACTGTTCAATAGGAGGTAATTTAACTTCAATAAAGCAGCAAATGTGGAAGGAAAATTGCCACAATTTTGAAAACGCACTAGTGAGCAGGAGAAAAATATGCTAAAATAAACTAGTAGTGAATGAATTAGCAACTAACTAGTACATTTTGCAAGAAGACACCTCTACTGATTCTTGTCAGCATGTGAGCGAGTCCTGTCACCCTGGGCAGTCTGCAAAAATGCACAGGCTTCAAATGTAGCAGGAATGGAGAGGGTAGCTTGGTGGTTGGGCTCCTTTGTTTATAAGGCTTGTGTTCTCACCATCTTGCTGCATGGTTGTGAAGATGTAACAGCTGTCAAGAAGCTCAATAATTTTCATCTTCACTGTCTCTATGCCTTATGGTATGGCCTGGCTGGACAAAAAACCTCAATGTGGCAGTCCCACCAAAGACTGAGCTCCCAAGTTGGTCAGCACCAATCAAAGGTGGTTTGGGCACGACTGTGTGATGGGAGACAGTCACATCCCCAGTGACCTTGTTGAAGTAGCTGGAGTCAGCTGACCAGCAGGACACCCAAGGCTTTTGCTTCCAGGATGCTTGCAAATATGACCAGCTGGCAAAAGTGGGAAATGACAGCACCATTTTTGGGTCGGACAATATTACTCTGATGATCAGTGGCTACATCAACTTGGCAACAGGAGCCAAAGCCAAAAACAACAACCCATAATGTCACTAATGGCAAAAACCTATCTCCTAAGGATTTGCTGTTTCAGCCCTCAGCAAAAGGTAGACCACATGAAAATCTCCCACAGAAATAGACTGCTGGAACAACACCAACAAGAAGGGGATGGAAGATATCCTGAAGTTGTTCTGCGCTAACTTTCACGCTTCTTAGTAATCAGAGAATTTGGTGAACTGGTGCAGCGACAATAATCTCTCCCTCAATGTCAACAAAATGAAGGAGATTGTCATCAACTTCAGGAAGTGTCGAAGAGAACATGCTCCTGTCTACATCACCGGGGACGAAGTAGAAATGGTCAAGAACGTCAAGTGTTTAGGTGTCCAGATCACCAACAACCTGTCCTGGTTCCCCCATGCTGACACTATGGTTAAGAAAGCCCACCAATGCCTTTATTTTCTCAGAAGACAAGGAAATTTGACATGTCCCTTACGACGCTCACTAACTTTTACAGATGCACGATAGAAAGTATTCTTTCTGGTTGTATCACAGCTTGGTATGGCTCCTGCTCTGCCCAAGACCGCAAGGAGCTACAAAAAGTCGTGAATATAGCCCAATCCATCACGCAAACCAGCCTCCCATTCATTGACTCTGTCTACACTTCCTGCTGCTTCAGCAAAGCAAATAATTAAGGCCCCCCACACACACACCAGATATACTCACTTCTACCTTCTTTGGGAAAAAGAAAAGTCTGAGGTTATGTGCCAACCAACTCAAGAACAGCTTCTTCCCTACTGCTGTCAGACTTTTGAATGGCCCTACCTTGCATTAAGTTGATCTTTCTCTACACTCTAGTTATGACTGTAACACTACATTCTGCACTGTCTCCTTTCCTTCTCTATGAATGGTACGTTTTAGAACATAGAAACCCTACAGTGCAGAAAGAGGCCATTTAGCCCAGCGAGTCTGCACCAATCACAATCCCACCCAGGCCCTACCCCATAGCCCTACATCTTTATCCACTAATCCCCCTAACCTATGCATCTCAGGACACTAAGGGGCAATTTTTAGCATGGCCAATCAATCTAAGCTGCACATTTTTTTGTCTGTGTAGTGTGCAAGAAACAATACTTTTCATTGTATGATAATACATGTGACAATAATAAATCAGCTCTTTCAAACCTTTTATAGAGTGTGAGAAAGAGCAAAACTACAGAGGGTTTTGACGTGTCTGGATGTAGGAATATCGGAGTAGGTGATGAAGCAGAACCATCTTGATTACAGGACCAGTCCCAGTTTCCTCGCAGGAATATCTTGCGTTGGCCCTGATGAATACAGTAATTGAAAAATGCATGGTTAAAAAATTGAAGGATCTGGTTACAACACAAACAAGGAACCAACACAAACAGTGAATTTTACGCTTTCATTTGAGGGCACTTAACAAATATCCTACGTGTTAGTTTAGCGTTTGGTGGATTGTTTGCTGGAGATTTTGCTTTTGTATCAGAGCTGCTGGCTTGACTCGGCTACTAATATTCATCAGTGTCAGAAAGTTGTAGATTCAACTCCAGTCTAGGATTTGAGTGACTGAAGAGTGAAACAGTCATCAGATCCTTGGCATGAGGTGTTAAATCAAGACCCCATTTTTTGCTTGCAACTTTTCTCCCTGAATTATCACTACCTGCACTTTGCATATTAGATACTGCACAGTGAGAGTGTAACTGTACATTAGTGTAATTTATTGTTAATGATGTGTTATAAAGTACACAATATGAGTACAAGTTCTTTCTAGGGCTGTGAAGGAACTTGCAGATTGAACTATGCCTCCTTTCTGACTGAATGCTGTTGGCCAGTGACCAAAGGAAGAGATTGCAGTCTTTTTTGGATATCATTTAAAGTATATTGATGTGCAATTTCATGTTTAGCCCTCTCAATGCTTTAGTTGATGCTGGTAACTTCAGAATGAGTTTATGGAGGCTGAAATTTGGTATGAGCTGGAGCAATTTGTGTTTAACCTTTGCTTATGAGTCCTGATTTCAACCCATCTCAATGTATCTCAGACACGGCAGGAGTCCCCATTTTCCCGTTGTTGCACATCTTGCAATTAAGTCATTGTTCCTGCATTTGCTATTACAGGTCGGCAGAATCCCGACAGTGTAAAGACAGCCATTTGGCCCATCAAGCCTGCACTGACAACAATCCCATCAGGCCCTATCCCGTAACTCCACGTATTTACCTCGTTAATCTCCATGACACTAAGGGACAATTTAGCATGGCCAATCCACCTAACCCACCTTCCTTTGGACTGATGTTTATTACATTAAAGGTGCTAAATGCAGACTATTGTCAAATCTCCCACCTGGAATTTATTGGTATATGTTAAGCAGCAGCAATTAATCAGGTATATGATCAGTTAGATTAAGTCAAAATTGGAGATCCTAAACTTCATGCTGTCTTTTGGGGATTTGATCTGTAAGAAAAAGGGTAGAATAGAGCTTTTTTGGGAGTGCAGTTATTTTTTATTCATTCGTGAGGTGTGGGCATCTCCAGCATTTATTGCCCATCCTTAATTGCCTTCGAGAAGTTGGTGAGTTGCTTTCTTGAACCATTGCAGTCCACATGGTGTTGGTACACCCACAGTACTCTAGGGCAAGAGTACTGTGCCTTAGTTCCAGGTTTTGACCCAGTGACTGAGGGAATTGCAATATATTTCCAAGTCAGAATGGTGACCGACTTAGAGGGGAACTTTGAGGTGGTAGTAAGAACACAAGAACTGGGAGCAGCAGTAGGCCATCTGGCCTCTCGAGCCTGCTCTGCCATTCAGTGAGATCATGGCTGATCTTTTTGTGGACTCGGCTCTATTTACCTGCCTGCTCACCATAACTCTTAATTCCTTTACTGTTCAAAAATGTACCTATCTTTGCCTTAAAAACATTCAATGAGGTAGCCTCTGCTGCTTCACTGGGCAAGGAATTCTACAGATTCACAACCCTTTGTGAGAAGTTCTCCTCAACTCATTTCTAAATCTGCTTCCCCATATTTTGAGGCTATGCCCCCTAGTTCTAGTTTCACTCGCCAGTGGAAATAGCTTCCCTGCTTCTATCTTATCTATTCCCTTCACAATCTTATATGTTTCTGTAAGATCTCCCCTCATTCTTCTGAATGCCAATGAGTATAGCCCCAGTTTACTCAGTCTCATAAGCCAACCCGCTCAACTCTGGAATCAACCTAGTGAATCTCCTCTGCACCCCTTCCAGTGCCAGTATATCCTTTCTCAATAAGGAAACCAAAACTGTAGCTACAACATAATCTCGCCGTTTTTAACCTCCATCCCTCTAGCAATGAAGGACAAAATTCCATTTGCCTTCTTAATTACTTGCTGCACCTGCAAACCCAGGTCCCTCAGCACAGCAGCATGCTGCAATTTTTTTACTATTTAAATAATAATCCATTTTGCTGTTACTCCTGCCAAAACGGATGACCTCACATTTACCAACATTGTACTCCATATGCCAGACCCTCGTCCACTCACTCAGGCTATCCATATCCCTTTGCAGACTTTCAGCGTCCTCTGCACACTTTGCTCTTTCACTCATCCTAATGTCATCTGCAAATTTTGACACACTCTTAGTCCCCGCCTCCAAATCATCTATGTAAATCGTAAACAATTGCGGTCCCAATACTGATCCCTGAGGCACACCACTAGTCACTGGTTACCAACTAGAAAAACGTCCCTTTACCCCACCACCCTCCACTCTTTGCTTTCTGTTACTGTTTCAGTAGACCTATAATTGTTGTATTGCTAGGTGGCAGAGGTCATCGGTTTGGCAGGTGATGTTGAAGAAACCTTGGTGAGTTGCTGCAGTCCATCTTGTTGATATGCACTGTTGCCACTGTGCGATGGTGATAGAGGGAATGAATGTTGAAGGAAGTGAATGGGTTACCAATCAAGCAGGCTGCTTTGTCCTGAATGATGTTAAGCATCTTCAGTGTTGTTGGATCTGCACTCATCCAGGCAAATGAGGAGTATTCTATCACACTCCTGACTTGTGCCTTATGGATGGTGGACAGGCTTTGGGGAGTCAGGAAGTGAGTTACTCACCATAGTATTCCCAGCCTCTGAGCTGCTCTTGTAGCCAGTGTTTATAATGCAAGTCCAGTTCATTTTCTGTTCAATGGTAACCCTAGAATCTTAATAGTGGGGGATTTGGAGATGGTAATGCCACTGGTCATTGCCTGGCACTTACGTGACACAAATGTTATTTGCTGCTTGTCAGCCCAAACCTGAATATTTAAAGTTTTTTTTATTAGTATCACAAGTAGGCTTACATTAACATTGTAATGAAATTACTGTGAAAATTCCCTAGTTGCCAGACTCCAGTGCCTGTTCGGGTATACCGAGGGAAAATTTAGCATAGCAAATGCACCTAACCAGCACATCTTTTGGGATGTGGGTCGAAACCAGAGCACCAGAAGGAAACCATGCAGACGTGGAGAGAACATGCAGACTCCGTACAGACAGACAGTCACCCAAGCCAGGAATTGAATCAGGGTCCCTGGACCTGTGAGGCAGCAGTGCTAATCACTGTGCCACCATGCTGTGCATTTGGGCCTGAACTCCTTCAGTATCTGAGGAGTCATGAGTGGTGCAAGTAATTATTCTTGTTTATCAGAATGTGAGGTTTTCTCAAGATATTCTCTTTACTTTGGTTTTACAAAAAGCAGGGACAATTAGATTTGTTTTAAGTTTTCAAGTCATTTTGAATGATACTGCACTCAATATCCCACTTACTATAGGATAAAAAATGATTTTTTTTGTAAATGCCTTTAAGTGATACATCTCTGACAATATCACTGAATAGCTTATTGTCCAACTCAGTTGTACCCATTACGCACTGTGTTAATACAGTAATGTCAATTCCACAGCCTCCAGTCTTGGAAGCTGTTTTATCTGTAATCATTTTCTTATAGCTGTAAGCAATGGACTAAGTAAGAAATTGATAAACTATTTTACAGCTCAGTATGACTTTGTACAGCACAGGAAGACAGAGTACAGCACAGGGATGACACAGTGATTAGCACTGCTGCCTCACAGCACCAGGGATGGGGGTTCGATTCCTGGCTTGGGTCACTGTCTATGTGGCGTTCGTATATTCTTTGCATGAGTTTCCTCTGGCTGCTCCAGTTTCTTTCCACAGTTCAAAAGACATGCTGGTTGGGTACATTGGCTATACTAAGTTCTCCCTCAATGTACCTGAACAGCCAACTAGGGGATTTTCACAGTAACTTCATTGCAGTGTTACTATAAGCCTACTTGTAACACTAATAAATAAAATGAGACCATTTGGCCCACCAAGCCTGTACTGATTCTTTGAAAGAGATATCCATTTATTCCCACTCTGCCTGCACTTTCCCTGCAAAGCCCCAAAAAAACTATCAAAAATTTGTTTCAATTCTCTTTTGAAATGTCAGTGTTTTCAGTTGTATGTTGTGCTGGAATTTCTAGGCTTTCATGGACAGATTGTCAATCCAGCTTTCCTGGATTCTGAAGGATTCCCAGAATTCACTTTAATTTGCTATTATTTTGTGGAAATTCTTTCAGATCTAGCATGGGACTGTTTCCTTGCCTAGTTACAGTGCAGCTTCGCTGTGCATTACAGGTCTGAGGGAGAGAGAGAGAAAACATTGTTTGCTCCCTTCGGATTGCAAGTTTGGAGGTGAAATCTTGAGCAACTTTAGTTCATGTACACATTCTGCTTTAAGTATCAATTAAAGTTATTTCAGGCTCTTTCAATTTAGTCTCCTGCTGGAGCAGCTATTGCTTGTTTTTGGTTACATCCGATTAGGTTGTTGTTTATTTTTCTGATCTCTGCCTTATTTCTCACAAACTGATTTACTTTTTATTTTTTCATCCATTTTGTTAGAGTCAGTCCTTTTGTTGATGCAGTTCCATAAGAACATAAGAAATAGGAGCAGGAGTAGGCCATCTAGCCCTTCGAGCCTGCCCCACCATTCAATAAGATCATGGCTGATCTGAAGTGGCTCAGTTCCACTTTCCCGCTTTCTCCCCACAACCCTTAATTCCCTGGTCTGTCAAAAACCTATCTACCCGCGTCTTAAATATATTTAGCGAGGTAGCCTCCACCACTTCAACAGGCAGAGAATTCCAGAGATTCACCACTCTTTGACTGAAGAAGTTCCTCCTCAACTCCGTTCTAAACTGCAGCCCCCCCCCCCCCCTTATCTTGACGCTGTGCCCTCTAGTCCTGTTGTCCTGAGTGGGAAGAATCTCTCTACTCTACTTTCTCAGGAGATTTTGGAAATTTTGCATGTCAGCTACAACTCTCACCAAGTTCTATGGATGCACCATAGAGAGCATTCTTCCTGGCTGTATCGTGGCTTGCTATGGCTCCTACTCTGTCCAAGACCATAAGAAACTACAAAGGATCATAAGCAAAGCCCAGTTCATCACCCAAACCAGCCTCCCATACATTGATACTGTCTACACTTCCTGCTGCCTTGGAAAAGCAGCCAGCATGATCAAGGATTGCTAGACATACTCTTCCACCTTCTTCCATTGGGGAAAAAGATACAAAAGTCTGAGGACACGTATTAACTGAATCAAAAACAGTTTCTTCCCTGCTGCCATCAGACTTTTGAATGGACCTACCTCGCATTAAGTTGAGCTTTCTCTACACCCTAGCTGTGACTGTAACATTATATTCTGCATTCTTTCCTTCCCTATGTACAGTATGTTTTGTCTGCATAGTGCTCAAGAAACAAAACTTTTCACTGTATTCCTATACATGTGACAATAATAAATTGTGGAAATTAAGTTACAGCAGCAAGGCAACTCTCAGTGAGAACGGAAAAACTTATCAAACAAGGCCTCATTGTGGTCAGTGGTTGCATATTCAGGAACGAGACTAACGTAACCGTGTCAGTTTTACAAACACTGCATTCCCAGCCTTGGCCACAAGATGAAACAAAGACAAAAAAAGACACGTTGATGTATGCCGATGCTATTGGATAAGAAAGGACAAAAAAAACTGGTGGAATAAGTATGCAAATGAAGGATGAGAAAGTTGCTGGTTTCTCATTTGCTGTAATTAATCATAATTACCTGTATGAATCTCCTTGCTAACAAGTAATAAAAGCTTAAAAAGATTTGATTAGTCACCATGTATTGTCTGGTTAAGCCTCAACAAAATCAAATCATCCTGTTTGCCTTGCCTCCAAATTTAGTATCATCCAAAAATGTAATTTTACAGTTTTGCATACCACACTGATATATACCTGTGTGTATCTATTCCAATAACAAACACATGTAAAATCTGTGTGTGAACTAAAAAAAAATTTATCACAATTCTCTTTTCTATCTTTAACCCAATTCTTTATCTGAGCTGACTTTAACCCTCCTATTCCATGAGTCTCCACTTCGTTAACCAGCCTTTTTTGTTACTTTCAAGAGCTTTATAAAGTTTTTTCCCCCCACAGGCAATATATACTGTATTTCCTTCATAAACTTGTTTCTTCATAAATTTTAATGTGAATAGTCAAGCCTTTGAAAGGATTCGCTTTTTAAAAACTTGTGCTGATTCTCCTCAAGTAACACAAACTCTTCCAAGTGCCTAATGATTTTTCCTCTGACTATTGTTTCTAAAACATTACCCACCGTTGTTACACTAATTGGTCTGTGTTCTAAGACTATCCCTTCATTGACAATGTCACATTTGCCACTTTTCTGGCGATTCCCCTGTGGTTGATGGTAAATTCTTCGGTTACTCCTTTCACATTTTCTTTAGCAACCTGGAAATCAAGGCACATGGGGGAGGTGGTGGCATAGCAGCATTATCACTGGACTGGTAATCCAGAGACTAAGGGTAATGCTCTGGGAGACCCAGGTTTGAATCCCGTCATGGCAGCTGAGGAATCAGTCCTCCTCCACATTATTGAACATCATTAACATGGAAACAATGAGTGGGGAACTTCAATATCTAAATGGCTCAGTAGCACCAGTATAGACCAAGCTGGCCAGGACCGAAATGATGTGGGTATGCCGGCGTTGGACTGGCGTAAACACAGTAAAAAGTCTGACAACACCAGGTTTTAGTCCAACCGATTTATTTGATAATAGACTCACAAGCTTTCGAGGTTTCCCTCTTCGTCAGGTGAATGGAGAGTCCTGGCCTCCATTCACCTGATGAAGAGGGAAACCTCGAAAGCTTGTGAGTCTATTATCAAATAAATCGGTTGGACTAAAACCTGGTGTTGTCAGAGTTTTTACTGTGTTCAGGACCGAAATGACATAGCTGCTAGACTGGATCTGCTGCAGGTGGTGAGGAAACCAACAAGGGGAAAAAAATATATGTGATGCATCTGTCCATGATAGTATCATTAAAAATGACCACCTTGTGGAGACAAAGATTGGCCTTCACATTAAGGATACCCACCGTTGTGTGGCACTAGTTCCATGCTAAATGGGACAGATTTTGAACAGATCTACCAACTCAAGATTGAGCATCCAAGAAGCACTGTGGACCACCACTAGCAGAATTGCATTTATCCATAATCTGTAACCTCATGGCCCAACATATCACCCACTCTACATTACTATTAAGGCAAGGGATCAACCCTGGTTCAATGGAGCTGGTAGGAGAGCATGCCAGAAACAGCACCAGACATACCTAAAAATGAGATAATCACCTGATGAAGCTACTTGTGTGCCAAATAGCATAAGTCACAAGTGATAGAACTAAACAATTCTACTACTAATGGATCAGATACAAGCTTTGCATTGCTGCCATATCTGGTTGTCAAATAGGAGGCAGAGAGTGGGGGTTAATGGGTGCTATTCGGATTGGAGGATGGTGACTAGTGGAGTGCCCCAGGGGTCGGTGCTGGGGCCTCAGCTATTTACCATTTATATAGATGGTCTGGAGGAGGGAACCAAGTGTATGGTGTCGAAGTTTGCTGATGACACCAAGATTGGTGGAACGGCAAATTGCGTGGAGGGTGTGGAGAGACTGCAGAAGGATCTAGATAGGCTGGGCGAATGGGCCAGGAACTGGCAAATGGAATTTAATGTTGGCAAGTGCGAGGTGGTCCACTTTGGTAGGAATAATGGTAGGAAGGACTATTACTTACGTGGCGAAAAACTGCAGCAGGCGACAGTGCAGAGGGACCTCGGGGTCCTTGTGCATGAGTCGCAAAAACCCAGCCTGCAGGTGCAGCAGGTGGTCAGGAAGACGAATGGGATGCTGGCCTTCATAGCGAGGGGGATTGACTATAAAAGTAGGGAGGTCTTGCTGCAGCTGTATAGGGCATTGGTGAGGCCACAGCTGGAGTACTGTGTGCAGTTTTGGTTGCCGCACTTAGGCAAGGATATTTTGGCTTTGGAGGGAGTGCAGAGGAGGTTTACTAGACTGATACTGGAGTTGAGGGGGTTGAGCTAAGAGGAGAGGCTGAATAAACTAGGCTTGTACTCGTTAGAGTTTAGAAGAATGAGGGGAGATCTCATTGAGACATATAAGATGATGAATGGGATGGATAGGATACAGGTGGAGAGACTCTTCCCGCTCAGAAAGGACAGTAGGACTAGGGGGAACAGCCTCAAGATAAAGGGGGGGGCGGTTTAGAACAAAGTTGAGGAGGAACTTCTTCACTCAAAGGGTGGTGAATCTCTGGAATTCTCTGCCCGTTGAAGTGGTGGAGGCTGCCTCGCTAAATATTTTTAAGACACGGGTTGATGGGTTTTTGATAAGCGAGGGGATTAAGGGTTATGGGGAGAGGGCAGGAATGTGGAACTGAGCCACGACAGATCAGCCATGATCTTATTGAATGGCGGGGCAGGCTCGAAGGGCTAGATGGCCTACTCCTGCTCCTATTTCTTATGTTCTTATGTGAATAGTGATGGACATTTAAACAACTCACTGGCAGTGGTTCCACAAGTATCCCATCTCAATGATGAAACAGCCTAGCACATCAGTACAAAAGATAACTTTCAGCCAGAAGTGGGTGATCCACCCCAGCCTCCACTTGACGTCCCCCAACTGACGTATGTCATAGGAATTTAGGAAAGGGCAAATTCAGGTCATCAAGCCTGCACCACTATTCAATCAGACCATGGCCTCAAATCCACCTCCCCACCTGTTCTGCATATCCCTTTTTAAAAAATTATAAATATATCTATCACCTCCTTGAAATTATTCAATGATTGAGACTCCACCACGCAATGGGGCAACAAGATTCTGCGAGTAGTTCCTACTCATAGTTCTAAATCTACTACCTTTCAACTATACTGTGATCTTTTGTTCTAGATTGCCCCATAAGAAGAAACATTTGGTCTACATTTACTTTATCAAATCCTTTTAAAATTTTATATTCCTTGATCAGATCCCTTCTCATCCTTCTAAATCCCAGCAAGTACAAGCACGAACTGTTTAATCTTTCCTCGTATGTTACTTCCTTCATTGCCGTAATCAATCTGGTGAATCGCCTCTGAACTCCCTCCAATACCACCACATCCTTCCTCAAATAAGTCAACCAAAACTGGTCACAATACTCCAGATATGGTCTCACCAACATCCTATATAATTGCAATAAAATTTCTCTACTTTTATACTCAAGTCCTTTTTGCAATAAATGCCAACATCCCATTTGCCTTTTTATTACATGCTGCACAAGCATACCAACTTTTGAGATTCATGGCTGCAGAGAAGGTGGATGCTGTAGAGGAACTGTCTACGGAGTCTCTGTGGGTGGAAGTTAGGAACAGCAAAGAGTCGATAACTTTGCTGGGTGTTTTCTATAGGCCGCCCAATAGTGACAGGGAAGTTGAGGTGCAGATAGGGAAACAGATCCTAGAGAGATGTAATAATAAGAGTTGTCGAGATGGGAGACTTTAATTTCCCAAACATCGACTGGAATATCCCTAGGGTAAGGGGTTTGGATGGGGAGGAGTTTGTTAGGTGTGTTCAGGAGGGTTTCCTGACACAGCACGTGGATAAGCCTACGAGGGGAGAGGCTGTACTTGACCTGGTGCTGGCTAATGAACTAGGACAGGTGTCGGATCTCTCAGTGGGAAAGCATCTCAGGAATGGAGATCATAATTGTATCTCCTTCAAAACTTCTTCACTCAAAGGGTGGTGAATCTCTGGAATTCTCTGCCCGTTGAAGTGGTGGAGGCTGCCTCGCTAAATATTTTTAAGACGCGGGTTGATGGGTTTTTGATAAGAGAGGGGATTAAGGGTTATGGGGAGAAAGCAGGAAAGTGGAACTGAGCAGCGACAGATCAGCCATGATCTTATTGAATGGCGGGGCAGGCTCGAAGGGCTAGATGGCCTACTCCTGCTCCTATTTCTTATGTTCTTAAGAGATAGGATCAGGCAGGCTAGGAAGGTGTTTGTCTGGAGTAAGGGGAAATATGAAGACATCAGGAAGATAATTGGACGAGTAAACTGGAAGGAGGTGTTCTTGGGGAAAAGTACTGAGGAAGGTGGCAGATTTTCAAGGAATGTTTGACTGGAGCTCTGCACGACAACGTTCCGATGAAATGGAGGTTTTGGTAGCTCGCGGGAACCGTGGTGCACGAAGGTTGTGATGAACATAGGAAGAAAAGGAAGGCGTACAAAAGGTTCAGAGAGCCAAGAGATGTTAAAGATCTAGAGGAGTATAAGGCTTGTAGAAAGGAGCTTAAAAAGGAAATTAAGAGAGCCAGAAGGGGTCATGAGAAGACCTTGGTGGGTAAAATTAAGGAGAATCCCAAGGCATTCTACAAATATGTGAAGAGTAAAAGGATGAGAAGTGAAGGGATAGGACCTATAAAAGGTGAAGGGGGAAAAGTCTGTGTGGAACCGGAAGAAATGGCTGAGGTGCTTAATGAGTACTTTGCCACGGTATTCACGGTGGAAAGTGATCTGGGAGGTTGTACTACAGGTTTGTGGCAGGCTGAAAAGATTGAGTATGTGGATGTTAAGAAAGATGATGTGTTAGAACTTTTAAATTCTATCAAGATAGATAAGTCGCTGGGACCGGATGGGATGTACCCCAAGTTACTGTGGGAGGTGAGGGAAGTGATTGCAGAGCCCCTGGCAATGATCTTTGCAACGTCAAAGGAGACGGGAGAGGTTCCGGAGGATTGCGGGTATGATTCCTATTTTCAAGAAAGGGAACAGGGATAGCCTGGGACATTACTGACCTGAGTCTGACCTCAGTGGTTGGTAAGTTGATGGAGGGGATTCTGAGGAACAAGATTTATGAGCATTTAGAGAAGTTTAGAATGATCAGAAATAGCACGGCTTTGTCAAGGGCAGGTTGTGCCTTATGAGCCTAGTTGAGTTCTTTGAAAATGTGACTGAATGCATTGACGAAGGAAGAGCGGTGGACATGGTTTACATGGACGTCAGCAAGGCATTTGATAAGGTCCCCCATGCAAGACTTCTTGAGAAAGTGAGAGGGCATGGGATCCAAGGGGCTTTGGCCTTGTGGATCCAGAACTGGCTTGCCTGCAGAAGGCAGAGAGTGGTTGTGGATGGGTCTTTTTCTGCATGGAGGTCAGTCACCAGTGGAGTGCCCCAGGGATCTGTTCTGGGACCCTTGCTGTTTGTTATTTTCATAAATGACCTGGATGAGGAAGTGGAGGGATGGGTTAGTAAGTTCGCCGACAATACGAAGGTTGGTGGTGTTGTGGATAGTCTGGAGGGATTGTCAGAAGTTGCAGCGTGACGTAGATAGGTTGCAAGACTGGGCGGAGAAGTGGTAGATGGACTTCGACGCGGATAAATGTGTAGTGGTCCATTTTGGCAGGTCCAATGGGATGAAGGAGTACAATATCAAGGGTAGGAGTCTTAGCAGTGTAGAGGAGCAGAAGGATCTTGGGGTCCAGATCCATTGGATGCTCAAATCAGCCTAACACGTGGAGGATGTGGTCAAGAAGGCGTATGGTGTACTGGCCTTCATTAATCGAGGGATTGGGTTTAGGAGTCAGGAGGTAATGCTGCAAGTTTATAAGACCCTTGTCAGACCCCACTTGGAGTACTGTGCGCAGTTCTGGTCACCTCACTACAGGAAGGATGTGGAAGCTATTGAGAGAGTGCAGAGGAGATTTACAAGGATGTTGCCTGGATTGGGAGGCATGCCTTATGAAGATAGGTTGAGGGAGCAAGGTCTCTTCTCCCTGGAGAGACGAAGGTTGAGGGGTGACCTAATAGAGGTTTATAAAATGTTGAGAGGAATAGATAGGGTGGATTCTCAGAGGCTATTCCCCAGGGCTGAAATGGTCACTACGAGAGGACACCAGTTTAAGAACATAAGAACATAAGAAATAGGAGCAGGAGTAGGCCATCTGGCCCTTCGAGCCTGCCCCGCCATTCAATAAGATCATGGCTGATCTGTCGTGGCTCAGTTCCACTTTCCCGCCCTCTCCCCATAACCCTTAATCCCCTCTCTTATCAAAAACCCATCAACCCGCTTCTTAAAAATATTTAGCGAGGCAGCCTCCACCACTTCAACGGGCAGAGAATTCCAGAGATTCACCACCCTTTGAGTGAAGAAGTTCCTCCTCAACTCCGTTCTGAACCGCCCCCCCTTTATCTTGAGGCTGTGCCCCCTAGTCCTACTGTCTTTTTTGAGCGGGAAGAGTCTTTCCACCTCTATCCTATCCATCCCATTCATCATCTTATACGTCTCAATGAGATCTCCCCTCATTCTTCTAAACTCTAACGAGTACAAGCCTAGTTTATTCAGCCTCTCCTCATAGCTCAACCCCCTCAACTCAACCCCCTCAAGGTGCTGGGAAGCAAGTACAGAGGAGATGTTAGGGGTAAGTTTTTCATTCAGGGGGTGGTGAGTGAATGGAATCAGCTGCCGTCAGTGGTGGTAGAGGCGAACTCACTGGGGTCTTTTAAAAGACTTCTGGATGAGTATATGGGATTTAATGAGATTGGAAGTTACAGATAGTTCTATGGCTTGGTAGGTATGGATGCGATCGGCGCAACTTGTGGGCCAAAGGGCCTATTTGTGCTGTAGTGTTCTATGTTCTATAAACATAGACAGCCAGACCTCTCTGCCCAGATGCATTTTGAATCTGCTTTCCATTTGGGTAATAAATTTGCCTATTTTCTTTGTCAAAATGGATAACCTCACACTTACCCATATTAAATTCCATTTTCCCATTCTCCTAGCCTATCTATATCCATCTGTCAAATCTTTATATCCTCTTCGCTTCCTGCTTTCCCAACTATTTTAGTATCATCCACAAATTTTCCTTTGTTACATTCTGTCCCTGCTTGCAAATCATTTATTTAGATTGTAAACAGTTGAGGTCTGAAGATTCACTCCTGTGGCACCAGGCTAGTTACATTTCCCAGCTACAGAAGGATCCATTTGTCCTAATCCTCTGCTTTTTGTCAGTCAGCCAATCCTTAATCCCATCCAGTAGTTTACCCCCAATCCCCTGCAATCTCACCTCCTGGGTCTGTCTTTTAGGCAGCCCCTTGTCAAACGCCTCCTGGAAGTTTAGAGATGCCACATTTACAAGTTCCCCACCATCCACCTTGCTGGTCTTGCCCTCAAAGAACACAAACAAGTCTGTCAAGCAGGACTTCCCCTTCATAAAACCATGACAACAGCGGATCGAGCTTTGTTTTTCCAAATACTCAGTTATCTCCTTAATGATTGATTCCAGAACATGTTCATGTCAGTCTTAAGCCAACTGGATTCACTCCACATCATTTCCAGAAATAGCTGAAGGTGCTGGCTCCTATAAAGACTATGGACCCTGAAAGCATTTGGGCAATAGTACAAAAAACCTGCGCTCCAAAATTAGCTGCCCACTTAGCCAAGCTGTCCCAGTCTAGCTACAAAACTGGCATCTCCCAGGTAATGTGGAAAATTGTCCAGATATGTTCTATACATAACAAGCAGGACAAATCCAACTAGGCCAATTACCATCCCATCAGTCTACTCTTGATCAGTGAAGTGAAGGAAGGGGTAATCAACAGTGCTAATACTTAGTAATAACTTATTCACTGATGCTCAGTTTGGGTTCCACCAGGGCCATTCTGTTCCTGACCACTAAACAGCTTTTGGATTGAACATGAACGTAAGAGCTGAAATCAAGAGGTGAAAGTAACTGCTCTCGATTTCAAGGCAGCATTTCACCAATGGTGGCTCAGAGCGCTAGCAAAGCTAAAGTCAATATAAAGCTGTACTGGTTGGAATCATACCTGGCACAAAGGAAGATGGCTGTGGTTGTTGGAGGTCTATCATCTCAACTTCAGGGCATCAATGCAGGAATTCCTCAGGATAGCATCCTCGGCCAAACCATCTTCAGTCACTTCATCATAGGATCAGAAGTGGGTATGTTTGCACAATGTTCTGCATCATTCACATTCAAATACTGCAAGATCTGAACAATATCCAGGTTTGTGCTGAGAAGTGATACGTAACACTCACGCCACACATGCCAGGCAATGACCATCTGCAATAAGAGAGAATCTAATTATTATCACTTCACAGATCAATGAACATTGATGGAGTTCAATTTAGACAAATGCAAAGTGATGCATGTTGTAGATTGAAAGAGGGCAGGGAGAGTTACAGAACAAAGAGATCTAGGGGTACATGTTCATAGCTCCTTGAAAGTGGAGCCACAGGTGGACAGAGTGGTGAAGAAGGCATACGACATGCTTGGTTTCATTGGTCAGAACATTGAATACAGGAGTTGGGATGTTGGTAAGGCCACACTTGGAATACTGTGTGCAATTCTGGTCACCCTATTATAGAAAGGATATTATTAAACTAGATAGAGTGCAGAAGAGATTTACTAGGATGCTACCGGGACTTGATGGATTGAGTTATAAGGAGAGGCTGGATGGACTGAGACTTTTTTCTCTGGAGTGTAGGAGGCTGAGGGGTGATCTTAGAGGTCAATAAAATAATGAGGGGCACAGATCAGCTAAATAGTCAATAACATTTCCCAAAGGTAGGGGAGTCTAAAACTAGAGGGCATAGGTTTAAGGTGAGAGGGGAGAGATACAAAAGTGTCCAGAGGGATAATTTTTTCCACACAGAAGGTGGTGAGCATCTGGAACAAGCTGCCAGAAGTAGTACTAGATGCAGGTGCAATTTTGTCTTTTTAAAAGTATTGAGAGTTACATGGGCACAATGGGTATAGAGGAATATGGGCCAAATGCAGGCAACTCGGATTAGCTTAGAGGTTTTAAAAAAAAGGGCAACATGGACAAGTTGGGCCAAAGAGCCTGTTTCCATGCTGTAAACCTCTATGACTCTATAACCCCCACCATTAACATCTCTGGAATACACTGCCTTGAATGGGTGGAGGCAGGTTTGAGCAAAGCATTCAAAAGAGAATTAGATGCGTATTTCAAAAGGAAGAATGTGCAGGGTTACAGAGAAAAATCAGAGGTTGGCATCAAGGGAATTGCTTATTTTGACAGCCAATGCAGACTTGATGGGCTGAATAGCCTCCTTCTTCACTGTATCAGGTTTGTAATTGCCACTTTATTCTCAAATGCTCTTTTTCAGTTCAACCGTTCTTTCAAAAGGCTCCGTATTCACTAACTTCTTACTTCCCTCTTTTATAGAATTACGCAAATTTCACAATTCCCAGTTTTATTTAGAAGATGATGTTCTTGCCATAGGTATTTCATTGAACACAATTACATTCAAAAAAAATGATTATATGACACTCAGTGCAATTTCTTTTACAACACTACAGCAATCCATTTACCGTAATTTCAAAATATACACAACTGTTGTAACTATCAAATTATGGAAAATCTAGCTCAGAGCAATCAATGGTGGAATGATTAGAATCTGATGAGGTCGATAATACACGTACAGTATATTAGCATTGTGTATGAAAAACATTCCCTAAGGTGTTGGTCTACAAAACAGATTTGAAAACTAACATTATGAGTTAAAGAAAAATAATAAATCACAGGTAAACAGTAGGTAACTATATTTTCATATCTCACACTTTAACAGACATTTTGAACACAAACTGAATGTTAAAATGAATTCCAGCAGTTTAAGAAAACAAATGAATTTGCTACTAATCCAATCTGCCAGATATCTGTACAGAAATTACTCATTTATCCAGCTCCAAAATTATTTGTGTGAAAAAAAACTAGTACTTTGATCAGAAAATTGTCTTGCTTGAGAGCTTTCAATTTCTTAAGTGTAAATGGGTTCCAATCCCACTCATTGGGATGATAAAAATCTAACAAATGCCGAGGTTATTACAGCTTTTCGTAAAATGTGATGTTAGATAAAAATTTGACAGCTGCCATCAAACACCAATAGAGTAAAACAAACCATCACCTGACAATAGTAACAACTACCTACCTTGTATGGTCCTAGCTACAATATGGAAATGTAGCTTTCTATTTACTGTTGAATGCTGACTATAATAAGCAGTCAGTTCATGGTTGCAACCTTTTTATATTGATACACCTACATCCAACTGTGGAGAGGGATGTCATTTTTCTCAAATAAAAATGAGGAAAGCAGTCATATCAGTTCTCAGAAAGATGTATGGAAATCTAAGGAAGATGGACTGTCTCATTTGTTTTCTTAATTTGAGGCCCTTCACTGAGTGACGATTCAAGTTGACAATTGCTATCCAGATCTTTTAAGCCTAACATTTTGCTTGATTTTACTTATGCCAATTATCAATTTCATCCAGGAAACCAGCAACACCAACCAAAATTATTGTCTGCTATACAGCCAGTTACAATAATTACAAATTTTTACATCATTGGCCAACAGGCTTGTTCCAAGTCTGACCCAAAGTGCTCCATTTCCTTCATTCTTAAGCCATTAGTAAAAGCAGCACTTGCAGAAAAAGGACAATTTAATGTAAATCAAAAGAAGTTCTAAGCGTGATTGTAAAACACTGCAGTGGAATAGCACACCGTTTTAATTCTCAGAGCTGTTGCTCTTCACTGGCCAGTAAAAAGTAGAAACATCTCCTTTCTCGCTTCCTGGAAAATGTGTAAATCCTGAAAGACTGAGGAGATAAATAAATACCTAATATACAAAATCAAATTGTGACTTTGAGGATGTCGTTATATGTGTTGGGTTCATGAAATGTTGAGTTACAAACTGGTAAGGCAATTAATAATTTTGCATATCTACAAAAAGTACTTTTTTGACGTTCCTACACAATTATTTTTCCAGGAAATAGAAAATGTTAGCATACATCAGTCCTCAAAGCTTTAAACAGCATAACAAAATAAAATTATCTCTGTCAAATCAAAAGGTACACAGATGTAATCAATATTTTTCAAAATGCATGAGTATTACCAAAATACAACTCTAAAAATTCAAAATGTAAACCTTTTTGAACCGAGAAATGTAATGTTTCCCAAAAGCTACAGTCGCTCGTCAACAGAAGCACTGAACTGCAACAGAAAACATCAGTTTCTTGTAATATTTTTCTCATAGCCATTGTGGAAATTTTGCAAGTACTAAGAAAACTATATTAACTATATATAACTAACTGCTAATTAGGATTCATCACTCCAGTAACACCTAATGAAGAACTTAATTTTCATTCATTTAACTATATATGTGAAAGTTCATAGAAACACCTGGTGAAATCAATTCTCGGAAACTGAAGAAATAATTCAAATATACAACATTTAAAATTAAATCTTAGCACATACTGAATCCAACTCAACTGAAAATGTATTCTTGACCCTTTAGTGCATCTGGACAAACTTAAATTAAGGCAAATGAGGAATCTGGGGCTAAATCAAATTAGCTGCAAGAGAGAGGCTGTATATTAGTGCAGTAAGTGTTAGGTCTGGCTGTGAACTAAATCAAACAGAATTATATTATTAAAATTGGAATGGAAATATATATTACTGGTAATGATTGTTCATTAACAATCCCTACACTGATCCCCAAGAGGTCTTGTTGCATATTAATTGTGACAGTGGTGTTATTTATCATCATGGTACAAACCCAACACATCCATTCCCAAATCTTCCAAAACACATTATTCTGAATTTGAATGGTATGAAACTTCAAACCCATAATGCTATATCACTGTGTTTCCTTTTACTGGCTTCCTGTTCACAAAGAACCAAGGTCCTAACATTAGCTTTTCAAAAGCTGCTAGCGATACTGGTTCTGATTCACAAACATACAATGCAACTTTCATAATCAATATATATATAGATCTGTATATTCTTGCTAATATTCTAGATACAATATTATAAGCAGCAATAGTTGTCTTTTGTTCAATAACGCTGAATTTACCTAGGCACAATTTCATTGGCAAAGTCCTTATATCAGTAAAAGTTCTAATAGCAAGCTTCTCATTGATAGAAATCTGTACAAGTATGATCTTCATCCAGGAAGAGTGTAACCAGCTATGTTTTCACTCAGTGAGTGTGTCATTTACAAGGTTCTCATCAGGAAGCAAGTTTGTATGGCATATTTTGTTCAACTGATGTAAAGACAATATGGTTTTGTAAAGCAGTGTCATTAATATCTAATGAGAAAAACGATGTTGTTCAACTTGAATTTCTGTGAGGTAAAATATTGAAGAATGGCTTTTAATTTATAAAGTAGTGAAGAAAGAGACACATTTTCATTAATTACTGATGACGGACTTACAACATGCAAATGGAGAATGAATAAGAATTCCTCTGAGGAGAAGGTATTTTGTATATAGCTAGTTGGTGGAATAATTCCATTGGATTTATATATCTGAATGAAAATTTATGATTCCATTAAATTGGAATGGATCTGAATTTTTTATGTAGGTGGGGCAAAGTCGGTTGCATACTTTTAGCAAAGTGTATTTTGAGGATAATTTACCATTTTGTTGATTGTCCCACTGATTTTATAAAAGGATTCAAATAAGGTCTGTGAAATTATCTTTTTTAAAGGAGTACATTAATGGCTAATTTTGTTCTATCACAGCACTGTGAATCTGGTAGATAAATTGACCAATAAGTACGTTGTTGCTTCTACATGTAAATACAATATATCCCTGAATGTCCATCACCCAAATATCATTATTATTTTTGCATTAAATTATTTTCCCTTTCAAAATACATTGCAACTATATTAATCAGTGTTAATAAGTTCAAACATGTCTGCACACTCCACTAAAAAAACAGAAGTAACCAACTTGGAATGTCTTTCTACTGAAAGATTTCAACTGTAAATACTTGTAGGAATTTAAATTTTCTCAAGGGATTATGTTTGAGTCTGAATTTGAACAGATTCTGAACTGATTTGTGAATGTCTCAAAGTATGAAACTAGCAGTAACAACTTAAAATACAAATGGTCCCTTTTACATTGTTTTCCCATTTAGCTGTGTGTGTCATGAGCTCAATGGTACAAGTTGAGTTGGCAGCAAAGCTCAGAACTGAAAACAGTCACTTTGTTCAAAGCTCCGATCAGTCCAGAACAGATCCTTAAAGTGGAAAAGATTGAGGCATTTCCTGTACGAGTAACATTTATCAGCTATTATTTTCATAAAAATCCCACTGTTCAGTTTACTAGAGGAAGAATATTTTGGCTAAATCACTAACTGTTAACTTAGGAGGCCACTGTTTTGGGATATCAGACACTTCACTTTAACAGATAATGGTCCAGTGAAAATATACAAATAAATGTCCAAAACATTAAAATGCAAACTGCTGCAATCTTAAAATGATTCAGCAAATAATTCCTTGATTATTGGTCACATTGCGAGTCTTTTCCAAATTGTTGCTGCCATATCACTCCTCAATTGCCCATTTCTGAGTTGGTCAAACTTTCTGCTCTTGCATCTTTCAAACTTCCAGTTTGCTTCTTTTGTTTCTGTTTACATTTTTTCAACATGTGAACCTGAAAATCAAATAATAATACAGGAGCTCAAAACAGGTAGAAAGTGGAAGCAAAGCAATTTCCATGCTAGTCAGCCCCAATATGTGCTGTATGCAGAGATCCATTCCTTTCCACCGCTCTCAATTTACATTAATTCAAGTAATAATCTGTCTTCCTATTATTGCTACCAAAGTGGATACCCTCACATTTATCTACATCATGCTGCATCTGCCATGCAGATGCCCACTCAGCCTGTCCAAATCACACTGAAGCAACTCTACATCCTCCTCACAGCTCACCTTCCCACCCAACTTTGTACCATCTGCAAATTTGGAGATAATACTTTTAGTTTTCTCTTCCAAATCATTAATATGTAATGTGGACAGTAGGGGTCCTAGCACAGATCCCTGCGGAACCCCACTCGTCATGACTGCCAATCAGAAAATGACCCATTTATGCCAACTCTTTGCTTCCTATCTGCTAACCAGCTTTCTATCCATCTCAAGACATTACCTGCAATTCTATGTGCTTTAACTTTACATAGTAGTCTGTTATGTGAGACCTTGCTGAAAGCCTTCTGAAAGCCTAAATAAACCACATCCACTGGTTCTCCTTGGTCAGCTCTACTGGTTACATCCTCAAAGAATTCCAATGGATTCATCAAGCATGATTTCTCCTTTGTAAATCCATGCTGACTTTGTCTGATTGTATACCACTACCTTACAAATGCTGAGTTATGAAATCCTTGATAATGAACTCTAGCAAGTTCCCCAGTACTGAAGTTAGGCTCACTGGTCTATAGTTCCTTGTTTTCTCTCTACCTCCCTGTTTGTACAGCAGGCTTACATTAGCTAATCTCCAATCTATAGGAACCAATCCAGAATCCAAAGAATTTTTGGAAAATGACCAATGGATCTACTGTTTCCAGGGACACTTCCTTAAGCACTCTTAGGATGAAGATTATCAGGATCTGATAATCCCAATCTCCCCAAAACCATTTCTCTACTAATCCTGATTTCCTTCAGCTCTTCACTAATATATGTTCTCTCAGAACACTATTCATGTCTTCTTCTGTGAAGACTAAAGGAAAGTATGAATTTAGTTGCTCTAGCAAACTTGTTCCCAGTTATGAATTTTTCTGTTTTTGACTGTGAGGAGCCTACATTCATTTTTGTCAATCCTTTTCTTTTGACATATCTATAGAAACTTTAGTCCGCTTTTATGATCCCTGCTAGCTTACTTTCGTACTCTATTTTCCCCTTCTTAATCGATCCTTTTATCCTCCTTTGCTGAATTTTAAACTGCTCCCAATCCTCAGGTCTATTGCTTTTTTCTTGCCAATCTGTATGCTTTTTCTTTGAATCTGATACTATCTCTAATTTCCCTTGCCATAATTATCTTACCACTCTTGCACCAAACAGGAATGAACAACTTCTGGAGTTCATTTATTCCATTCCTTAAATATCTGCCATTGCCTGTCCATTGTCTTTCCTTTCAGTAACGTTTCCCAGTCCATCATGGCCACTTCATGCCTCATACCATCATGGTTACCTTTACTGAGATTCAGGATCCTGGTCTCAGTATCAACTATGTCACTGTACCTTGACAAAGTTCAATCTTATGGTCATCCGTCCCCAATTAGATTGCCTTTCTCATTGCACATTACCCAATCCAAAAAGGCCAGCTCCCTTGTTGGTTCCTCAATGTATTGGTCCAGAAAACCATCCTGTGTACACTTGAGAAATTCCTCCTCGATTGTAATGCGACTAATTTGAGTCTCCCAATCTATATGTAGATTAAAGTCACCTATAATCACAGATGGACCTTTAATACATGTATCTCTGATTTGCTGTCTAATGCTTTTCCCAATACGGGAAGATGGTTGGGCCTAGAACACTACTCTGAGGAACTCCTGCTAGAACTGAGATGATTGAGCTCTAATCACCACAACCATCATTTCTTTTTCTGGGTATGACTCTAATCAATGAAGAGATTTTGCCAGATTAGCTCCAATTTTGCTAGGGCTCCTTGATACTGTATATTTGATCAAATGCTGCCTTGATTTCAATGACTGTCACTCTCACCTCATCTCGTGAGTTCAGATCCCTTATCCACGTTTGAACCAAGACTGTAATGAGGTTAGGAGCCGAGTGGCAGAACCGAAACTGAGCAATAGTGAGCAGTCCTACTTCACCACCTCTCCTGAGTTCCCTTGTCATCATTCATCCCATTTCCCTTGTCACAAGTTAACAATGAGTCCCCACATTACGAGCACACCTGGTCCCCAGTGTCATCCTCCTGTCCTGTCCCTCAGTCACCCATTGGTCTCACCAATATTTATAGATTTGAGATCAAATGAGAGATTTTTGGATTAGGAGCAACAGTAACATTTTCACGCTTTTAAAAGGCAGAATTCCATTTGTTTCAATTTATAGACAACTAAAATTCAATCTTGACATCAAAGTATCATTTCCTGATTTACCTGAAATCTCCTAATCTTTTCAAGGATATTCTGTAATTTGGACTTTCACCTATGTTTCTTCATTAGTAAAAGGAGCAGCACATTTTTCAATGCTGGCTTGTTCTCTAAAACATGCCTTGCACCTCCGTACCTTAGGCCCAGCAGCAGATATGATGATGTGCCCGGGTGACTGAATCCAGGGTTCTCCATCCACTTGCACAGGAATTGACTTTAGTAATGTGACACGGAAATATGTCCCCTGTGCAATACGAATTCCAGACCGTAACCCACTCTGCACTTGCCCCTAAAGATGAAGACAAACCATTAATGTATGAAAACAGTTATTTCCAACAATTCCCTCTGGCTGTCTCTTATCAACTGCATTTTCAGTCAGAAATTAGGCATTAAAATATTTCCTGCTTGAGGACAAACATTACCATCTAATAGCCTTTTGCACAGTGTGGTAGGTGTCCGGAGTACGTGCCATAGGTGGTAGTACAGGCGGATACGATAGGGTTGTTAGATAAGCACATGAATATGCAAGAAATATAGTGTTATAGACCAAGAGCAGGCAGGAAGGATTAGTTTAATTTGTGCGGCATGTTCAGCATAACATTGTGGGCCAAAGGGCCTGTTCCTGTGCTGCACTGTTCCATATTCTATCCCAAATAGGTAAAGTTTAAAGAAATTGGAATGTGTTAGCACAATTTAGAATCAGAGAACGGCTGTAGCACAGAAGGCCATTTGAGTCATTCTGCCTGTGCCAGCTCTCTACAAGAGCAAACCACTTAGTTCTTAAAGTTTATTTATTAGTGTTACATGTAGGCTTATATTAACACTGCATTAAAGTTCATAGAATCCATAACAACGCAGGAGACCATTTGGCCCATCGAGCCTGCACCAATAACAATGCTACCCAGGTTCTATCCCCGTAACCCTGAGTGTTTACCCTGCTAATCCCCTGACACTAAGGGAAAATTGAGCATGACCAATCCACCTAACCAGCATGCCTTTTGGGCTGTGGGAGGAAACTGGAGCCCCTTGAGGAAACCCATGCAGACATGGGGAGAATGTGCAAACTCCACACAGACAGTGACCCAAGCCAGGAATCGAACCCAGGTCCTTGGCTCTAAGAGGCAGCAGTGCTAACCACTATGCCACCAGGCTACCCCCAAATAACATGAGTGGGAATCAATCATGGGCAGCAGCAGTGAAAGCACCGAACCCTAACCACTAGACCACCAGAGAGAAGTGGTCCAAAGAGACGAAACAACTTGACTCTCTCTCTGTCAGCAAGCCATCTTTTCCCCTTAGTCATACAAACTTTTCTCTTCAGATAATTATCCAAGTTTGAAAGCCTTGATCGAATCAGCCTTTCACCACACCCTCAAGCAGTTGTGATAACCACGTACTTTGGGGTTGGGAGGGGGAATTCTGTGAAGGGGGCAATTGGTTCCAAGAAATGCCCATGTGACTTAAGGTTCCTGCTGGTAGTTTTAAGATTAGTGTGTTGGTTGAATTGATATATTATTTAGCATTTCCTGTTAAATTGACGAAAGCCATTTTAAATAAATCTAAATCAGCATTATTGGAAACCAGCTAGGTTAGTTAATTAAGCAGCCTTAATTGTGAGACAATTAAAGAATAAATCATTCACAAATGAAAGTGTTAGGAAGGCTCAAAATGTAATCTGTAACAAAAGTTTATAACTTTTTAAAATCAAAAATACATTTTATAAACACATTATTACTAATACAATTTCTTGAAATATCACAAGAATGGTAATGCTCCCGTCCCAGACAGATGTGACATTAGTATACGTTTAAGATAGATTTTTAAAAAAAAATCATGATCTCTGCAGCACTCACAGTTTTAGTGTTTCTCAGCTCACAACCTTAGCTGATGTCATTATGGCACTGGCTTGCCTGAAGAAGTCCTTTCATTGCTGCTTAAATGGGGGTTTGTTTATTTTTACTGAGATGTTTGTGACTCTGCATTGTTGGGAGAAAAAAACTGGCTGGCAGGTCAGGTGACTGGAGTTTTTCTTCATTTTCAGTTCTGAGCTGTAAGTTTGACTTTTAGAAGCAAGCTGAAAAGGAATGCTTTTCTCTCCCTAGTTTTGGAAATTCTGCTGGAGGTCTGAAAGCAAGGTCTTGCCTTTCTAATGGGGGGAAATCTGTTGTTGGTAGCCTGTCTAGAGTGCCTGGTGTTTTGGAAAGCTGTACTGACTTCAAACTGTTCTGAGTCTATCTGGAGAACTGCAGATTTCATCCAAAGGATTCAATTCCACTATTACATGAGCATTAGTCTATGCTGTATTAAACTTGTCTGAAGGGTCTCGTTTATGGGATTGGTTTGATCGGGACAGATCCTATATCTGTTAAGTTTATCATGGTTGTTTAGGTGTTGTTGTAATGGACAGAAGTTATTGTTAATATTCTTACTTTACATGTTAACTATATTCTTAAATAAACTTTGTTTGATAAAAGCTTCCTCGTGGGTCATTCAAATCATACCTGAAGTGAAACCTATCACGCTTATCTTAGCCAAATTCAAGACACAAAACGTATGATCAAGGTGGGCTCCAAAAAACACTTTGGAGTTTCTGACCTGAACCATAACACCGGCTAAAAACATGACTTGTTTAACTGTGACTGAAGGAATGAATAGGCTTGTATTCAAGATGTTTCAATTATAAACGACAGACAGTTACATTAACCAATTATTGGTTGACACTTAGGCTAACTCAAGATAAGTTGAGAAGTCTTAAGAGTTGACAGCATGTGCAATTTATTCAAATCCAATGAGCTTTCTTCATTATTGACAAATTATAAATCAATTGGCTAATTTTCAATAATTGACAGATTAAAAAAAGAGATTTGAGAAGATATATTGGCAGGTGTTGAGACAGGGACATGTTTTAACGTTTTATTTACATTTTCAGAACCTTTATGTTCTGGTCTGAGAAGGATGGTGAGAAGTTTGTTCAATAGTTAAAGTTAAGCTTTCTTCTCTTACCGTTAATTGACACTTGACATTTTATCTTTGATTTATTACAGTTTTAATAGTTAATTTTTTAATAGTTAATAAACTTTCTGAATTCACCAAAGTGTTCTTTCTGGTCATGTGGTTAAGTCTGTAGAACCTGGTGTAATTTAGAGCTACAGAGTTATTGCAAACAAGTGAACCCCATAAACCTTAGTTCAAACGAATCTAAGTTGTAACATTACAATGGGGATGGAAGTTGAACCAAAAATAGAAAGTTAATTGCAGTGGTGTCAGGTTCCAGCCTCTGTTATGGCAGGCAATTCAGAACAGAACCTGTGGTTCAGAACACAATTCATGCGAGGGATGCAAGCCAAGCTTTCTAGCTCTCTGTTTTCTGTTTGGCAGGAATAAGAAAACAACTCCCGATGCTCTTGATGAGGCGACGTGTCAATGAGCTGAGTGCTTGTAACAGAGAAGTAGACCGTGAATCAAGCTTATCGGTTGATCGGTAATAAAAGAATTCTGGATAGCTCCATCATCAGACTATTGGGGCCCAAACGAGAGAGGGTTCAGACAGCTGCGCTTGTCAGCAGTAACCGTGTCCAGGAACTGCGCTCGTCAGCGGTAACCATGTCCAGGGTCTCCGCTTGTCATCATTAACTGTGTCTAGGGACTTCAGAAAGAATACAGTTGCAGGTTAATGCACCTCAAGGACTGAAACAATGAGGTGGAAGTGAAAGATCTGAGAGCGGAGGGCAAGTTTAAAGACTGAGAGATTGTACATGGTGCCACATTTGTGTAGGAAGTAATGACAGTGTTTGTAACTATATGAGGTACATATTTGTTGCATCAATTGTTTAAAGTGAAATTTACCTTATTTTTAAATATCCTTGATCTATTAATTAATGTTCAAATTATGTTTTGTTTTCTTTACTCATGGGACATGGGCATCACTGGCTAAGCCAGCATTTATTGCCCATCCCTAATTGCCCTTGATACTGTGCTATTACGATATCTTTTACATTTATGCTTCAACAGGCAGTATTGTGTTACAAGAGTTGATCTGACTGGAAACCATAAAGATCAAATGCTGAGAGCAGGACAGTAACTGATTTCAGCTAGGAATGTGTTACGTTGTAGAGTTAATAGACCTTTTGTTTCCTAATGTTCTCCTGGGATTTTAAAGTATGCAGAGTCATGCAAGTTTTGATTAGGTTGATTGACAGGGACAAAGTCATGTGGTTAATGGATGGAGAGAGAAGTTAAGCTTGCACAAAAAACAGCTGAATTTTCATTTTAAACTAACAGCAGTTGCTGACCCGCTCTGCGAGAGGAAAGAAGTGACTCTCTCTTCCCGAGGATTTCTGAAAGCTCCAGGTCTCCTAACACAAATCAAAGCAAGTATGCCTGTGTTTTTCTAACTAATTTTAAAGAGAGGTTCCAGAGGATTGCAGATATGGTTCCTATTTTCAAAAAAGGAAATAGAGATAGTCCAGGAAATTACCGACCGGTGAGTTTAACCTCAGTGGTTGGTAAGTTGATGGAGAGGATCCTGAGGGACAGGATTTATGAACATTTGGAGAAGTTTAGTATGCTCAAAAGTAGTCAGCACAGCTTTGTCAAGAGCAGGTCGTGCCTTGCGCACCTTATTGAGTTCTTTGAAAATGTGACTAAACACATCTACAAAGGAAGGGCAGTAGGTGTGGTTTATATGGACTTCAGCAAGGCGTATGAGGGAAGAAAGTAAAACTTGTGCTTATGTGGTGCCTTTTGTGACCACAAAGTGTGTCAGGGCTTTACAACAAATTAAATACAATTTTTTGTTTGTTTTTATTCCAATTCAATCCAATCAAGTTCAATTCAGAGTCTCAGCAAGTTGAGACGTTCCTGATCCAAGCTGACAAAGACAGGGCTATCACCTCCTGTCTTGGGCTTGATCTACATGATCCAAGCTGGTTGGAGCAGGCACAGTTCCTCCTCCAAGGCTTGATGTCATTTTCATCTTAGCCAAAAGGCTGAGATGCTGCTTTTAAAAATTGCTTCAAGTGAAGCTGAAATGTAACCTAATGACTTCAATCAAGCATAGCATGTCAATACTACACTTGATCTTAGCCAAAAGGCCAAGAAGCGATATTGAACCAGGAAACCTGACCATCAAAGAGATGAAAGATATGTTGGTTGGATGGGAGGGCCTGCGAAGCAGCAATTCCAACAACATTTTCCCATTAAAATAACAGGAAAAATACCACTGAATTGAGGTGGGATGGAATGGGAGACATTCAGTTAATTTGGTGAACTTCATTCAATACAGAGAATAATTGTGTTTTGAAAAACAGCAAATCTTATTAAGCTGGTATTGAGGCCATACTGTGGAAATCACCATTTAGAGAAACCGATGCCTTGCTTATTATTTAATTTTCCTTATTCTTTTTAGTGCAGTGTGTGCTGCTGTCTCAGCTTGAACTGTTGCTTAACAGACTTCAAGATATTAAAAAGGTGAGTAAGTTGTTCGTTATGTACTTTGTAGATTGTATCCAAACAGCTTTTCATTCATAATTTGCCGAGTTGAGTTCTTTGAAAAATGTGACTGAACACATTGACGAAGGAAGAGCGGTGGACGTGGTTTACATGGACTTGAGCAAGGCGTTTGATAAGGTCCCCCATGCAAGACTTCTTGAGAAAGTGAGAGGGCATGGGATCCAAGGGGCTTTGGCCTTGTGGATCCAGAACTGGCTTGCCTGCAGAAGGCAGAGAGTGGTTGTGGATGGGTCTTTTTCTGCATGGAGGTCGGTCACCAGTGGAGTGCCCCAGGGATCTGTTCTAGGACCCTTGCTGTTTGTCATTTTCATAAATGACCTGGATGAGGAAGTGGAGGGATGGGTTAGTAAGTTCGCCGACGATACGAAGGTTGGTGGTGTTGTGGATAGTCTGGAGGGATGTCAGAAGTTGCAGCGTGACACAGATAGGATGCAAGACTGGGTGGAGAAATGGCAGATGGACTTCAACCTGGATAAATGTGTAGTGGTCCATTTTGGCAGGTCAAATGGGATGAAGGAATATAATATCAAGGATCCATAGGTCCGGGTGCATAGGACTCTTAAATCGCCCTCGCAGTTAGAGGACGTGGTCAAGAGGTCGTATGGTGTCCTTGTTTTCATCAATCGCTGGATTGAGTTTAGGAGTCGGGAGATAATGCTGTAGTTTTATAAGACCCTAGTCAGACCCCACTTGGAGTACTGTGTGCAGTTCTGGTCGCCTCACTACAGGAAAGATGTGGAAGCTATTGAAAGGGTGCAGAGGAGATTTACAAGGGTGTTGCCTGGATTGGGTGGCATGCCTTATGAGGATAGGTTGAGGGAACTTGGTCTTTTCTCCCTGGAGAGATGAAGGATAAGAGGTGACCTCAGAGGTTTATAAGACGTTGAGAGGTGTAGATCAGGTGAATTCTCAGATGCTATTTCCCAGGGCTGAAATGGTCACTACGAGAGGTTTAAGGTTCTGGGGAGTAGGTACAGAGGAGATGTCAGGGGTAAGTTTTTCACTCAGAGGGTGGTGGGTGAGTGGAATCGGCTGCCATCGGTGGTGGTGGTGAAGGCGAACGCATTGGGGTCTTTTAAGAGACTTCTGGATGAGTACATGGGATTTAATGGGATTGAGGGTTATAGATAGGCCTAGTAGATAGGGATATGATCAGTGCAACTAGTAGGCCAAAGGGCCTGTTTGTGCTGTAGTTTTTCTATGTTCTTAATTATACAAAATAAATATTGCTTGTTTAGAACAAATAGTGATACATTATGTGAAAATACTATGCCTTTGAGAAATGTATTTTAAACATTTTTTTTGCGGGATGTTTTGAGCAGTTCCTAGCATTTTGTTGGGGCTGTTTTTCTGCAGCTGGTATCCTTTGTTATTACTGAAGCAGTATAACTGACATCATGTTTGTTTAATCTGAATCAATGCAGTGTTCTGTTATTTTAGTGTTCCCCTGGATTGCAGAGTAGAACTTGATTGGGATCATTGACAACGCAGATGACATGACTGGGGACAGCTAGCTTTCACAGAGAATTCCAGCTTAGTTTTTCAGATGCTGTTTAGACTTGAATGAAAGAGAGAGAGCAGTGTCTCTTTTACCCCTTTCCGCTGTCTGAGTGTTGCTGTTTTGGATGCTACAGAGATAGAGGTATCCTTTCCTTTCCCTGAAGTCTCCAGACTAGAAGCTGCTGGAGACTAGGTTTACTTCTCTGTTTTGAGGATATATCCTTCTCTGAAAATTGCTGTTTGGATTTTTGTCCTTAGGCATTAAAAGTTTGAAATCTAATATCACGTGAGCATACTTAATTTAGTGCTAGCTAATTATGAAGACGGTACATGTCTATGGGGTACTTCTTTTCAATTGGAACAACAGAGATAGCTAGCAGTTAAGAATTATACTGTCATATTCAAGTCTTGTAATTAGTAAAAGTTATACTAATTACTTTTGTTATATTCTGGTGTTCTTACAAAAACTTTGTTTGCTAAAAACTTCCTAGTGGATCACTTGAATCACGCCTGGAGTGAAACATCTTCTGCTCATCAATGTTAAAGTCAAATGCAAAACTTAGGGTCTAGGCTAACTTCATGGAACACCTTGGAGTTTCTGGCCTGGGCTTTAATAGTTAAGAATTATATCTTGTCATGTTGAAACATTGTTCAATTGTTAAAAGAAAAGCTAATAAATTTGTTGTAGTTGAACTGTTGTTAAATAAAGTGTTTTTTTGATAAAAGCTCCCTGGTTTGTCAGTAGAATCACATCTGGACTAAAACATCCTATTCTCTCATTAATGCCAAAATATAAAAATTGTTGGGGTCTAGTCTGGCTTCATAATATATCTCGGGGTTTCTAATCTGATCCTTAACATTTCTACAAAAAAAAAACCCAGATCCCTTTGTATGTCAACATTTTTCAAGATATAACCATTTAAATAATACTGTTTTTCCATCTGAAGTGGATAACTTCATACTTATCCATATTATACTGTGTCTGCCACATGTTTGCCCACTCGTTTAACTTGTCTAAATCACCTTGAAGTCTCAGGAACTCACTGATAAACAATTTTAATTGGTTTGGTACAATGAAAGTTTTAAAAAGTGAAATCTTGTCCATCTGTTTTCCTTTTGTTTGTGTCATAGTGATTCTTTCCACATCACATCAACAGCATTATCATTTTCTACCCTCTCTGCCACCTCATCAAAATCACAAGCAATTTGGATAAACACGATTTACCCCCAACAAGTCTGTGGCTAGCTTTCCTTAATTATCTGTATTTGTCCCGGGGCTCATAATTTTCTTTGAGATTTTCTGTTTTCTAAAGGCTTTCTCACCACTGAAGTTAAACTAATGGGCCCAAAGCTATTGGATTTATCCTTGCAACCTTCAGAGTTAGATGAATGGTCCAAGAAGCATATTTGCAGCTACCACTCTCCTAAACCTGAGCAGAACAGATATATTTCTGCATCCAACCTCATGTAAGACTGACTATTTATGAACTATATTGAAACTAAGTAACAGAAAACTAAATCATGATGTGAGAGATGAATTGCATTTTTTAAGGGGTTCGATCCCTTTGTCTCACCTGACAAAGGGGTAGAGTCCTGAAAGCTAGTGGCATTTGCTACCAAATAAACCTGTTGGACTTTAACCTGGTATTGAGAGACTTCTTATTGTGTTTACCCCAGTCCAATGCCGGCATCTCCACATCTTGGATGATTATACAGTGCCTTCACAATTCCTATTTTTACCTTCCTCTGTATCTTTGGTTGTGGTCTAAAAAAAATGGCTACCTAACACCTGCTTTTTATCAAATTTTAGTCTATCAAACATCTCAACTACTTCCTCTTTGTGTGACTTGAGCAGCATCTTCCTTGACACTGAAAGATGAAAAGTACTCATTAACACCTCAGCCACGCTCCTGCCTTCATGCGTAGATTCCCTTTTAGATCCCGAATCAGCCTCAGTCTTCCTTTTACTATTTATATGCCCATATGAGACTTCTGGATTCCCTTTTATGTCAGTAAACTTTTAAACAAAATAAAGAAAACAAACTGTACAAGAGCAGATTCCACTACTCCAAATATCAGCCGACCAACCCATCCAAGCTGGACAGGTGCATTTTATCTGAAGTCCACCTCAGAGTCATCAGGATTTCAAACCTTCTACTATTTATATCTCGATTTTCTGGATGACTGGGGTTAAAAGTTCTGGCTTCGACTTAAATTGGTGGTCAGGGGAAAAAGTCATCCAGCTCTTACTCCTTTGCCTGTAATTGTCATTAAGTATCAGAGCCAGGTGCTAGATGGTTGCACCTTTGGATGTTGAGCCAAGACCACAAGCTAACAAATAAATGAGGTAGAAGATTGGGAACATCTGCACCTAATTCATTGACAATCTTCCTGTGCTGATGCCAAATCCTGATTTTCAACCTTTCTTCCTAACCTTTTGTCCTTGGAAAATGGCCAATCCTTGAAGGCAAAGACCACGAACCTCAGGCAGAGTATTTCAAATTTGACTCATCTACATAGCCAACTATACACCTCTTTGATAATTTATCTTCTGATTTTTTTAAACATTAAATTCCGTTTTTTGTTAAACTGTAATAGAATTTCCATTGCAATGAAAAGTCTGGCATTTACCATATGAACCACACCAGTGACCCCAACTACTTCCAGCATCCCATCATCAATCTGGGGTTTATCAAAACGACCATCACTATCAGACCCCCACAGATCTGCTCCAGATCCCCAGCTGTGGAAAATTACACAAATAGTTAGTATGTTTTAATTGCTGAAATAAAGCACATCTCTCAGTGTTTTATATGTAAACACAGTAAACTTAATATATACTGCACTTTAAGATCACAAAACTACTTGTCATTTAGCCCAAAGTAATAAATACCTGTGGGTCCAGAACATTCCCTGATGGAAGGACCCTCCCAGCTATTATTTTTGTCTAAATCCTGAGTGAAAAGGTTGAATTAGAATTGGAGCTCCAAGCAAAATTACTTCTCACAGCACGGTGTTCATTTTTACTTCACAAATTGTTCCAGACTCCTTTTAGTGAGAACATAGGGCAATGTTCAAGATTTATTTACAACAGTGCACTTAACTAAACCCAGATAACATTTACTGTACGAGGACATTAAAAAATCACATTAAAGGAGTCATAAATTGGGAGAAATCATTTTGAAATACTCGTGCTGTATCTGCAAAATACTCATCTCAGAATCACTGGTGTGCAGATGGAAGCCATTTGGCCCATCAAGTCTGTACTGGCTCTTGAAGTGCATTCTATTCAGTTTCACTCTCCTGCCTTATCCCTGTAACCTTGCACATCCTCTCTTCAGATAGTAATAGAATTCCTACAGTGGAGGAGGCCATTCGGCCCATTGAGTCTGCACTGACTCTCTGCCAGAGCACGACTTTGTTCAGACTCACAGTTCCATTGCTGAGAGCTTGCACACTTTGAGCCTCTAGGACTGGCAGCGCCAGGTGATGCAGAGATCTCTGGAGCTCAGTCCAGCTGCCCTGCTTTCCTATGGTGTGTCCCAGGAGCCCACAAGCACCTCCAAGGGAGGAGGGAGCACTGGAGCCCATCTTGAGGTCTTCCACCAAGGAGACTCCAGCCGTCCCCAGCCCATCCCAGTGCACCTCCTGGGCAGCAGGCTGAACTAGGTGCCATGGCTGTGTCCGTGACACCTGAAAGGCAGCTGGACCCCCCACTCCCAGCAATTTAGGGTGGGCAAAGGCCACGGGAATGCAGAACACAGCTTATTGCCTCCACCTCTGATATGCATCCTGGGGGGGGGGGGGGGGGGTGTCATTTAGGTGCAGCAGCAGGCCCCATGAATTTACGAAGTTGGAGTATCACCAAGAGGGCACCCGGTAAGGAAAAATCTCTAGTTAGGGATAGGGTAGCATGCACTGTAAATAATAACAATAAGAGGCAACTGCATTTCACAATTGTGACTCTTGTGCCTGTGACCTCCCATGGAGAGCCTCTTACCCCCACTCTCACTGGAGGAGGCATGAAGCATTGGACAGTCCAGGAGGATCCCTTTGGCCCATCAGGTCTGCACCGACAATGACTACCACTGAAGTTGTGTGAATCCCATCTCCTAGCACCTGTGCCATATCCCTGGATGCTGTGGTGCTCGAATTGCACAGCTGAGCATGTCGTAAGTGTCGTTAGGTTGCCAGCTCCCACTGCCATCCCAGGCAGTGCATTCCAGAGCCCGCCACCCGCTGGGTACAGACTGTGCTCAGGAATGAGACCAGAAATGCCCCTTCAACACCACCTGTGTTAATTATCTGAAGTAAGCCAGGTGGAGGAGGAATAGCAACAATTTGTATTCATTGTAGGATAAGGATCATAAATGTATATTACATGAAGAAATAACGCTTGGTACGCATGGTAGGTTTTAAGTAGCGTCTTAAAGGAGGAAACGGAGAAACAAAGAAGCAGAAAGGTTAAGGAGGAAATTCTACAGGAAACAGCTTCATCTGGAAACCTTTACCTGGGAATGTTCAGAAAGATGAGGCCTTCAATATTTGGAAGTTCCACTTCACGATCATCCACTTGAAGTTTTAAATCTTTGTGCAAACTACGCGTGTGGCTAATCTTCTGTAATCCAACTTTTACATAAACTCCTTTGTTATGAAACCTGAATTGAAAAGTAAGACTTTCTTTTAAAGGAAATACACTTTGAAGGAAAACGTACATATTTTCTGTGACATCAATACAAGCTCAACCCACACATTTTAATTGTACAACAACCATTCCACGGATGATGATCATTTAGCTCAAAGATGTAGGGTGCGATTTTCCCGTTTTTGCACTAAGTGTTTCTGCCAGCAACAAAACTGGAGTGTTTCCTGCTGGCATCAGCAGTGCCTCCCAGCTGGGAATCAGTCACCTTTAGGGGAAATAAAAATCCACTATGGGTAACACGTGGAACCTCAGCTTCACAGATATGAGGGCACGCTTTTTAAACATGGCACCCCCCCCCCCCCCCCACCCCCACCACCACCACTGCAGGAAACAAGACGGAGACGAGGAGAGTAGGAAGGAGAGGGGAAAGGTTTTTTACCACTATATATCAGTTATGTTTCATTATTTTCATCCCCAAACTCTTCCAGCCCTGTTGACCTCCCGAGAACTGATGAGCCCCAAAGAAACATTTCTGTTATGTTATCGTGTGTTTATAATTGTTGTTGTATTAACAGAATGAGTATTTTTGCGCAATAGGTACTAACATACAAAGACAAATTTAAAAGAATTTTATATGTCTTATGTGAACACATTTATTATAGAACATAGAGCAGTACAGCACAGTACAGGCCCTTCAGCCCTCAATGTTGTGCTGAGCTATGTCCAATCCCAAGATCAAGCTATCCCACTTCCTATAATTCTGGTGTGCTCCATGTGCCTATCCAATAACTGCTTGCAAGTTCCCAAAGTGTCCAACTCCACTATCACAGCAGGCAGTCCATTCCACACCCCAACCACTCTGAGTGACGAATCTACCTGGGACATCCCTCCTAATCTCCCACTATGAACCTTATAGTTATGTCCCCTAGTAACAGCTACATCCACCCGAGGAAATAGTCTCTGAATGTCCATTCTATCAGTCCTGCTCTATTAAGTCACCTCTCATCCTCCTCCACTCCTCCCTCAACCTTTCCTCATAAGACCCACCCTCCAAACCAGGCAGCATCCTGGTAAATCTCCTCTGCACTCTCTCCAATGCTTCCACATCCTTCTTATAGTGAGGTGACCAGAACTGAACACAATATTCCAAATGTGGTCCCACCAACGTCCGGTATAGTTGCAGCATAACCCCACGGCTCTTAAACTCAAACCCCCTGTTAATAAACGCTAACACACTATAAGCCTTCTTTACGGCTCTATCCACTTGAGTGGCAACCTTCAGAGATCTGTGGATATGAACCCCAAGATCTCTCTGTTCCTCCACATTCCTCAGAACCCTGCCGTTGACCCTGTAATCCGCATTCAAGATTAATCACCTTGCACTTATCAGGGTTAAACTCCATCTGCCACTTTTCGGCCCAGCTCTGCATCCTATCAATGTCTCAACTTAATTATAATAAGTTAATTATAATTAATAAGTTCTCTTATTCAATATATATATGTCCAAGTCTTATCATCTTTTTATTTTAATGGGAGGAGTTCATTTAATATTGAGAGAACTGGAAAGCTGGATCCTCATTTCAGCCGCAAGCCAGCCTGTCCCTCCTCTCCCCTCTCTCACACATATTTACCATGCATTCACTCCCTCCTACCGCGTGCACTCACTCCCTCCCTCATACTGCGCGCGCACGCACATGCACCCCCTGATATCCCATCCTGGGTGCGAGTATCCCCTTTAGGTCTCTTCTCGCCTCCGATTTCATCGCAGGAATTTTCTCTGCTGCTGCAAGGTTGACAGGTGGGTGGCCTCTCCCACGATTCAATGGGCGTAGTCACCATGTTTCCAATCACAGTGGGTTGCTTTGAATTCTGCCCCACGTTACAAAGGGTAGCCTCTGGAATCAGTTTGTTGAATCCGGCACACATGATCTACCTTCAGGTAATATGCTGAACATTTGCTTTCCGTAGACCTCTCTATAACTGTGGGGAAGTCTGTGAAATGTTCTCTCCATTCACAGTGAGAGTCTTGCTGTTGCATTGCAGACCTCTGGAGCTGGTTAACTGGAGGGTTTTGAAAATTGCAACAGTGCAGCACTCCCTCAATACTCCACTGAAAGTATCAGCCTTAATCTTGTGCTCAAGTCTCTAAAGTGAGGTTTGAACTCAAAACCTTCAGACTCAATAGCCACTTATTAGATTATGAAATCTCTTTGTATGATACCAAAGTCTTGAAATTAACTCAAATATGGCATTTTAACATAAATGTCACCTTGTAGTGAGGGAATCATTGTTAATTGTACTTGAATTGGATGTTGCACATATAATTATATTCAGGGATAATTATATTTATGAGGAGGCAATGGCCTAGTGGTATAATCACTAGATTATTAATCTAGAAACTCAGCTAATGTTCTGGGGACCTGGGTTCAAATCCCACCACTGTAGATGGTGAAATTTGAATTCAATAAAAAATATCTGGAATTAAGAAGCTACAGATAACCATGAAACCATTGTCGGAAAAAACCCATCTGGTTCACTAACGTCCTTTCAGAATGGAAATCTGCTGTTCTTACCTGGTCTGGCTTATATGCAAGGCCAGAGCCACAGCAATGTGGCTGATTCACAACTGCCCTTCAAGGGTAACTAGGGATGGGCAATGAATAATGGCCAGCCAGCGACAGCCATGTCCCATGAAGGAATTAAAAAAAGGGTGGGGTCATTATTTGGAGATTCACCAGCATTCATATTAAAGGGCATGCTGAAACTGTAGTGTGGAGGTGCATGATATGTTTTGTCTGTCTCTTTAAATAAAAGCTATTCAGTGAATGAGACTAGTGTTCCAGTTTTAGTCCTCACTGCCTGGTTGAGTTTTAAAATTTGTGCCCCTGAAATGTACTCTCAAATCTGTGCCTTTAGGATCTTTTGTGTACTAATGTTTATAACTAGAGGAATGTTGCTTGTACCTACCACTGAATGAATAAAAAGTGCATCTCTACTCATGCTCAATTGTCATAAACTGATACAGTTGGGCTATTGCAGGTGTTTTGAAGTTGGTCAGATTTCACTGGTTTTCTCAGTGGGATATAGCCCTAATAGTCAGCCAATTTCTGATCTGTCTGGCTTAATTTTCCTGCAATGAAATCTGTACAAGAGATGACTGACCTGCTATTGAACTTGTCTGGATCCTCTTCCCTTGCTTGATGGAAGTCAAGGCTCAGTTCTGCATCAATTCCAATTCCACAATAGTTGTTCATTTGTACAATCTACAAACAATAAAATGATATTCTGATCAAGCGGAACAAGTCCCTGGAATCTTTGATCTTGCAGTTAATTAATTTCACAATGGTTTTATTAACTGGTATTTTTTTCTTCACTATCTGAATCTTGCTTGAATTACAGAGTCAATAATTATTCTGATCCATTTTTATTTGGCCAAAGGTTCCAAATCCTTATTCTCAAGATAATTAATTCTCAAATTTCCTAATTATGTGACGCAAGAAAACCTCACAAATAACTTGGGCCACAAATAATATTGGACATTTGTTTGGATCATGTCTTCCTAATGTTTTATCATTATTAAAATACAAGCAGCTCTTCCAGGCTTGTTCACCAGACAAAGTTCAGTTGGTGGATAAGAATGCATTAAAGGAGGAGCAAGTGTAGTTCAAATGACACTTTGAGACTGCTTCACATTCAGTAAGATCATGTGTGGTTTGATTGTGGCCATAACTCACTTTGCTCCCTGTGGCTCCTCTCAATGCACCACAAAACCCTTGACTTTTCCTCCTACGGTTCAAAATCTATCCATCCCAGCACTGAATAAGACCATAAGACATAGAAGCAGAATTAGGCCACTCGGCTCATCAAGTCTGTTCCACCATTCAATCATGGTTGATAGTTTTCTCATCTCCATTCTCCTGCCTTTTCCCCATAACCCCAGATCCCCTATTAATAGAACATAGAACATTACAGCACAGAACAGGCCCTTCGGCCCACGACATTGCGTCGACCAGTTAAAAAGCAATGACCCTCTAACCTAAACCAATCCCTTTCCATCCATAAACCTATCCACGGATCTCTTAAATGCCCCCAAACTAGGCGCATTTACAACTGCAGCAGGCAGGGCATTCCAATCCCTCACCACCCTCTGGGTAAAGAACCTACCCCTGACATCCTATAACTACCACCCCTTAATTTAAAGCAATGCCCCCTCGTGCTAGCTTTCTCCATCCGAGGAAAAAGGCTATCACTGTCCACCCTATCTAAACCTCTAATCATCTTATATGTTTCAATAAGGTCCCCTCTTAGCCGCCTTCTTTCTAACGAAAGCAACCTCAAATCCCTCAGTCTCTCCTCATAGGACCTCCCCTCCATACCAGGCAACATCCTGGTAAACCTCCTCTGCACCCTCTCCAAAGCCTCCACATCCTTCCTATAATGTGGGGACCAGAACTGCACACAATACTCCAAGTGCGGCCGCACCAGAGTTTTGTACAGTTGCAACATGACGCTGCGGCTCCTAAATTCAATCCCCCTACCAATAAACGCCAAGACACCGTATGCCTTCCTAACAACCCTATCTACTTGATTCCCAACTTTCAGGGATCTATGTACACATACACCTAGATCCCTCTGTTCATCCACACTATTCAGAGTCCTACCGTTAGCCCTATATATATTAATGACAAAGCTTCCACAGCTTTCTGGGGGAGAAACTTACAAAAATCCATGACCTGTTGAGAGAACTGTACACAGTACTCTATGTGCAGTCTCACCAATGCCTTGTAGAGCTGTAGCAAGAATTCCCTACTTTTATACTGCATTTCCCTTGCAATAAAGGCCAACAATCCGTTTGCTTTCCTAATTATTTGCTGCACCTGTACGCTAATATTTTGTGATTCGTGTACGATGGTACCCAGATCCTTTTGCAGTGCAGCAATCTGCAATCTTTCTCCATTTAAATAATATTGTGTTCTTTATGTCCGCCTCACAATTTGCTTTCTTTGCATCGTTAGCAAATTTAGCTAAAATATAGTCAATCCCTTTAACCAAGCCAGTGATATGAATGGTAAAAAGTTAAGGTCCCATGTCATAAATAATTAAGGTCCCAGCGCTTATCCATGTGCTACAAGAGCTCTTTGTAGTAAGATGAAGTGGACCTAATAGTTCCAGAACCTACTATTACAGAATAAAACCTTACAGCACAGGTGGCCCTTTGGTCCATTGCATTATTGGCTCTTTTCATGATCATTCTAAGGGAAGCAGATTGTGTTCAGACTGATCACTTCTAACATTTTACCTTCGAAACAGCACTGTAGCAGATTCAGCTTTTCTATGACTGATACCAAATGAAGTTACAGTTGTCTGATCTATGGATCTGTCAGTGTATACTCTTCCAAAAGAACTAAACAATTAAACTTCTTAATTAACCAGAATTCAAGATCCAGGCTAATTAGTCATAGTTCTGCAAGTTTTTAGATACGCAGATTTTCTGAAATCAAAGCAAAGTTACTAAGGCAACAATTGCTCATCACTCTACTTTACTATTTCAAATTCTATAATACAGATAGAAAAGTTCTCAATTCTAGAACTCTAGACTGCTACAAACTTCCATCCAATCAATTATTCAGCCACCATATTATGTTTCCACTAAAAAGCTTCTAATAAAACCAATTATTTTGTAGCTTTTGCAGAGATATGTCTGGTGAAACCTTAACTTCATACATTGAAAACACACACAGAGTGAGGCAACATCTGTTGAGAAGCCGTTAAGGAGAAACATTTCACATCAAGCTCTGTTTTCAGAGCTTCTCTCCCTACAGATACAGGATCCGAATCAAACCTTTAGGCAGAAGCCTTCAGTCTTTTCCATCCATCAAACTCCAATTTGATTATTAACACACTACTTAGACTCACATACCAGCTCCTATTCCAATTATATTTCACTTCAAATACCTTTGGTGGTTCTAACTCAGGGACACCATTTTCTGTGCCATCAATAACTTCTTGGGAATCAAGGAGGATTGTCCAACGATCCATCAGGACCTCTTCTGCTTCATCAACTGCAACCAGAATGGAGAAGGGATCCTCACCACTGTAACCAGGTCCCCAGCGTAACACTCTTGCTAGGTCATTGCCTAAGAAAGAAAATTAGTAGATTCTAGTGATGTTTCTTTATGTCAAGTAACAAATTCCATGTGGTGCAGTGACATCAATGGTAACATAATAGTCTGAAAATTGCATGTACTTTGAAACTCTTCTATGAATAACTAAGGGAAGCTGCTATTTCCATAGACTAACCTCTTAGAATGCATAGACACCCAGTTTTTGCACATCTTGGGGTACTCAGCAAAACTTGAAGAGATTACAGATAGGCATTTTGCTTAAGCAACAGATTAGTGGGGTTGACAAGTTTTTAATTAATTTTAAAAGTGAACCCACAGTCTCACAATTCTAAGCGGAGGAATTTCTCCTGCCTCTGTTTTAAGTCTTTTAAATTTAATATTGCAAGCATGATTCCCGCATTCCAGACACTCTATTGCAGATAGATTCACTTCTGACAGTCTAAAACTAGAGGACGAAAATATATGATAGTCACTAATGAATCCAATAGGGAATTCAGGAGAAACATCTTTATCCAGAAGATGGTGAGGTTGTACAATTCTACCATGCAGAATAGTTGAAATGATTGGTGTGAGTACTTTCAGGGAAGTTAAATACTCTAGGGACATTAAAAGAGAAAGATAGGCTGATAGAGTTAGACGCATAGCAGTGGGAGGAAGCTCATATGAAGTATATGCACAGGCATTGAGCCATTGGGTGGAAATTTGCAACAAATTCTGTGTAGATAGAAGCTGCATTGAAGCCGCTACTATTTGAAAATTGGGTGACAACACTCCCCACACGAGCCCTACATACTCTCTCCGCACACCCCCATCTCACCTGTTCCTAAAGGTAACACAGCAACTGGAGGTATTTGACAGGTCAGCTTGTGTCGAATCTCTTCCAGCACACCCAGAACCCAACCAACCGTTCCATCTCCTCCACAAACTAATATCCGGAAAAATGGGACCTTCCGAAATGTATGCAGTCTGGAGATGAAGGTGGGCAAAGAAATTTAAGAATGCAAGACGAGTTCTGTAAATAGTCCAGCACTTTAGTCATAAGCAGATTACATAAGAATGTAAGAGTATAAGAAACAGGAGCAGGAGTAGGCCACACATGGCCCTTTGAACCTGCTCTGCCATTCAGTAAGATAATGATTGATCTACATCAAGTGTACTTTCCTGCCTTATCTCTATATGCTTAGATTTTTTCTGTGTCCAGAAGTCCATTTTTCTCAACCTTGAATACATTCATCAACCAGGCATGCACATCATAAGGCGGCACAGTGGTTAGCACTGCTGCTTCACAGCTCCAGGGACCTGGGTTCGATTCCCTGTTTGGGTCACCATCTGCGTGGAGTTTGCACATTCTCCTCGTATCTGTATGGGTTTCCTCCAGGTGCTCCAGTTTCCTCCCACAATCCAAAGATGTGCAGGTTAGGATGATTGACCATGCTAAAATTGCCCCTTAGTGTCCTGAGATGCGTAGGTTAGAGGGATTAGTGGATAAAACACATAGAGATATGGGGGCTGGGCCTGGGTGGGATTGTGGTCTGTGCAGACTCAATGGGCCGAATGGCCTCTTTCTGTACTGCAGGGATTCTATGATCACACCAGGATACACAAATCTATAGACCGACAAAGAAATTTCTCCCCCTTTTAGAACCTGTGATAACTAGGCCGCAAAGGTAGTTGAAGCGCATTGTGTAAATTAATCTTCTTTAATACATAAAATAAAGTTTAAAATAAAGTATGGACTCAAAATTGAGAACAGCAAGTTAAACATTGACATAATAGTAACAGGGAAAAATCTTAACTAACAGCACATATATACACGTGGTAGCAGCAATTACTGATGACATCAGCAATGGATTTAAATAAGATGCAGAAAAATAATTCTATAAAAGTATCATTTGAAATTTATCCTATCATTAAAACCTGTGCTCAATTAACCAGATTTACAGGATAAAGTTCAGATTAAATATTGGGGAGAGTAATACTAATGAAGTTACTGAAAAGAGACACATAATGCTGAAGCTTTTCATCTTGTACTCATCAGGGCACAAGAATGCCAAATTTGAAACAATTACAATTTATACTACAGGAGAAAAGGTTGCTGACTAGTTGGCAAGCTGATTCTGATTGGTTGAGTTACTGTCATGGAGAATGTATAGAGGAACTATAGGCTCTCCAAGTTCTTGGCAATTCTAAAGGTCACACAACAGGTTAGGCAAGCCTGCCTCTCAACCTGTTACTACTTGTGTAGGCACTGCATGGTATTTTCCACTAACAGGAAGCTACATTAGTTCAAAAAGATGTTCTGCTGACTACACAATGCAGCAATTTCAATACTGGTGCCAGATACGTCAGCCATACGATCCAGCAATTGGCTGATCAAATCAAATAACATTTTCCTTGGATGTTTGTAATGGGCAGCGTACTCAATCAGCACATGCTTACAAAACATCTACTGTTATGTGATTCTACAGTTGGGCAGCACGTGCTGAACAAACCTGAGTGTGCTAATTCTACACTAATAACCATTTTACAATAATTAACCAAGTTCATAACGTGGCTAGCAACAACAACATACATTCATATGCCGGGATCCTTTCATTGCAACAAAATGAATTTGTTCAAACCTGTGCCTTTTCTGAATTACCAGTGAACTTATAGTTTATGGTTCCCTGTTGCTTTCGCTTTAGTAACAATTTACCCAGAGTCGACTTGCCAACCAATCAGCACAATCCACAAAGAGACCAAAAGTAATGTGTCTAAGTTTATTAAAAATACAAAGCTACCTGGGCATGTGGAACAACACTGCAATGCCAGCCTTATTTTTTGTGTTCAAGCCTCAAGTGGAAACTTGAGCCCAGAATTTGCAACTCGAAGGCGAGATCCAACAAACTTAACTACAACTATCACTACATTTAGGGCTAAGATGAAGAAAAATTTCTTCATAGAATCAAAGAATGTTTACAGTACAGAAAAAGGCCACTTGACTCACTCGTCAGCTGAAAAACGAGCCACTCAACCTAATTCTACTTTCCAGCATTTGTCCATAGTCCTGTAGGCCATAACACTTGAGGTGATATCCTGACACCTTTCAAACAAGTAGAGGATTTTTGCCTCTATTGTCTTTTCAGGCAGAGTTCCAGACTCCCCAAAACCTCTAAATGAATACAGTTTTATCCTCATCTGCCTTTTAATCTTTCTATGAATCACTTTAAATCCATGCCCTCTAATCTCTGACCTCTCTGCTAAATAGGTCCTTTCCATCCCCTCTGTCCAGGCCCCTCAATGTTGTACATCAAATTTCCCCTCAGCCTCTTCTATTCCAAGAACAACCCCAGTCTCTACAATCTTTCCTCACAGCTGCAATTTTACTGTCCTAACAATCTATTCCGCACTCTCTCTAATGCAATTGCATCTTTTCTATAATGAGGTGACCAAAATTGCACATAGTTTTCAAGTTGTAATGTTTTATATAGTTCCAGCATAACCTTGGCTAATAAATGAAAGGATTTCATCTGCTTTCTTAACCATCTTTATTGCTCTGTGCTGCTACCTTCAGGGGTCTGTGGACATTCACTCCAAGGTCCCTCACTTCCACTATATGCTTTTTAAAAGACAAAATTGTACCCGCCTCTACTACTACCTCTGGCAGCTTGTTCCAGACATTCACCACCCTATATGTGAAAAAATTGCCTCTCTAGGCCCTTTTGTATCTCTCCACTCTCATCTTAAACCTATGCCCTCTGGTTTTTGACTCCCCTGCCTTTGGGAAAAGATATTAACTATCTAGCTGATCTGCGCCCTTCCTTATTTTATAGATCTCTACAAGATCGACTCAGCCTTCTAGGTTCCAGAGAAAAAAGACCCAGTCTATCCAGCCTCTCCGTACAACTCAAACCATCAAGTTCTGGTAGTATCCTAGTAAATCTTTTCTGCACTCTTTCTACTTTAATAATATCCTTTCTATAACAGGGTGACCAGAAATTTATTCCAAGTGTGGCCGTACCAATGTCTTGTTCAACTTCAACAAGACGTCCCAACTCCTGTATTCAATGTTCTGACTGATGAAACCAAGCATGCCGAATGCCTTCTTCACCACTCTGTCCACCTGTGACTCCACTTTCAAAAAGATATGAACCTGTATCCCTAGATCTCTGTTATGTAACTCTCTCCAATGCCCTACCATTAACTAAGTCAGTCCTGCCCTGGTTCAATCTACCAAAATGCATCACCTTGCATTTTTCTAAATTAAACTCCATCTGCCATTCGTCAGCCCACTGGTCCAATTGATCAAGATCCTGTCGCAATCCACGATAACCTTCTTCACTGTCCACTATGTCACCAATCTTGGTGTCATCTGCAAAATTACTGATCATGCCTCTTATATTCTCATCCAAATAATTAATATAAATGACAAATAACAGTGGATCTAGCACCGATCCCTGAGGCACACCGCTGGTCACAGGTTTCCAGTTTGAAAAACAACCCTCTACAATCACACTCTGGCTTCTGTCGTCAAGCCAATTTTGTATTCATTTAGCTACCTCACCCTAGATGCTGTGCGATTTAACCTTACGCAACAACCTACCATGTGTACCTTGTCAAAGGCCTTGCTGAAGTCTATGTAGACATCAACTGCACTGCTCTCATCTGCCTTCTTGGTTACACCTTCAAAAAACTCAAATCAAATTTGAGAGACATGATTTTCCACTCACAAAGCCATGCTGACTATTCCAATCAGTCCTTGCATCTCTAAATACCTGTGGATTCTGTCTCTCAAAATACCTTCCAACTACTTACCCACCACAGATGTGAGGCTCACTGGCCTGTAGTTCCCAGGTTTTCCCTGCAGCCCTTTTTAAACAAAGGCACATTTGCCACCCTCCAATCTTCAGGCACCTCACCAATGACTATCAATGATTCAAATATCTCTGCTAGGGGACCCGCAATTTTCTCTCTAGCCTTATCCTTTGCATACAAGATGATCAAAGGATTGGATAGGGTGGACAGTGAAAGCCTTTTACCTCGGATGGTGATGGCTAACACAAGGGGACATAGCTTTAAATTAAGGGATGGTAATTATAGGATGGATGTCAGAGGTAGGTTCTTTACTCAGAGGGCAGTAAGGTTGTGGAATGCCCTGCCTGCAGCAGCTGTGGACTTGCCAACTTTAAGGGCGTTCAAATGGTCAGTGGATCGGCATATGGATAACATTGGAATAGTTTAGGTTAGAGGGTCATTACATTGGTTCCACTGGTCGGCGCAACATCGAGGGCCGAAGGGGCTGTACTGCACTGTAATGTTCTATGTTATCTTATGAGGAAAGGTTGGGTCCATTCTTGGAGTTTAAAGAATGAGAGGTAATCTTATTAAAACATACAAGATTCTGAGGGGACTTTATGTTGAAAGGATGTCTTCAACTAGGGAACTAGTTGATGACATTCTGATGACATCCTGAACTCGCTGATGACACGAAGGACGGTGGTGTTGTGGATGGTCTGGAAGGATGGCAAAAGTTGCAGCAGGACATAAATAGGATGCAGGACTGGGCGGAGAAGTGGCAGATGGACTTCAACGCGGATAAATGCGTAGTCGTCCATTTTGGCAGAACCAACGGGATGAATGAGTACACTATCAAGGGCAGGAGTCTTAGTAGTGTTGAAAAGCAGAAGGATCTTGGGGTCCGGGTCCACAGGACTCTTAAATCGGCCTCGCAGGTGGAAGAGGTGGTCAAGAAGGCGTATGGTGTACTGGCCTTCATTAATCGAGGGATTGAGTTTAGGAGTCGGGAGGTAATGCTGCAACTTTATAAGACCCTTGTCAGGCCTCATTTGGAGTACTGTGCGCAGTTCTGGTCGCCTCACTACAGGAAAGACGTAGAAGCTATTGAAAGGGTACAGAGGAGATTTACAAGGATGTTGCCTGGACTGGGGAGGCATGCCTTATGAAGTTAGGTTGAGGGAACTGGGTCTCTTTTCCCTGGAGAGACGTAGGTTGAGAGGCGACCTGATAGAGGTTTATAAAATGTTGAGAGGAATAGATAGGGTGGATTCTCAGAGGCTATTTCCCCGGGTTGAAATGGTCGCTACGAGAGGACACAGGTTTAAGGTGCGGGGAGGAAAGTACAGAAGTGATGTTAGGGGTAAGTTTTTCACTCAGAGGGTGGTGAGTGAATGGAATCGGCTGCCGTCAGTGGTGGTGGAGGCGAACTCGCTGGGGTCTTTTAAAAGACTTCTGGATGAGTATATGGGGTTTTATGGGATTGGGGGTTATAGATAGGAGTTGATGTGATCGGCGCAACTCGTGGGCCGAAGGGCCTGTTTGTGCTGTAGTGTTCTATGTTCTATGGAACGCTGCTTAAAAATAACAGGTCACACATCTAAAATGGAGATGAGGAGAATTCTTTTCTCTCAGACAGTTGAGTCTTTGGAACTCTCTTGCCCAAAGAACAGTGCAGGCAAGGTATTTGAATATGTTTACGGCAGAGCTAGATAAAGGGAGTATTAGGCAGGAATGTGAACAGGAGACAACAATCAGATCAACCATGATCTTGTTAAATGGCAGGGCAGGCTCAAAGGGCTGAATGGCCTATTTCTGCTTCAAATTCATACGTTAATATGAATGGGCTTTGAACCAAATTAGAAGTTTAACTCCTGCTCTATTTTTGTTCTTTTCCATAATTATGTTAAAACTGAATTACGATCAAAATGCTCTCCCATTATCACCCCTTCCACCTGCCCAGATTAGTTTTCTAAAACTAAGATCCTAAGCTCAGACCTACACCCTCACTTTATGAACTTGCTACAAACAGACCAAAAATATTCTCCTGAATGCTGCTGAAGAATTCTATTCCCTCTATTCCTTTCACATCAGAACAATTCCAGTTATATTCGGGTAGATAAAATCCCTGGCTATTACTGCTGAATTGTTTTTGCACGTCTCAGAGATTTGCCTATATATTTGTTCTTCTATCTCCCTGTGACTATTTGGGGATCTATAAATACACTCCCAGTAGTGTGAACCCTTTTGCACCTACTCTCAATTCATATGGCCTAATTTAATAATCCTTTCTCACAGCGGTTGTTGCTTCTTTAACCAAAATTGCCAACCCATTCCCTTTTTATCCCCCTCCCTATTCTGTTTGAAAACCCTGAAACCAGGAATGTTGAGGTGCCATTCTTGTCCCTCTTTAAGCCATGTTTCAGTAGTAACTATGATATCACACTGCCTCATTTCTATCTGTGCTCTCAGCTTCTCTGCTTCATTTGCTTTACTCTTTGCACTTGAGGTAAATAAGAACATAAGAAATAGGAGCAGGAGTCAGCCATCTAGCCCTTCAAGCCTGCCCCGCCATTCAATATTATCATGGCTGATCTGAAGTGGATCAGTTCCACTTTCCCGCTCTCTCCCCATAACCCTTAATTCCCTTGTCTGTCAAAAACCTATCTACCTGTGACTTAAATATATTTAGCGAGGCAGCCTCCACCACTTCAATGGGCAGAGAATTCCAGAGATTCACCACCCTTTGAGTGAAGAAGTTCCTCCTCAACTCCGTTCTAAACAGCTCCTCCCCCCCGCTTATCTTGAGGCTGTGCCCTCTAGTCCTGCTGTCCTGTCTGAGCGGGAAGAATCTCTCTACCTCTACCCTATCCATCCCTTTCATTATCTTATATGTCTCTATAAGATCCCCCCTCATCCTTCGAAACTCCAATGAGTACAGACCCAGTCTATTCAGTCTCTCTTCATAGTCCAACCCCCTCATCTCCGGTATCAGCCTAGTGAACCTCCTCTGCACTCCCTCCAAGGCCAAAATATCCTTGCACAAGTGCGGCAACCAAAACTGCACACAGTACTCCAGCTGCGGCCTCACCACTGCCCTGTACAGTTGCAGCAAGACCTCCCTGCTTTTATATTCAATCCCCCTCTCTATAAAAAGCCAACAATTCCCTTCGCCTTCTTGATCACCTGCTGCATCTGCAGACTGGGTTTTTGCGACTCATGCACAAGGACCCCCAGGCCCCTCTGCACCGTAGCATGCTGCAGCTTTTCGCCCTTTAAATAGTAATCCCTCCTACTGTTATTCCTGCCAACGTGGATAACCTCACACTTGCTAACATTGTACTCCATCTGCCAGGTCCTCGCCCACTTGCTCAGCCTATCCAGATCCCTCTGCAGACTTTCCACACCCTTCGCACAATTTGCTTTTCTACTCATCTTTGTGTCATCAGCAAATGCCCCTGAGCATTGCCAAACTCCTTTTAAAATTTTTTATCCTTTTGTTTCCTCTGTCTCCCAGACGCACTCTCTTGAATTCCATTACCTTTTCTGATGTTGCCCCATCTGAGTCTACCCTCAGACACACATCCTCCAAGCTAGTTTAAACTCTCCCCACAGCACTACAAACATCCTGGCATGGATATTAGTCCCAGTCCTGTTGAGGTGCAAACTGTCCAGCTTTTCAAGTCCCACCTAGCCCCTGGAATCTGAATCCTCTCCTCCCAGACTATCTTTACAGCCACGCATTCATCGGCTCTAATCTCCTAATCCTTTACTCAGTAGCACAAGGCACTGGTAATAACCTCTGGATTAATCCCTCTGAGATCCTGCTTTTTAGTGTCTTATCTAGCTGCTTAAAATCTGTTTTCACGACCTCATCACTTTTTCTATCTAGGTCATTGGTAACAATGTGGACCATGACCTCTGGCTCTTCACCCTGCTCCTTTGAGATCCTTGACCCAGGAAGGCAACATACCATCCTGCAGTCACGTCTGTCTGCAGAAATGCCAGTCAGTTCCCATAACTACTGACTACTCGACCACTATGCCTCTTTCACTCTTCTTCCTTTTCGCATGTGCAGCTGAACCATGCGTGATGCCCCGAACTTGGTTCTTTGCTGAACTCGTCTGAGTAACTAGCACCCTCACTGGCATCTGAAATGGAAAACTGGAGCTAAGCTTTCTGCAGCTAGTGACACTTCTTGCACATGTGCTCGTCTAGGCCACATGGAGGGTCCATAGCTCCCATGATACCACAAGGTGCACGTTCATAGAATCCACACAATCCCTACAATGCACTAAGAGGCTATCCACCCCCAGGAGTCTGCACTGACTCTCCGAAAGAACATCCCACTCTTTCCCCGTAACCCCATGCATTTACCATGGCTAATCCACCTACCCTGTAAATCTTGGGACACGAAGGGGCTATTTAGCATGCCAATACACCTAAACTGCACATTTTTGGACTGAGGGGGGAAACCAGGCCACTTGGAGGAAATACATGCAGATACGAGGATGCTATTTACAATCTATATTAACGACTTGGATACAGGGATATAAGGCTCTATAGCCTTAGGTAGGACAGTATAGGTATAGGTAGGACAGTAAGTTGCAATGAAAAAATAAGAACCTTACAAATGGACATAGATATGTTAGGAGAGTGTGCTAAAATGTGGCAGATGGAGTTTAATGTGGATAAGTGTGAGAGCGTGCATTTTGGTTAGAAAATGGGAAGGCAACTTATCTAAATGGGGAGAGGCTTTGGGGTGTTCTGGTGCAGAGGGATCTGGGTGTCCTCATTCATGAGTCACAGAAAACTAGCATGCAGGAGAAAGCGAATGGAATGTCGGCATTTATAGCTAAATGAATAGAATATAAAGATAAGGAAGTATTGTTGTAACTATACAAGGCATTGGTGAGGTCGCACCCGGAGTACTGTGCACAGTTTTGGTCTCCTTATTTGAGGAAAGATGTAGTGGCATTGGAGGCAGTTCAGAGGAGGTTCACTAGACTGATTCCAGAGATGAGGGGTTTGTTGTACGAAGAGAGATTGAACAGTTTAGGCCTATAGCCTCTGGAATTTAGAAGAATGAGGTGAGATCAAACTGAGGTATAAAAAATGATTAAAAAGTATGGATAAAGTAGACGTGGAGTGGATGCTTCCTCTTGTGGGACAATTTGGATGAGAGGTCGAGTCTTAGGATAAGGGGTAGCAAATTTAAAACAGAGTTGAGGAGAAACTACTTCTCACAAAGGGTGTGAATCTACGGAATTTGCTACCCCAAAGTACAGTGGATACTGGGATAATGAGTAAATTTAACAAGGAGTTAGACAGATTTTTAATTGGTAATGGATTGAAGGGTTATGGGGAAAAGGCAATAGAATGGGGATGAGGAGTATATCGGCCATGATTGAAGCAGATTCGGTGGGCCAAATCACCTAATTCTGCTCCTATATCTTGTGAACTTATGAATGTGCAAATTCCACACACAGTAAGAAGTCTGACAACACCAGGTTAAAGTCCAGCTGATTTATTTGATGGTAAACTCACAAGCTTTTGGGGTTTGCCCTTTCATCAGGTGAATGGAGAGTTCTGGCCTCAGACAGAGCATATAACAGCTCACACAATTTACAGATTACTGATGAGAATGCAAGTCTTTACAACAAACCTACTATTCAAGTCTTAAAGATGCTGACAACGTGAGTGGAAAGAGCATTAGGCATAGGTTAGAGATGTGTATTGTCTCCAGACAGTGCAGTAAGTGAGGCTTTGCAAACCCAGGCAAGTCACGGGGGTTACAGACAGTGCGACATGAACCCAAGATCCCGGTTGAGGCCGTCCTCATGTGTGAGGAACTTGGCTATCAGTCTCTGCTCAGCGACTCTGCGCTGTCATGTGTCATGAAGGCCGCCTTGGAGACCATGCAGACGCTACAACAACGGATGAATGAACACCGCTCAACAATCACCAGGTAAATCTGTTCCCTTCCTGTTGGCGAACACTTCAGCAGTCACGGGCATTTGGCTCTGACCTTTGAGTAAGCGTTCACCTGACGAAGGGGCAAACCCCAAAAGCTTGTGAGTTTACTATCAAATAAATTGGTTGGACTTTTACCTGGTGTTGTCAGACTTCTTACTGTGTTTACCCCAATCCAACACCAGCATCTCCACATTAAATTCCACACAAACAGTGACCCAAACTGGGAACTGAACCCAGGTCCCTGGCACTGTGATAGTGCTAACTACTGTGCCACCGTGACATTAACAAATCAGGTGAGCTTTTACGATAAAACGATTGATAATCGTTTCACATGATAGCTTTTAATTCCAGATTACTAGCTGATTTTAAATTCCACCAGCTGCCATGGTGGATTTTGAACACTGTCCTCAAGATAGCAACCTGGGCTCTGGATTACTAGTCTAGTAATATTACCACCTAGCATAACACCATAAGACACAGGAGCAGAATTAGGCCACTTGGCCCATCGAATCTGCTCCGCCTTTCAATCATGGCTGATATTATTCTTATCCCTATTCTCCTGCTTCTTCCTCATTACCCCTGATCCCCTTATCAAGAATCTATTTCAGTCTTAAAGAAACTCAATGACCTGGCCTCCGCAGCCTTCTGCAGCAAAACGTGCCAGATTCATCACTGTCTGGCTGAAGAAATTCCTCCTTATCTCAATTTTAAAGGATCGTGCCTTCTGGTTCTAGTTTTTCCCACAATTGGAAACATCATCTCTATGTCCACTCTATCCAGGCCTTGCAGTTTCCTGTAAGTTTCAATAGCATACCCCCTCATCCTTCTAAACTCCAACGAGTACAGACCCAGAATCCTCAACAGCTCCTTATACGACAAGCTCTTCATTCCAGAGATCATTCTTGTCAATCTCCTCTGGACGCTTTCCAAGGGCACCACATCCTTCCTTAGATATGGGGCCTAAAATTGCTCACAATACGCCAAATGGGGTCTGACCAGAGCCTTATACAGCATCAGAAGTACATCCATCTCTTGTTGAGAGCTGGAATACATGAATGCTGATATTGCATTTGCCTTTCTAATTGCCAAGCAACCTGCATGTTAACCTTAAGAGAATCTTGAATAAGGGGTCCCAAGTCCCTTTGTGTTTCTGATTTCCTAAGCATTTCCCCATTTAGAAAATAGTCTATGCCTCCATTCCTCCTTCCAAAGTATAGAACTTCATACTTTTCCACATTGTGTTCCATTTGCCACTTCTTTGCCCACTCTCCTAACCTGTCCAACTTTCATTATCAACAAGCAGAGGCCAACTTACACCATGCTCTGCCTCCATGTCAGGACCCCTCACTCTCCTGGGTGACATGGCACCCCACCCCAGTGACATCAAGATCCGCCCAGCTGTGATGTCAAGCCCTGTCCCAAATGGCATAATTGCCCTCCTGACCACACTCACCCTCAGCTCACACAATGCAAGGAACAAAATTACAGATCACTGCTTCAGTGCTTTGTAATTGATGAATCCATCAACTGAGTCCCCCCCACCCCCGTATTGTCTACTCCTGTTCCTATTTCTTACGTTTTCAAGATGTGAAATTCTTCTACATTGATTTAAATCACTAGCATCACTCACCTGCCTGAAAATTGCTTGTGTGGGTTAAGATGAATTCATGTTACACAATCTACATGGACTATTTAGTTGGATCACAGAAGCTGATAACTAATTGATAAAACAATCAGGCACAAGTGGCTTAATAAACATTAAAAACAACGTCAGTTAAAGTAATGATTTACAGGCTGTATTTTGTAACAGAAAAATCTGGTCATTTGTGATGCTGTTTAAGCCAAGTGTTAGAATAGTGCAACTTCAGCATCGCAGCTGTATATTTCATTTTTCTGAAGACAAAATTATGTTTTGTAAAGAGACGGTAAACTGACCCAGTAAACTGTTTTCTGCATTATTTCAAACTACATTCTTTTATACAAATGCTTCCATTCTTGTAAAATCACAGAATCAAACAATGCGATAGCACAGTCCCTCATGCCTGTACCAGCTCATGTCCTTAAGCCTCATCAATGTGTGATCTGGAGCTAAAAGAGAGCAAGAAATCTTACAACATCAGGTTAAAGTCCAACAGGTTTATTTGGTAGCAAAATCCACTAGCTTTCAAAGCGCTGCTCCTTCGTCAGATGAGTGGAAGATCTGTTCACAAACAGGGCATATAAAGGCACAAACACAATTTACAGAATAATGATTGAAATGCAAGTCTTTACAGCTAATCAAGTCTTAAATATACAGACAACATAAGTGGAGAGAGAGCATTAGGCACAAGTTAAAGAGATGCGTATTGTCTCAATACAGGACAGTTACTGAGATTTTACAAGTCCAAGCAAGTCATGGGGGTTACAGATAGTGTGACATGAACCCAAGATCCCGGCTGAGGCCGTCCTCACGTGTGCGGAACTTGGCTATCAGTCTCTGCTCAGCGACTCTGCGCTGATGTGTATAGCGAAGGCCGCCTTGGAGAATGCTTACCTGAAGATCAGAGGCCAAATGCCCATGACCACTGAAATGTTCCCCAACAGGAAGAGAACAGTCTTGCCTGGTGATTGCTGAGCGATGTTCAGTCATCCGTTGTCGTAGTATCTGCATGGTCTCCCCAACGTACCATGCCTCGGAACATCCTTTCCTGCAGCGCATCAGGTAGACACATTGGCCGAGTTGCAAGAGTATGTACCATGTACCTGGTGGATGGTGTTCTTACGTGAGATGATGGTATCCGTATCGATGATCCGGCACGTCTTGCAGAGGTTGCTGTGGTTCTTCATCCAGACACACGGAACAGCCACGGGGACCAAATTCGTACCTCAATATGCCAACATCTTCATGCACAGGTTCGAATAAGACTTCTTCACTGCACAGGACCTTCAACCAATGCTATACACTAGATACATTGTTCACATTTTCTTCCTCTGGACTCATGCTGAACAATCGCTGAAACAACTATAGGACGACATCAACAAGTTCAATCCCACCAACAGACTCACCATGGACTACTCTCCGGAATCACTTGCATTCTTGGACACATGTATCTCCATTAAGGACGACCACCTCAGTACCTCACTGTACCACAAGCCCACAGATAACCTCACGATACTCCACTTCTCTAGCTTCCACTCTGAACACGTTAAAGAAGCCATCCCCTACGGACAAGTTCTCCATATACACAGGATCTGCTCAGATGAGGAGGATTGCAACAGACACCTCCAGACGCTGAAAAATGCCCTCACAAGATCAGGATATGACGCTCGACTCATTTATTGACAGTTCTGACATGCCACAGAGAAAAACCGCACTGGCCTCCTAAGACGTCAAACACAGGACACGGCTAAGGCTACTGGGGAGAGTTTAAACTAGAAAGGTTGGGGGGAAGGAATCGAGATGAGGTGACTGGGAGCGAGGAGGTTAGCTCACAAATAGAGATGGATTGTAGACAGTGTAAGAGGGAGGATAGATGGGTGATGGAGAAGGGGAGTGCTCAGACTGGAGGTTTGAAACGTGTCTATTTTAATGCCAGGAGGGTAACAAATAACATGGATGAGCTTAGAGTGTGGATTGCTGCTTGGAAATGTGATGTGGTGGCCATTACAGACACTCGGATGTCTCAGGGACAGGACTGGATACTTCAGGTGCCGAGTTTCAGATGTTTCAGAAAGGACAGGGAAGGAGTGGCACTGTTGATCAGGGATAATGTCACGGCTGTAGAGAAGGTGAACACTGTGGAGGGATTGTCTACGGAGTCTCTGTGGGTGGAAGTTCAGAACAGGGAGGGGTCGATAACTTTACTGGGTGTTTTCTATAGGCCGCCCAATAGTAACAGGGATGTTGAGGAGCAGATAGAGAAACAGATCCTAGAGAGATGTAGTAATAACAGGGTTGTCATGATGGGAGACTTTAATTTCCCCAAACGTCGACCGGAATACCCCTAGGGTAAGAGGTTTGGATGGGGAGGACATTTGTTAGGTGTGCTCAGGACTGTTTCCTGACACAGTATGTGGATAAGCCTACAAGAGGAGAGGCTGTACTCGATCTGGTACTGGCTAATGAACCTGGACAGGTGTCGGATCTCTCAGTGGAAGAGCATCTTGGAGATAGTGATCATAACTCTACCTCCTTTACACTAGCATTGGAAAGAGACAGGATCAGGCAAGTTAGGAAAGTGTTTATCTGGAGTAAGGGGAAATATGAAGCCATCGGGCAGTAAGTTAAATGAGTAAATTGGAAGGAGGTATTCTCGGGAAAAAGTACCGAAATAAGGTGGCAGACTTTCAAGGAACGTTTGTCTGGAGTTCTGCACAACAACGTTCCGATGAGACAGGGAGGTTTTGGTAGGTTACAGAAACCGTGGTGCACGAAAGTTGTGATGAACCTAGTCAAAAAGAAAAGGAAAGCATACAAAAGGTTCAGAGAGCCAGGAGATGTTAGGGATCTAGAGGAGTGTACGGCTTGTACAAAGGAACTTAAAATGGAAATTGGGAGAACCAGAAGGGGTCATGAGAAGGCCTTGGCAGTTAAGATTAAGGAGAACCCTAAGGCGTTCTACAAATATGTGAAGAGTAAAAGGATGAGATGCGGAGGAATAGGACCTATAAAATGTGAATGTGGGAAAGTTTGTACAGAACTGGTGGAAATAGCAGAGGTGCTTAATGAATACGTTACCTCGGTATTCACGGTGGAAAAAGATCTGGGTGGTTGTACTGCAGGCTTGCGGCAGACTGAAAAGATTGAGTATGTGGACATTAAGAAAGGGGATGTGTTGGAAATTTTGAATAGCATCAAGATAGATAAGTCACCGGGACCAGATGGGATGTACCCCAGGTTACTGTGGGAGGCGAGGGAAGAGATTGCAGAGCCTCTGGCAACGCTCTTTGCGTCGTCAATGAAGACGGGAGAGGTTCCGGAGGATTGTGGATATGGTTCCTATATTCAAGAAAGGGAATAGGGATAGCCCAGGAAATTACTGACCAGTAAGTCTAACCTCAGTGGTCGGTAAATTGATGGAGAGGATTCTGCGGGACAGGATTTATGAACATTTAGAGAAATTTAGTATGCTCAAAAGTAGTCAGCACAGCTTTGTCAAAGGCAGATCGTGCCTTACGAGCCTGATTGAATTCTTTGAAAATGTGACTAAACACATTGACGAAGGAAGAGCGGTGGATGTGGTTTATATGGACTTCAGCAAGGCGTTCGATAAGGTCTTCCATGAAAGACTTCTTGAAAAAGTGAGAGGGCATGGAATCCAAGGGGCTAATGCCTTGTGGATCCAGAACTGGTTTGCCCGCAGAGGGCAGAGAGTGGTTGTAGATGGGTCTTTTTCTGCACGGAGGTCAGTTACCAGTGGACTGCCCCAGGCATCTGTTCTGGGACCCCTGCTGTTTGTAATTTTCATAAATGACCTGGATGAGGAAGTGGATGGATGGGTTGGTAAGTTTGCTGATGACACGAAGTTGGTGGAGTTGTGGATAGTTTGGAGGGATGTCAGAAGTTGCAGCGTCACATAGATACAATGCAAGGCTGGGCAGAGAAGTGGCAGATGGACTTCAACCCGGATAAATGTATAGTGGTTCATTTTGGCAGGTCAAATGGGATGAAGGAGTATAATATCAAGGGCAAGACTCTTAGCAGTGTAGAGGATCAGAAGGACCTTGGGGTCCAGGTCCATAGGACTCTTAAATCGGCCTCGTAGGTAGAGGATGTGGTTAAGAAGGCGTATAGTGTACTGGCCTTTATCAATTGAGGGATTGAGTTTAGGAGTCGGGAGATAATGCTGTAGTTTTATAAGGCCCTAGTCAGACCCCACTTGAAGTACTGTGCTCAGTTCTGGTCACCTCATTACAGGAAGGATGTGGAAGCCATTGAAAGGGTGCAGAGGAGATTTACAAGGATGTTGCCTGGATTGGATGGCATGCCTTATGAGGATAGGTTGAGGGAACTCAGTCTTTTCTCCTTAGAGAGACAAAGGATGAGAGGTGACCTGATAGAGGTGTATAAGATGTTGAGAGGTATTGATCGGGTGGATTCTCAGAGGCTTTTTCCCAGGGCTGAAATGGTCGCTATGAGAGGACACAGGTTTAAGGTGCTGGGGAGTAGGTACAGAGGAGATGTCAGGGTAAGTTTTTCACTCAGAGGGTGGTGGGTGAGTGGAATCGGCTGCCATCGGTGGTGGTGGAGGCGAACTCATTGGGGTCTTTTAAGAGACTTCTGGATGAGTACATGGGACTTAATCGGTCTGAGGGTTATAGGTAAGCCTACTGGTAGGGATATCATCAGCGCAATTTGTGGGTCGAAGGGCCTGTTTGTGCTGTAGTTATTCTATGTTCTATTAACCACACAACCTCAAACAGATCATTGTCCACAGCAAACGACCTAGCCTTTAGGAGAACAGTAACCATGGCACCATACAAGCCTGCCACAGCAACCTCTGCGAGATGTGCCGGATCATCGACACGGATACCATCATCTCACGTGAGAATACCATCCACCAGGTACACTGTACATACTCTTGCAACTCGGCCAACATTGTCGACCTGATACACCGCAGGAAAGGATGTCCCAAGGCGTGGTACAGTGGGGAGACCATGCAGACGCTACGACAACGAATGAATGAACGCTGTGCAACAATCACCAGGCAAGATTGTTCTCTTCCTGTTGGGGAACATTTCAGCGGTCACGGGCATTTGGCCTCTGACCTTCGGGTAAGTATTCTCCAAGGCGACCTTCACAACACATGACAGCGCAGAGTCGCTGGGCAAAGTCTGATAGCCAAGTTCCACACGCATGAGGACACCTCAACTGGGATCTTGGGTTCATGTCACACTATCTGTAACCCCCACGACTTGCCTGGACTTGCAAAATCTCACTATCTGTCCTGTCTGGAGACAATATACATCTCTAACTTCTGCTTAATACTCTCTCCACTTTGGTTGTCTGTACCTTTAAGATTTATTCTGTAAATTGAGTTTGTGTCTTTATATGCCCTGTTTGTGAAAAGATTTCCCAATCACCTGATGAAGGAGCAGCAAGCACTGCGAAAGCTAGTGGCGTTTGCTACCAAATAAACCTGTTGGACTTTAACCTGGTGTTGTAAGATTTCTTACTGTGTTTACCCCAGTCCAACGCCAGCATCTCCACATCATGGCTGAAAGAGAGTCTAGAGAGGCATCAAATGGGCAAAGGTTAGGTCACAATGTAACAGTTCAGTGGAAATTGAATGAAGATTCTTGCACTGAATGTCAGAGAATTCTAAAATGTTTGCCCAAAGTATATACAAAATGACATTACCCAGCAAGAGGCCCTCCATTAGAAAGATCAAAGACCTGATGAGGGTTCAGAAGCTTCCGGAAGCTGTACAGAAGTTCTCGCCCTTTAAGAGCCCCACTCTTTGAGTTCACAAACAAAAGGAGAGGGTAGGAGTCTGGTGGTAGCTGTGTGACCTAACAGGGGAAAAAAAACTCATTAATGAACAAAGATGGAAATCCTGACAGACTGAAGAATGCAAGTCTATTCAGCAAAGCTAGCTGGCTAAAGATGTACATTGTGTATCAGATAAAAAAAACTTGATTGGCTAACCCTCAAAATGTGCTACGTGTTAATAACATGCAATAAAGTAGTTAGTAATCTAACACCCCAATTTGTGAAAGGAATAGAGTATGTATATATTTAATAAAAACAACCAACATTAATTACTTGATGTGTCAAGGGTAGTGAACATAATCAAAATGGTACTAAAAATATATGGGGTTACATATCTGGAAAGGATAAACAGGCTACGTCTCTTTTCTCTTAAAAAATGGCAGCTGAGGAGTGATCTAATACAGGTCTTTAAAATCACGAAAGTATTTGACAAAAAAGATGCAGTTTCCCCTTGTGGAGAAGAGCAAAACCAGGCCATTGATATGTGATAGCAAAAAATCCACTAGGGAATTCAGAAATTTCTTTACCCAAAGGGAGTAAAGAAAGTGAGTAGTAGAGTTACATATGGGGTGAAGCTAGACAAACACTGAAGCAGAAGAATAGAGGGCAAATTTAGAGAAGAAAAATGAGATGAGGTTTGAGTGGAATATAAACATCAGCATGAACTGGTTGGACTGAATGGCCTGTTTCTGTGCCGTATGTCCTTTGTATTCAAAGCACAAAATTGGTGTCAGATAAATAATGTTTCAGATTTCCTCAATGTTCCCCTTCATTAAAGTTGTGATGTAAATGCAAGTTGTTGTATATAGAATGGTTATGACAGTATTGGTGTATTTTCCAATGTTGAGCCCAAAGCACTCACTAGCTGTGTGATCAACAGCACTTTAATTTCTTACTTACATGGATCCTGCTGAGTGACAACAGGTGAACACAAACAAAATCATCACCTCAACTTTCAGTGAATAATGTTTGTTAGCAACAAAATAATATCATTAGCATTCACATATTTTGGTGTCTTAAATGATTACCTCAATGTAAAAGCCACAACAAAGGAGATTTTAACAACAACGCGCAGGATTTTCCAGCTCGCACCAAGACTTGAAAATCCTGCCCAAGGTCAACAGGCCTTTGGATAGTCCATGTCCCACAGGCTACAACTCCCATGGTGTGCGGGACAGGAAAATTCCACTCAATGAATCTGGCAACACCGCAGTCTCCATTAATCTGGTTGTTGAGCTCTCAATTACAAACGATTATGATATTTTGCAATAACATGATTTTCCCTCATCTGAAGTGTTAGTCTACCCAATAAAGACTCCTTTGGAACAGAGGCAGAAACTCAGTCAAAGCCTTGAAACCAAGGGTTTATAACCAGTACCGACTAAAATGTTCTTACTCTGCAAGACAGGTAAAATTGCCGGCTCCAATGCACTCCTCCCCGATGCGCTCAACATATTCTACGCCCGTTTTCAGCAAGGCATCAGCGAGAGCACACCCTCCACCACGAAAGCCACGGATGAACCTGTATCCGAGGTCACCACTGCCAACATCAGAGCAGCCTTCTCAAAACTCAACCCGTGGAAAGCTACTAGCCTAGAAGGGGTACTCGGGTCCCACGCTGACCAGCTGGCAGGGATATTTGCAGACATCTTCAACCTCTCTCTACAACAATCTGAGGTCCTCATCTGCTTCGAGAAGGTGACCATCATCCCAGTCCCAAAGAAAAGCTAAGTCTTAATGACTATTGTCTGGTGGCTCTGACATCCATTATGAAATGCTTTGAAATGTTAGTCATAGCACAAATCAAATCCTGTCTCCCAGACTGTCTGGATCCACTACAATTAGCCTATCATCACAACACGTCCACAGCAGACACCATCTCTCTGGCCTACACTCAATCCTGGAACACCAAGATAACAAAGACACCAATGTCAGATTCCTATTCATAGACTACAGCTCAGCTTTAACTCCATTATTCTTACAAGACTCATCTCCAAACATCGTGGGCTGGGCCTCGGCTCCTCCCTGTGACTGGACCCTAGACTTCCTAACCCAAAGACTGCAGTCAGTAGGGATAGGCAACAACACCTCCTCTGTGATTATCCTCAACACTGACGCTCCGCAAGGCTGTGTCCTTATTCGCTTCCTATACTCCTTATACACCTATGACTGTGTGGCCAAATTCTCCTCCAACTCAATTTTCAAGTTTGCTGATGATGCCACCATAGTGTGTTGGATCTCAAACAAATGACAAGACAAAGTACAGGAAAGAGATAGAGAATCTAGTGAACTGGAGCGAAGACAATAATCTCTTCCTCAATGTCAACAAAATGAAGGAGATAATCATCAACTTCAGGAAGTATAGTGGAGGGCATGCTCCTGTCGACATCAATGGGTATGAAGTAGAAATGGTCAAGAGCTTCAAGTTTTTAGGTCTACAGATCACAAACAACCTGTCCTGGTCCCTCCATGCTGACACTGTAGTTATGAAAGCACACCATGGCTCTACTTTCTCAGGAGACTAAAGAAATTTGGCATGTCAGCTATGAGTCTCACTAACCTTTACAGATGCACCATAGAAAGCATTCTTTCTGGATATATCACAGCTTGGTATGGCTCCTGTTCTGTCTAAGACTGCAAGAAACTGCAAAGGGTCGTGAATGTGGCCCAATCCATCACTCAAAGCAGTCTCCCATCGAGCCACTCTGTTTGCACTTCCTGCTGCCTCAGCAAATCAGCCAGCATAATTAAGGACCCCACGCAACTTGGACATTCTCTCTTCCACCTTCTTCCGTTGGGAAAAAGATACCAATGTCTGAGGTCATGTACTAATTGACTCAAGAACAGCTTCTCCCCTGCTGCCGTCAGACTTTTAAATGCACCTACCTTGCACTAAGTTGATCTTTCTCTACATCCTAGCTATGACTGTAACACTACATTCTGCACTTATTTCTTTCCTTCTGTATAAACAGTATGCTTTGTCTGTATAGTGCGTAAGAAACAACACTTTTCACTGTATACTAATACATAACAACAATAAATCAAATTCCTTAGCACAAAGGCACTTTGAAAATATGCTAATTCAACTGCCAATTTATATGCTGTGCAACAATATAATTTAAATATTTAAAAGCAGCAGATCAGATAAATGAAGCAAATTTAAAGAAATAACTAAGATTTATTTAATTTTTCACAAAGTTGCTAATTCCCCGACAAGTACAACTACGTAACAAACACATCAAAGAAAGCAAATCCATTGCAACAGTATGGCCCATGGTCTCCAAACGTCTGGGAATCGTAACTGAAAGGTAGATGTGCCAGAATGCCCCCTCCCTGGGAGATCCCTAGGCTATGGCTTGCAAAATTCAACTTCTATTGGGCAATGACTCTGCAACTGAAATTATCCAAAAGTACAAATAAAATCACAAACTTCAGATAGTTCTGACCGTCTTACAGTAATTGTTACGTAGAAAAAGTTAAAATGCTCAAGACTATTTCTAACACAGTATTGATCTGCAATTGCTCCCCAACACCTGACCCTCCCACTGACCACCTGACTCTACAAAATCCCAATCCTACCCAATTAACTTACAAACCTACCAACCTAGCTTCTTCCTGACTTGGAAGTGGCTGGAACTTGAAGCTTTATTTAGCTAGGGCTGTAAAAAGGGACTTGGCTTCCTTACCTACAACTTTCCAGCCCTCGGCAGAAGGCCTCAGGAGCATGCTGCGTTCCAAGTTCTTGCCCTGCCTGAATCAAGAGGTTGGTGCGAAATGATTGACTGGATTTTGAGATAAGCAACTAGTGGCAATTTGACTGATTGCTATGCTGCGCAATATTATGGCCTATTCTTCCATTGTTTTAGAACATAGAACACTACAGCACAAACAGGCCCACTAGTTGCGCCAATCACATTCAAACCTACCAAGCCATAGAACTATCTGTAACTCCCAATCCCATTAAATCCCATATACTCATCCAGAAGTCTTTTAGCTCGGTGTGTGGAGCTGCAGACCCTATGGAACCAGGTTAAGGAGCTGCAAATGCAGCTCGAGGACCTTCGGCTCATTCGGGAGAGTGAGGAGGTTATAGATAGGAGCTATCAGCAAGTAGTCACACCAGGGCAACGGGAAGAAGGCACATGGGTAACTATTAGGAAGGGGAAACCTCGGGTGATGGAGAGCACACCGGTGGATGTCTCCCTTCAAAATAAGTACTCCGGCCTGAGTACTACTGGGGGGGGGACAGCTCATCTGAGGGAGGAAGCGGTGGCCAGGTCTCTGGAGCTGAGCCAGTAAGTCAAAAAATTAAAAAAGAGAGCAGAAAAGGTAGTGCTAATACAGGACTCCACAGTGAGGGGGGCGGACAGGCGTTTTTGTGGACGTAGACGGGAGTCGCGGATGGTGGTTTGTCTCCCTGGGGCTGGGATCCGGGATGTCTCTGGGCGTGTCCCAGACATCCTGAAAGGGGAGGGTGAGGAACCAGAGGTTGTAGTGCATATAGGTACTACTGACGTAGGCAAGAGGGAAGCGGTCATGAAAAGGGACTATAGGGAACTGGGTAGGCAGCTGAGGAAGAGAAAAGCAAAGGTAGTAATCTCAGGATTGCTGCCTGTGCCACGGAAGAGTGAGGGCAGGAATGGAATGAGGTGGAGGCTGAATGCGTGGCTGAGGGACTGGTGCAGAGGGCAGGGATTTCGGTTCCTAGATCATTGGGACCTCTTTAGGGGTAGGTGTGACCTGTACAGTAAAGACGGGTGGCACTTAAATCCCAGGGGGACTAATATCTTGGTGGGAAGACTGGTTAAGGCTACCGCGGGGACTTTAAACTAGAAAGGATGGGGGGAGGGAATTGTGATGGGGAGACTGGGACGGAGGAGGTTAGCTCCCAGGTAGGAGAGGACTGCAGGCAGTATGAGAGGGAGGTTAGACAGGGGGTGGAGAAGGGAAATGCCCAGACTGAGGGGCTGAAGTGTATATATTTTAACGCCAGGAGTGTAGTGAATAAGGTAGATGAGCTTAGGGCGTGGATTGCTGCTTGGGAATGTGATGTGGTGGCCATTACGGAGACTTGGATGTCTCAGGGACAGGACTGGGTACTTCAGGTGCCACGATTCAGATGCTTCAGGAAGGACAGGGAGGATGGCAGAAGAGGTGGTGGAGTGGCACTGTTGATCAGGGACAGTGTCATGGCTGCAGAGAAAGAGGATGCCGTGGAGGGACTATCTACAGAGTCTCTGTGGGTGGAAGTTAGGAACAGCAAAGGGTCGAAAACTTTGCTGGGTGTATTCTACAGGCCACCCAATAGTGACAGGGAAGTTGAGGTACAGATAGGGAAACAGATTCTAGAGAGGTGTAGTAATAATACAGTTGTCGTGATGGGAGACTTCAATTTCCCAAACATCGACTGGAATATCCCTAGGGTAAGGAGTTTGGATGGGGAGGAGTTTGTTAGGTGTGTTCAGGAAGGTTTCCTGACACAGTACGTGGATAAGCCTACGAGGGGAGAGGCTGTACTTGACCTGGTACTGGCGAATGAACCAGGACAGGTGATGGATCTCTCGGTAGGAGAGCATCTTGGGAATGGTGTTCATAATTCTATCTCCTTCACAATTGCATTGGAACGAGATAGGATCAGGCAGGCTAGGAAGGTGTTTGTCTGGAGTAGGGGGAAATACGAAGAAGTCAGGAAGTTACTTGGACAAATAAACTGGAAGGAGGCGTTCTTAGGGAAAAGTACCGAAGGAAGGTGGCAGATGTTCAAGGAATGTTTGTCTGGAGCTCTGCATGACAACGTTCCGATGAGACAAGGGGGTTTTGGTAGGTCGCGGGAACCGTGGTGCACGAAGGCTGTGGTGAACCTAGTCAGGAGGAAAAGAAAAGTGTACAAAAGATTCAGGGAACTAGGAGATGTTAAGGACCTTGGGGAGTATAAGGATTGTAGAAGGGAGCTTAAAAGGGAAATTAGGAGAGCCAGAAGGGGTCATGAGAAAGCCTTGGCGGGTAAGATTAAGCAGAATCCCAAGGCCTTCTATAAATATGTGAAAAGTAAAAGGATAAGAAGAGAAGGGATAGGACCTATAAAAGGGGAAGGGGGAGAGGTCTGTGTGGAACCAGAGGAAATGGCAGAGGTGCTTAATGAGTACTTTGCCTCAGTCTTCACAGTGGAAACTGATCTGGGAGATTTTGCTACGGTTTTGCATCAGGTGGAAAAGATTGAGTATGTGGATATTGAGGAGGAGGATGTGTTAGAACTTTTGAATTCTATCAAGATAGATAAGTCACCGGGACCAGATGGGATGTACCCCAGGATACTGTGGGAGGCGAGGGAAGTGATTGCAGAGCCCCTGGCGATGATCTTTGCGTCGTCAATGGAGACGGGAGAGGTTCCGGAAGATTGGAGGATTGCGGATGTAGTTCCTATTTTCAAGAAAGGGAACAGAGATAGCCCGGGAAATTACCGACCGGTGAGTCTGACCTCAGTGGTTGGTAAGCTGATGGAGAGGCTTCTGAGGGACAAGATTTACAAGCATTTGGAGAGGTTTGACATGATCAGAAATAGTCAGCATGGTTTTGTCAAGGGCAGGTCGTGCCTTACAAGCCTAGTTGAGTTCTTCGAAAATGTGACTGGACACATTAATGAAGGAAGTGCAGTGGACGTGGTTTACATGGACTTCAGCAAGGCGTTTGATAAGGTCCCTCATGCAAGACTTCTTGAGAAGGTGAGAGGGCATGGGATCCAAGGGCCTTTGGCCTTGTGGATCCAGAACTGGCTTGCCTGCAGAAGGCAGAGAGTGGTTGTGGATGGGTCTTTTTCTGAATGGAGGTCAGTCACCAGTGGAGTGCCCCAGGGATCTGTTCTAGGACCCTTGCTGTTTGTCATTTTCATAAATGACCTGGATGAGGAAGTGGAGGGATGGGTAAGTAAGTTCGCTGATGACACGAAGGTCGGTGGTGTTGTGGATAGTCTGGGAAGATGTCAAAAGTTGCAGCAGGACATAAATAGGATGCAGGACTGGGCGGAGAAGTGGCAGATGGACTTCAACGCGGATAAATGTGTAGTCGTCCATTTTGGCAGAACCAACGGGATGAACGAGTACACTATCAAGGGCAGGAATCTTAGTAGTGTTGAAAAGCAGAAGGATCTTGGGGTCCGGGTCCACAGGACTCTTAAATCGGCCTCGCAGGTGGAGGAGGTGGTCAAGAAGGCGTATGGTGTACTGGCCTTCATTAATCAAGGGATTGAGTTTAGGAATCGGGAGGTAATGCTGCAACTTTACAAGACCCTTGTCAGGCCTCATTTGGAGTACTGTGCGCAGTTCTGGTCGCCTCACTATAAGAAGGATGTAGAAGCTATTGAAAGGGTACAGAGGAGATTTACAAGGATGTTGCCTGGACTGGGAGGCATGCCTTATGAAGTTAGGTTGAGGGAGCTGGGACTCTTTTCCCTGGAGAGACGAAGGTTGAGAGGCGACCTGATAGAAGTTTATAAAATGTTGAGTGGAATGGATAGGGTGGATTCTCAGAGGCTATTTCCCCGGGTTGAAATGGTCGCTATGAGAGGACACAGATAGAAGGTGCAGGGAGGCAAGTACAGAAGTGATGTTAGGGGTAAGTTTTTCACTCAGAGGGTGGTGAGTGAATGGAATCGGCTGCCGTCAGTGGTGGTGGAGGCGAACTCGCTGGGGTCTTTTAAAAAACTTCTGGATGAGTATATGGAATTTAATGGGATTGGGGGTTATAGATAGGTCTATTGATTGGTAGGTGTTGATGTGATTGGCGCAACTCGTGGGCCGAAGGGCCTGTTTGTGCTGTAGTGTTCTATGTTCTATGTTCTAAAAGACCCCAGTGAGTTCGCCTCTGCCACCACTGACAGCAGCCGATTCCACTCACTCACCACCCTCTGAGTGAAAAACTTACCCTTAACATCTCCTCTGTACTTGCTCCCCAGCACCTTAAACCTGGGTCCTCTTGTAGGGACCATTTCAGCCCTGGGAAATAGCCTCCGAGAATCCACCCTATCTATTCCTCTCAACATTTGATAAACCTCTATCAGGTCACCTCTCAACCTTCGTCTCTCCAGGGAGAAGAGACCTAGCTCCCTCAACCTATCTTCATAAGGCATGCCTCCCAATCCAGGCAATATCCTTCTAAATCTCCTCTGCACCCTCTCAATAGCCTCCACATCCTTCCTGTAGTGAGGTGACCAGAATTGCGCACAGTACTCCAAGTTCAGATATTGTTTTAAAAAAAAATATATATTCTGTCCCTCAGAAATCTTTCTGGTAACTTCCGACTGACTGGTCTATAATTTCCTGGTCTATCCCTACCTTCCTTTTTATAATAATGGGACAATGTTGGCAGTCCTCCATCATCTGGCAACTCACTTATGAGAAGTCTCACAACTCCAGATTAAAGTCCAACAGGTTTATTTGGTAGCAAAATCCACTAGCTTTCAGAGTGCTGCCCCTTCGTCAGGTGAGTGGGAGTTGTGTTCACAAACAGGGCATATAAAGACACAAACTCAATTTACAGAATAATGATTGGAATGCGAGTCTTCACAGCTAATCAAGTCTTAAAGATACAGACAATGTGAGTGCAGAGCTTGTTAAGCACAGGTTAAAGAGATGTGTATTGTCTCCAGACAGGAGTTAGTGAGATTTTGCAAGTCCAAGCAAGTCGTGGGGGTTACAGATAGTGTGACGTGAACCCAAGATCCTGTAACCCCCACGCCTCTTTACAAATCTCTTTAACCTGTGCTTAATGCTCTCTCCACACACTGTCTGTATCTTTAAGACTTGAGCAGCTGTAAAGACTCGCATTCCAATCATTATCCTGTAAATTGAGTTTGTGTCTGTAGATGCCCTGCTTGTGAACAGAACTCCCACTTACCTGATGAAGGGGTAGTGCTCTGAAAGCTAGTGGATTTTGCTACCAAATAAATCTGTTGGGCTTGAACCTGGTGTTGAGGCTTCTTACTGTGTTTACTCCAGTCCAACGCCAGCATCTCCACATCTTGAGCTCATCTGTGGCCAGAGGGGATTTGAAAATTACTGCGAGTGCCCCTGATATCTCCTCCCTCACCTCACACAGTAGCCTGGGTATATCTCATCTGGCCCTGTGAATTTACTCACTTTTAAGGCTGCTACACCTATTAGTAGCTCTACTAGTTTCCTCTAATATTTCATAGTTCTCCATCCTGATGTCTACACTTGTCATCCTTTTCCACTGTAAAGACCGTACCCCTGTCTTCTGGGTATACACACAGATTTCACATGGTTCCTAATTAGCTCTACTCTTTCCCTAGTTATTCTCTTGCTCTTTATCTATTTTTTAAAAACCCTTTGGGTTTTTATTTATTTTATCTGCCAAAGCTTTATCGTGCACTCCCTTAGCTTTCCTAATTTTCTTTTTAAATTCTTCAATGTAGTACTTATATCGATGTAAAGAATGTGCCATACTGAGCTCTCGGTATCTACTATATGCTTCTCTTTATGTCCCTTGGTATCCTGATCTTGGATAGACATGGGTTAAGCAGGGAGCATCAACATGGAATTATTAAGGGAAGGTTATATTTGACAAATTTAATCACATTTTTTGAGGTGGTAACCAGAAGTGTTAATGAGGGTAGGCATTTGATGTGCTCTATATGGACTTTAGCAAGGTCTTTGATAAGGTACCTCATGGCAGAATGGTCAAGAAAATGAAGGTCCATTGGATCCAAGGCAGAGACACACTGGATCCAAAATTGGCTGAGCAGCAGGAAGCAGAGTATGATGCCCGAGAGATATTTCTGTGACTGGAAATCTGTTTCCAATAGAGTTCTGCAGGGCTCAATGATGGGGCCCTTGATTTCTGTGGTGTACAGTAATGATTTCAATTTAAATGTAGCAGATGGCACAGTTGGTAGGTTGGAAGCAGTGAGGAGGATAGCCATAGGCTGCAGGAGGATATCAATGGACTGGTCAGGTGGGCAGAGCAGTGGCAAATGGAATTCAAGGCAGTAACCAGCAGTATAAAATGCTGGTTAGGCCATAGCTACATGACTGTATGCAGTTCTGGACATCACATTATAGGGGTGATGTGATTGCGCTGAAAAGGGTACAGGGGAGATTTACCAGGGTGCTGCCTGGGCTAGAGGATCTGTGATAGGAAAGTTTGGATCTGTTGGTGCTGTCTTCCTTCAGCAGTGAAGGTTGACAACGGACTTGGCAAAGACGTATAAGATTATGAGGGGCATAGATAGGGTGGAGAGGAAGGCACTTTTTCCCTTAGGGGTCAATAGCTGGGGGCATAGACTTAAGGTAAGTAGAAAGCCAAGAAGGGAGTTGAGGAGAAACATTTTCACTTTTCACAGAGGGTGGCAGGAGTCTGGAACTCATTGCCTGAAAGAATGATCGAGTCAGAAACTCTCGGAACATTGAAGTAGTATTTCAATATTTGCTTATGATACTGTAACCTTCAGGGCTATGGGTCAAGCGCTAGAAAATGAAATTAGTCTTGTCAAATCTTTGTCGACCAGCATGGATACAATGGGCTGAATGGCCTCCTTCTGTGCTATAATTATCTGTAAATCCATATATGTGTATATTTAAAATACATGTAAGATAGGGAAAAACTATTTCCAGTATGGAGCTTCCTGTGCCACGAGTGCTGACTGAAGATTTGTGGTGTTCCAATTTTTCGATCATCAAATCACCAAGGAGTTAGAAGTGCAGGTTAAGGATTCCTGCCATACATGGCAGGAACCTCATTTAGCTATGCTCATATGTTGGAGGCACAGCAGATGCAAATAGATAATTTTTTGAAAGCATAGTTATCTAGCATTTTCCAAAGGAGGCTCCACTTGCACAAATACAGCAATACAGGAAACACAAAGACATGCATTATCTATAGACATAGGCTAGGACACACACTAAGGTGATACGTGGCTCCCTATTCTATGTTCTACAACTAACACTTACCTGGTATCTCCTGGGAAATCAGCTAATAACAGAATAATTGGCAGAACAGAGAAAGAAATGTCACACTTCATGTTGCAATGTTTTGGTGAGATAGCTTAAATAAAAGTTCCACAATGTCTTAGAAATGTAGTAGACTGTTTTTTCAAAAATTAATTTAAGATTTGTGTGCGTCACTGGCAAGGCCAGATCCCTAATTACTACAAATTCCTAACTGAAGTTGGGAAGGTGATGGTGAGCCACCCATTTGACTGCTACAGTTCTTGTGCTGTAAGTACACCCACAGTACTACTAGGGAAGGAGTTCCAGGATCTGTAACATTTAATTAGGTAACAGTGACAGTTGTTTGAGCCTCAGAGTATTTATTAGAAGTTAGGCATCACTATAGCTATTACCGCTATAGCTATTGCATCACTGGATGAGACAATCATCTAATTTCCAAAGCCAAAATTTCCAAAATTCTTAAGTCTAAAGCAAATTCCCTCTAATTTCCCAATTTATATTTGTCTTTTATTTCTCCAATATAATTTTCGACAATACAAGTTTCAGTGAAGCACGGGATAAATATCTACCATGAAAGGTAACACTTCCCTGCTACCAAAATCGATAGCTAATACTTGAAGTGCATTTCAATCATTGGGTTGTCCACAGGAATTGACTATTTCCAGGGAACGAATAGTCAAGGAAAAGATTAACTGAGATTTTTTAAATTATGAAGGTTTTGACAGATTGAATATACAAGGATTAATTTGCCTGATCCACTTAATCTTGTCATTAGGAGAGGAGAGGTTGGATGAGATTTCTTTACAATAGAGCATGGAATGCCTTGCTATGGAGGGGGTTGAGTCAGAGACCACAGGGTCTTTGAGAGAAAACTGGACAAATATCTGAACTAGAGAAAGACGCAGTGGTATGGGTAGAGATCAGGGCAGTGGAATTAGTCAGGATGACAAAGAACTGTGGGGAGATCAGAGGACAGTGTCATTACTACTGGATGAGCAGAAATTTCCTCCAATTAAATGTTCTTTCTAGCCCCTTCAGCATCCCTCATGTTTACCGCTCCACCACTGGTGACTGGTTTTCACTGTTTGGATCCTAAACTGTAAATTCCTCTCCAAGTCTCTCCCTCTCCCTTTAAGACGCTCCTTAAAATCTCCCTCCTGGATCAAGGCTTTGGTCATCAAGCCTACGTGGCTCAGTGTCTTATTGTGATTTATAAATCCCCTGTAAACATAGGAACATACAAATTAGGAGCAAGAGTAGGCCATTGATCCCACTTTTGAGATTCTCCTTATACCATTTGACTCACTTATCAGTCAAGAATCTAACTCGTCCTTAAAATTTCAATGACTCCGTCTCCACTATTTTAAATTTTTTTTCCATAGGATGTGGGCAATCATGGTAAGGCCAGCACTTGCTCTATCATAAATAGGAGGCACCTTATTTTTAAACAGTGTCCCCTGGTTCCAGTCTCTCAGCAAGGGGCAACATTCTTTCAGCCTTTGATCTTAAGACAGCCCCTTCATCTCAGGACTCAGTCAAGTGAACCTCCTCTGCAGTGTTTCTATTGTAATTTTTTTTATTCATTCGCAGGATGTGGACATTGCTGCCTGGGGCAGCACTTGTTGCCCATTCCCAATTGCCATTTATTGTGGATTTGGAGTCACATGTAGGTCACACCAGATAAGGAAAGCAGTTTTCCTTCCTTGAAAGATTTTACAACAATTAGACTTTTAATTCCAGACTTTTAATAAACTCGAATTTCACCATTTACTGTGGTGGGATTTGAACACAGGTCCCCAGAAGATTACCCTAGGTCTCTGGATTACTAGTCCAGTGACAAAACCATTATGCCATCACCTCCCCAATTATATCCTTTTCCTAAATGCAGAGTCCAAGGCTGCACACAATGCTCCAGATAGGGTCTCACCAAATGCCTACACAACTGTACCAAGACTTACCTGTTTTTATATTCCATCCTCCTTGCAATAAACAACATCATCCCATTTACCTTCAAAATTACTTGCTGTGCCTACATAGTAACACCCAGATCCCTCTGAGTTCTGGAATTTCCATTTGAATAATATGCTGCCAAAGTGGATAAGTTCACATTTTCCCACAATATACTCCATCTGTCCACTTTTTGCTAAATCACCTAACCAAGCAATGTTCCGTTGCAGATTCCTTATGTTGTCTTCACAACTTTCTTTCCTGCCTATCTTTGCATCATTGATAAATGCAGCAACCAAATTTTCGTTTCTTTTGCCCAAGTCATTGATCTAGATTTTGGAAATAGTTTAAAGCCCCCACACTGACTCCTGAGCAAATTCACTGATTATGTTTCGCCAACCTGAAAATAACGAAGAAGTGAAGTACAAGTTGACACAAGAGTTTGTCACACTGCCCAAACTGTATTTAGTGGAAACCTTTTTAAATTAAACAAATCTAGTGAAAACATTTTAAACTACTGTAATGAGTTATGACAATGAAACATGTAATTTCCAGAAGGCATTTGACAAGATGCCACACAAAAGGCTGCTGCACAAGTTTTACGGGTAATGTATGAGCATGGATAGAGGATTGGTTAACTAACAGAAAGCAAAGAGCAGGGGTGGGTGTTTTTCTGGTTGGCGATCAGTGACTAGTGGTATGCCCCAGGATCAGTGTTGGGACCGTAATTGTTTACAATTTACATAGATGGTTTGGAGTTGAGGACCAAGTGTACTGTCAAAATTCACAGATGACACTAAGATGTGTGGTAGAGCAAAGTGTTCAGGGGACACAAAGTCTGCAAGGGGATATAGATAATTTAAGTGAGTAGGCAAAGACCGCAGAGTATAATGTTGGCAAATGTGAGGTCACCCATTTTGGCAGGGATAACAGCAAAATGGACAATTATTAAATGGTAAAAAATTGCAACACACTGCTGTGCAGACAGACAAGGATATCCTTGTACACGAATCACAAAATGTTGGTTTGCAGGTAATTAAGAAGGCAAATGGAATTTTGTCCATTGCTAGAGTTTAAAAACAGCGAGGTTATGTTGCAGCTGTATAAGGTGCTGGTGAGGCCACACTTGGAGTACTGTGTACAGTTTTGGTCTCCTTACTTAGAAAGGAATTCTCTGGTACTGGAGGGATTCAAGAGGACATTTTTTGCTGCCAGAAAATATCTTAAGGGTTGTTGTGCTTTGATGTGAACTTTCACAGTGAACCAGTCCCTACTGATTCCACTCCAGCCTTTCCAGTACCTAATGGCAGGAATTCTCCAGCTGTTCAGTCCAGTGGGATTTTTTGGCCCCGCCACGGGTTTCCTGGCAGCTTGGGATGCAGTCAATGGGAAATCTTTTGACAATGGCAGAACCAGGATCCTGCCACTGCCAAATGGTGTGCTGTCTCACACTATGAGAAACATGCAGTGGGAGATCAGAGAATCCTCCCAATATTTCTGCAGTGCTTTGCTGCCCTCTACTGTGACAACACAATGTTAACATACACAGTAATGCTAAAATGTCAGAATTAGCTCAGTAACAGCAATCTGAAGATAGCCACATATTCAAGTCCCACACCAGAAACACAAATTCATAATCACAAAAAGGCCATTCTGCCCACTAAGCCTGTGCCAGTTATTTTAAAGCTATTTAATTCATCCTATTCACCTTCACTTCCCTTTTACGCCTTCAAGGTGAGTGACTTAGAGTCATAGAGATTTACAGCATGGAAACAGGCCCTTTGGCCCAACTTGTCCATGCCGCCCTTTTTTCTTAAAGCCCCTAAGCTAATCCCAATTGCCCATATTTGGCCCATATCCCTCTATACCCATTGTACCCATGTAACTATCTAAACGTTTTTTAAAAAAGATAAAATTGCACCCACCTCTACTACTACCTCTGGCAACTTGATCCAGTCATGATTTTGTGAAAAAATTGCCCCTCTGGACACTCTTGTATCTCTCCCCTCTCACCTTAAATCTATGCCCTCTAGTTTTAGACTCCCCTACCTTTGGGAAAAGATATTGATTATTTATCTTGTCGATGCCCCTCATCATTTTATAGACTTGCACCATTAATTGTGATACTCCATATTTTCCTAGGGCTTCTGAATTTTGAAAATGAAAGCCAATTATCATCGCTCTGGCATTAATTTACGTTAACGATGATCACTATTTCCCTACTCTGGAGACTGGAGCATAAAATACAGGATGACAGTCTCAGTTCCCTACTGGAGGAGAGATGCACTGATGGGGGGGGGCGGGGGTGTGTGTGTGTGTGCCAGTACTGAGGCAGTGCTGCTATGTTGGCGGTGCCAACTTTTAAGTAAGATGCTAAATCATCTGTCCTCTTAATCAAATGCCAAAGATTTCCACACACTATTTTGAAAATCAGGAAAGTTCTTCCCAGTGTCCTGGCCAATATAATTCTGAATTCAACATCACTAAAACAGGTTATCTAGTCTTTATCACATTGCTATTTGTCAGAGCTTTCTCTGCAAAAACTGGTTTTTGTGTTTTCTCTTTCTCATTCACTCATGGGATGTGGAAATTGCTGGCTAGTTCAACACTTATTGCCCATCCCTAATTGCCCTTAAGAAGGGCATGTTACATTATGTTATACTTCATTGGCTGTAAAGCACTTCAGGATGTCCTGAGATTATGAAAGGTGCCTCAGAATCAGAAGCTCTTTCCCTTTTCTTAAAGAGAAGTTTAGAGGAGATGAATCAAGCTTTATTTACACAGAGGGTGGTAAGTGCCTGGAATGCGCTGCCAGAAGGAGTGGTAGAAGCAGATACAATAGCACTGTTTAACAGTCATCTTGACAGGTGCATGAATAAGCAGGGAATAGAGGGATAGAGTTCACAAAGGAAAAGGCCTTTAGTTTAGAAATGAGTCATGTGTCAGTGCAGGCTTGGTGGGCCAAAGGGCCTGTTCCTGTGCTATACTGTTCTTCTGTGAAGACAAGTAGGGAAAGTCTAATTTGTCTTTGTCAATAGTCTTTGGGCACTGAGAGTTTAATCCTTTACTGTGTGGAAACCCAACAGTCTAGGAGATAATTGTCCCATTCACCTTGCAGTCCAACTCCTTTATAACAAGCTTCTTGGGCTTTTACCTCAATGATTGGGATTATAACTGTGGAGAGTTGTTTGTCATTGATAGAAGTATCTTTAACTAGTGCATAAATCCTCTCTGCTTCAGCAAAACTTGAGATTTCCAGCACAACAGCACCTGAAATAAACAGCAATAAGTTAGGGTCAGGACACAACTGAGATTTGGTAAAATAAATACTTACCAGAGGAAATCCAGCTTCCAGCTCTACTTTCTAAATCATCAATATTCCTTTGTGACAATAACCAAACACCACAGCATGGTGAGCACAGGCAGCAAATAGCAGCCAAAATGGGAAGAAGTTTAGAAGCCAGATAGGAAATCAAGAGTTTTATTTCCAAACAGAGGTGGTATAGTATTCAACAAACCCAGTCTGCCAATACAGAGAAGCCTGCAGACTGTAAAAGGACAGCAGGACCTCTGGCACTATGGCCCAGCAAACATGGTCATTAAACACAAATGTAAAATCATGGCTCCACAACACTGTGCTTAAGTACCAAGCTGGAGAGCTCTGTTGCAATTTATTACTTAAATTTCAATTAAACAAATTTTATTAACAAAGAAAATTACAGCACAGGAACAGGCCCTTCGGCCCTCCAAGCCTGCACCAACCATGCTGTCCGACTTAAGCAAAACCCCCGACTCTTCCAGGGACCATATCCCTCTATTCCCATCTCATTCATGTACTTGTCAAGACACCCCTTAAAGTCACTTACCATATCCGCTTCCTCTACCTCCCCTGGCAACAAGTTCCAGGCACCCACTACTCTCTTTAAAAAATCTGCCTCATACATCTCTTTTAAACATTGCCCCTCGCACCTTAAACTTATGCCCCCTAGTAACTGACTTCCACCCTGGGAAAAAGCTTCCGACTATCCACTCTGTCCATACCTCTCTTAATCTTGTAGACTTCTATCAGGTCTCCCCTTAACCTCCGTCACTCCAGTGAGAACAAATAAAGTTTCTCCAACCTCTCGTTATAGCTAATACCCTCCCATACCAGGCAACATCCTGGTTAATCTTTTCTGTACCCTCTCCAAAGCCTCCACATCCTTCTGGTGGTGTGGCAACCAGAATTGAACACTATATTGTTTCTTGGACTATTTTTGGTAGTTAATACAAAATGTCAACGTACCTTGGTCAATGTAAACATAACTAAAGGATACCAGATCCCCTGGGGAAAGAAACAAATTTACTTCAATAAATTTTCATTTGGATCTATGCTCAAGACATTGTACAGCAGGAACCATAAACATAACACTGATATAAAGAACTTTGTGGCAATGATCAGATACTCCAGAGTTCAAATTATTCAAGTACCAAAAATATGTTTTTCCCATGAGACTGGAAAATGTCAAATCCTTCTCTTGATAGTGCAGCAGCTACACTCATAACATTGGTGGCACAGTGGTTAGCACTGCAGCCTCACAGTGCCAGGGACTCGGGTTCAATTAATGGCTTGAGGTCACTGTCTGTGTAGAGTTTTCACGTTCTCCCCTTGTCTGTGTAGGTTTCCTCCAGGCGCTCCGGTTTTCTCCCACAGTCCAAAGATGTGTGCATGAGGTGGATTGGCCATGCTAAATTGCCCCTTAGTGTCAGGAGGGCTAGTTAGGGTAAGGGCAGGGGGTTAAGCAGATAGGTTTGGATGGGATTGCGGTTGGTGCAGACTTGATGGGCCGAATGGCCTCGTTCTGCACTGTCAGGATTCTATGATTACAATTATTCCAGAAATTACTCCTTAGACTTATAGAATTATAATAGAATTGTTCCAACGAATCAGAATTGCTTCTATGTTCTTGTAATATGATCTTGACAATAAACAACGTACTACAACAATAGTATTTCATTATTAACCCTGTTCAGGCCACGAGCGGGGTTGGAGGATAGTTCCATTACAGCTTCCTTTTAACAGCGGCCTTCTCTACAAAAAAGCCAGCCCTTGCAGATTCCCCATTCATAACTTCCCGTCATCACTCCTACACCTCACCTCCCAACCCTTTACTTTATTGGTATAATTGGATTCCATGGGCGTGGTGCCAGGGCATTGCCAGAGTTATGCCTGGCCAGGTCCCTCTCCTCCAGGGGCGAGATTCACCTTCTTACCAGGGAGAGGGTCGAGTCCCCACCACAGGCTCACATGTGTGAATGTAAGGCGGGGGAGGTCAATATCGGGCGGGGGTGGCATGTCAACCATATTAACATCAATTAAAGTGCTTGAAATCAGGTTCTCGACCATTGAGGTGTGACTCTGATTATGTCACTGACATTTACTAGGATCCTACGGGGACTTGATGGATTGAGTTATAAGGAGAGGCTGGACAGACTGGGACTTTTTCTCTGGAGCGTAGGAGGCTGAGGGGCGATCTTCAGCATGCTATGATGCACAGGGACCTGGGGGTCCTTGTGCACAAGTCGCAAAAACCCAGTCTGCAGGTGCAGCAGGTGATCAAGAAGGCAAATGGAATGTTGGCCTTTATAGCGAGGGGGATAGAATATAAAAGTAGGGAGGTCTTGCTGCAACTGTACAGGGTACTGGTGAGGCCACAGCTGGAGTACTGTGTGCAGTTTTGGTCTCCGCACTTGCAGAAGGATGTGTTGGCCTTGGAGGGAGTGCAGAGGAGGTTCACTAGGCTGATACCGGAGATGAGGGGGTTGGACTACGAAGAGAGACTAAATAGACTAGGTCTGTACTCGTTGGAGTTTAGAAGGATGAGGGGGGATCCTATACAGACGTATAAGATAATGAAGGGGATGGATAGGGTAGAGGTAGAGAGATTCTTCCCGCGTAGAAAGGATAGCAGAACTAGAGGACACAGCCTCAAAGTGGGGAGGGGGGGTGCAGTTTAGATCAGAGTTGAGGAGGAACTTCTTCACTCAAAGGGTGGTGAATCTCTGGAATTCTCTGCCCATTGAAGTGGAGGAGGCTACCTCGCTAAATATATTTAAGTCACGGGTAGATAGGTTTTTGACACACAGGGGAATTAAGGGTTATGGGGAGAAAGCAGGAAAGTGGAACTGATCCACTTCAGACGAGCCATGATGTTATTGAATGGCGGGGCAGGCTTGAAGGGCTAGATGGCCTACTCCTGCTCCTATTTCTTATGTTCTTATGTATATCTTATAGAGGTCTATACAATAATGAGGGGCACAGATCAGCTAGGTAGTCAATACTTTTTCCCAAAGGTAGGGGAATCTAAAACTACAGGGCATAGGTTTAAGGTGAGTGGGGAGAGATACGAAAGTGTCCAGAGGGCAATTTCTTCACACAGGGTGGTGAGTGTCTGGAACAAGCTGCCAGAGATAGTAGTAGAGGTGGGTACAATTTTGTCTTTTTAAAAAGCATTTAGATAGTTACATACATAAGTTAGGTATAGAGGGACATGGGCCAAATGTGGGCAACTGGGATTATCTTACGAGTTTAAAAAAAAAGGTGGCCGAAGGGCCTGTTTCCATACTGTAAACCTCGATGGCTCTATGACGTGGAGCAGTGAAAATTGGAAATCACAATCTTGTTGGTCAGTTCCACTGCACCTTGAACAAAAACCGACAATCTGGCAGACAGCAAGAGTGGGCTCAAGATCCTGCCCAGAGTCTCCAGTTATCAATTTTTAAGCACAAACTCTCAGTTGAGTGCTGCTGCTGATGTCCGTTAGGCAGCTTTGTGGATTTATGGCAGATTTTTAAAAAAAAAACTAGAACCAGTTTTTCGACCAAGGCTGGTCAAAAGCCAGAAGCAGCAGCAGTGAAGTTGAGAGTGACAGGCTCTCAAAAAAAAATCATGACACAGCCTGAGGCTCAATTTTATTAAAGCTGGTCTTTTAGGATTTCAGCTCTGCTTCTAGCTGAGGACGACAAGAAACTAAATTTACAAAGATGATTGATGAGAGTAGCACATTGGATATTGTTTACATGGAGGCATGATAGCACAGTGGTTAGCACTGCTGCCTCTCAGCACCAGGGATCCGAGTTCAATTCCCGACTTGGGTCACCGTCTGTGCAGACTCTGCACATTCTCCCCGTGTCTACGTGGGTTCCCTCTGGGCGCTCCGGTGTCCTCCCACATTCTGAAGGACGTGCTGGTTAGATGCAGTGTGGCAGCTAGGGAAATTTCACAGTAACTTCATTGCAGCATTAATGTAAATCTTATTTGTGACTAATAAATAAGCTTTAATTTTAACATGGACAAGGTCGATCATGGCAGACTGGTGCAGAAGGTGAAATCACATGGGATCAGAAGTGAGCTGCCAAGATGGATACAGAACTGGCTCAGTCATAGAAGATATTGGGAAGCAGTGAAGGGTGCATTTCTGCGGCCAGTGGCGTTCCTCAGGGATCAGTGCTGGGACCTTTGCTGTTTGTAAAAAAATATATAAATGATTTGGAGGAAAATCTAACTGGTTTGATCAGTAAGTTTGCGGATGGCACAAAGATTGGTGGAATTGCAGATAGCGATGAGGACTGTCAGAGGATACAGCAGGATATAGATCAATTGGAGATTTGGGCAGAGAGATGGCAGATGGAGTTTAATCTGGACAAATGTGAAGCAAAGCATTTTGGAAGGCCTAATACAGATGGGAAATAAACAGCAAATGGCAGAACCTTCAAGAGTATTGATAGGCAAAGGGATCTGGGTGTACTGGTACATAGGTCACTGAAAGTGGCAATGCAGGTGGAAAAGTTAATCAAGAAGGCATACGGCGTGCTTGCCTTCATCGGCTGAGGCATTGAGTTTAAAAATTGGCAAGTCATGTTGCAGCTTTATAGAACCTTAGTTAGGCCAGACCGGAATATATATTCAAATCTGATCGTTACACTACCAAAAGGATGTAGAGGCTCTGGAGAGGGTACAGACAAGATTTACCAGGATGTTGCCTGATATGGAGGGCATCAGCTATGAGGAGAGGTCGGAGAAACTTGGTTTGTTCTCACTGGAAAGGAGGAGGTTGAAGGGCGACGTGATAGAAGTCTACAAGATTATCAGGGGCATGGACAGAGTGGATAGTCAGCAGCTTTTTCCCCAAGGTGGAAGAGTCAATTGCTAGGGGCACATAGGTTTAAGGTGCAAGGAGCAAGGTTTAAAGGAGGTGTACAAGGTAAGTTTTTTTAACACAGAGGGTGGTGGGGGAGGTGGTTTTTATTCAGATGGGAGCATGGTTGGTGCAGGCTTGGAGGGTTGAAGGGCCTGTTTCTGTGCTGTAATTTTCTTTGTTCTTTTTAAAACACTAAGCCTTGGGCTCCCTAGCCTCTAGGCCCGTGTTTGGTGCTGTCTGCAACTCCTTTCCTAAGCCCAAGCAGCAAATCCGGCCATCCTAAAATTGCTGGCACATGTTTTGCGCAATTGTTGGTGCAAATGCACTGTTTATATGTTGAATGCATTAAACAAAGGATAAAAATCACATATACCTTCAAAAGTGACTTAAATTGGAGAATCTGCGAACAATTGTCGTGAAATGTGGTATGCTGTAAAACTCTATTGCATGTTTCAAGTGTAACAAGAGAAGTTGGCCGAAATAAGATGGGTGTACCTGGGCCCACAGGCGATCTGAAGATTCACTGCCTGTGAGAAAGTTTTGTGCAAATATATCTTGACCCAAAAGTAATCAAGTAAAATGTCAATATTTCCTGTATTCCAGTCTGGCCTGTGTGACCAGCAAAGAACTCCAGCCCTAGTGTCATACGTTGCCCTGAGAATATCTGAATAATCCTAGTGCGTACATTTCTCTGTACCTCTAATCCCAAACTCTGTACCTTTAACCTTAAACTTCCTCCAGCTCCTTTTTGAAAAAGTTAAACAATAAATACTGTTCATTGTTCAAAACAGAGACAGCTTGCTGCCATTCTGTGCAGGATAACTAGAACCAGGTCTACCTGCATAACAGCAGCAATTGCATTTCAAAAGTAATTCCCTAACTCTGAGTCAGAAGTTCTAGGTTCAGTCTCACTGGCCGAACAGGTTAATTATCAACCTGTCAGTCCTTCCTTTATAACTATGGCAGGGGGTATGAGGGGGTGGGTCTCCTGGTCAGCCATGCTCGATTAAAAACTCAGCTGAAGACAAAAGTGGGAGTTGAGGCAAAAGCAGACCTTGAAGGGAATCGCTGAAGGGAATTGGGAACCATTGGCACTTACCTGAAGACAGCAGGAGGAGCGGAGGCAGGAGTGAACCCAGACTGCAGGAGAACATCAGATTTTAATTTTAAAAAAAAATCAGACAGGGACATCATAAGATAGCTGTAAATTGATAGGCTTGTGCATATTGCTGCTTAGGGACAATTGGGAGTTTAGCAAACATTAGTGAACTATCAACAAATAACAAGTGTGTAACTGTTGAGTCTTATCTTCGATTTTTGAGTAAGATTCATTTCACTAGCAAGGTCAATTATATTTTAGTAGATTTTACCAGTACTGGTAAAATTGATTGATAGTAATATGGTTCATTTACCTTGATGAAGCTTATATTGGTAAGGTTTAATAGCAATATTAGATTTTCATCTCACTAAAAATTTTATTAATTTATAGATATAGAAACGGCAGGACTGCTCCGACTCCGAACTCTGACTTCAGTAATAGCTGGTGGCAAGTGAGATTGACAGCTTTGGGGATAGCCCATTCGTTGATGCAGATGAAGAGTTTGAAAGGAGAGAGCAAAGGGGTAACACACCGAGCAGTCAAAACTGAACAGGCAGATAGTTCATGAGTCTCCTGAGCGTATCCCACTCTCCAATCCATATTCAGCTTTGAATACTGATGAAAGTGATATTTCATCTGGGGAGCATAGCAGAGTCAAATTCATTGGCACCACAGGTTGTTCAGCTGTACAGAGAGGTTCAAGGAAGACTGGAAGAGCAACAGTGATGGATGATTTGATGGCTAGGGACACAGATAGGTAATTCTGTAGCCATAACTATGATTCCAGGATGGTGTGTTTTATCCATGGTGCCAGGGTTAAGGATGTCAATGAGCAGTTGCCGAGAGTATCCTGGGGTGGGAGGGTGAATCATGGTCCACATTCGTACAAACAACATAGAGAGAATGTGATCCTGTAGTCTGAATTTAGGGAGCGAGGTCAGAAATGAGCAAGCCAAACCTCAAAAATAGTCATCCCCGGACTACTCCCAGTATCATATGAGTAAAAATAGTACTGAAATAGGATAAGATAGATCCTAAGTTTTTCTGAATATTGGGGCCAGCTCAGGAGATGTGACCCGTACAAACTGGAGAGATTGGGGTAGAACTGGGGCTGAGTTCCTTCTCGGGAGTTTGCTAATGCTATTGGAAAAGTTTAAACTAACTCCTTTTGCACTTTTAACAATTTTGTGATTCTGCGATACTGTGCGATTTCCCAAAAATGTGATTAATAACAATAACTGCAAGTTTATTCAACACACAAACATCAGCTTGATAATTCAACTCAACCAGTTAAGGACATCAGAATAAAAACTAGTAAACAAACGAACACTTGATTCTTTATCTTTGTGATTCCTCTTTATTTACCTTTGATCTCTAGATGACTCCTAAGGAGTGAGAGATACTGGTCCTGAGACAGCTGTGGAGGAAGACCCATAAGCAGCAGATTCAACTGCTCCACTGACTTCTCTTTCTTTTTGATATAAAACCGCGTTTGATTCATTTGTCGAACTGAAATCTACATAGCACAAAGACAGAAGACAATAAACATGATCACCTAAAATGTGCGTGCAGAAGAATAACTCCAAAGCAGAAAACAAAAGGTACCACAAAGAGCCCAAGTAAAAGTTTATCTGATTTAAGTTCATATTAAAGGAGCGCCATCTTCATGGCAAAACTAGCAGTTCTGGGTAGGAAGAATCAAAGTTTGACACCAGTTTTCAGCATAGTAGCATGTTCCAAAGTTATCCTTAAAATCAGAAATCTTCAGCAAATCATAGAACCAGTCACCTAACTAAAACTTAGGCAGGGTTTTAGCAGTAATACAAAACAGCTAACTTCATGGCCAGGGTTTGTGTGTTTGCTTTCTGCCTGTGATCTGTAAGTTTTGTTTGGAGAGGGGTGTGTCTTTTTATTTTTGGAGTGTGAGTTGTTCAGAACTTTGGAGTTCCGAAGAAGAGTTATATTGGACTTGAAATGTTAACTCTAAGTGTTGGATCAGGTGAGAAAAGCTATGTAAAACTCACCAGATTCAAAGATGCCTTTTCTCACCTGATTTAACAGCACTCTGTAATTTCAAAGTGCTGGCAAAGATCAGACAGCTGGGGTAGCAGGGCTTAAATACACTGGCAGAATGGGGAGACTGAGACTGGAGTAGTTTCCAAAGGCAAGCATCCCAAGCTACAGAGCACTAACCCGCTCCTACAACAACACTGGGGCTTTCCCCTCTCCCACCCTCCCCACAGGCATTAGGGCTCTCCTCTCCCGCCACCACACAACGGAAACACCTCCCATCTTCGAAGGAGGAGGGCAATCTCCCTCCACCAGAGCCCCCTTGGTCTACTTCATGTGCGCCTTTCGCATTCCCAGGGAGCAATGCTCTGCCTCGTCCCTCAACCCCTGGGGCCTACAGCATGGTTCACTTCTGGAAACCAAGAGTGATTAGTGCCGCGGGGGCTGGGGGTGGGGGGGGGGAAGAGAGAGAGAGAGAGAGAGAGAGAGAGAGAGAGAGAGAGACAGAATGAATCATGGATAGTTACAATGGCATCAAGTCCAGTGATCACATTTACATTTATGAAAACATATGGAAATCAGCTTCGTGCCCATGATTACATAACCAGCAGGGAGCAGGGAAGATCTCAACGTGAGATCTCACCAGAGCAAATTCCATCTTTGGCCACTCGCGAGATTTAGTGGCCATAACAAGATTTGCATCGGGAGCTAACAAGGCCGCTAGATCACGGCCGCGGCTTCACTCTCCACAGACACTGCCAGACCTGCTGAGCTTTTCTAGCACTTTCTGTTATAACATACAGAACATAGGACATAGAACACTACAGCACAAACAGGCCCTTTGGCCCACAAGTTGCACCGATCACATCTATACCTACCAAGCCACAGAACTGTCTGTAACTCCCAATCCCATTAGATCCCATATACTCATCCAGAAAGACCCCACGAGTTCGCCTCTACCATCACTGACGGCAGCCAATTCCACTCACTCACCACCCTGAGTGAAAAACTTACCCCCAACATCTCCTCTGTACTTGCTCCCCAGCACCTTAAACCTACGTCCTCTCGTAGCGACCATTTCAGCCCTGGGAAATAGCCTCTGAGAATCCACCCTATCTATTCCTCTCAACCTCTATCAGGTTGCCTCTCCAGGGAGAAGAGACCTAGCTCCCTCAACCTATCTTCATAAGGCATGCATCCCAATCCAGGCAACATCCTTCTAAACCTCCTCTGCACCCTCTCAATAGCTTCCATGTCCTTTCTGTGGAGAGGCGACCAGAACTGCGCACAGTACTCCAAGTGGGGTTTGACAAGGGTCCTATAAAGTTGCAGCATTACCTCCCGACTCCTAAACTCAATCCCTCGATTAACGAAGGCCAGTACACCATACGCCTTCTTGACCACATCCTCCACCTGCAAGGCCGATTTAAGAGTCCTATGCACCCGGATCCCAAGACCCTTCTGCTCCTCTACACTGCTAAGACTCCTACCCTTGATATTGTACTCCTGCATCCTGTTGGTCCTGCCAAAATGGACCACTACACATTTATCCGTGTTGAAGTCCATCTGCCACTTCTCCGCCCAGTCTTGCATCCTATCTATGTCACGCTGCAACTTCTGACATCCCTCCAGACTATCCACAACACCACCAACCTTCGTATCGTCGGCGAACTTACTAACCCATCCCTCCACTTCCTCATCCAGGTCATTTATGAAAATGACAAACAGCAAGGGTCCTAGAACAGATCCCTGGGGCACTCCACTGGTGACCGACCTCCATGCAGAAAAAGACCCATCCACAACCACTCTCTGCCTTCTGCAGGCAAGCCAGCTCTGGATCCACAAGGCCAAAGCCCCTTGGATCCCATGCCCTCTCACTTTCTCAAGAAGTCTTGCATGGGGGACCTTATCAAACGCCTTGCTCAAGTCCATGTAAACCACGTCCACCGCTCTTCCTTCGTCAATGTGTTCAGTCACATTTTTCAAAGAACTCAACTCGGCAAATTATGAATGAAAAGCTGTTTGGATACAATCTACAAAGTACATAACGAACAACTTACTCACCTTTTTAATATCTTGAAGTCTGTTAAGCAACAGTTCAAGCTGAGACAGCAGCACACACTGCACTAAAAAGAATAAGGAAAATTAAATAATAAGCAAGGCATCGGTTTCTCTAAATGGTGATTTCCACAGTATGGCCTCAATACCAGCTTAATAAGATTTGCTGTTTTTCAAAACACAATTATTCTCTGTATTGAATGAAGTTCACCAAATTAACTGAATGTCTCCCATTCCATCCCACCTCAATTCAGTGGTATTTTTCCTGTTATTTTAATGGGAAAATGTTGTTGGAATTGCTGCTTCGCAGGCCCTCCCATCCAACCAACATATCTTTCATCTCTTTGATGGTCAGGTTTCCTGGTTCAATATCGCTTCTTGGCCTTTTGGCTAAGATCAAGTGTAGTATTGACATGCTATGCTTGATTGAAGTCATTAGGTTACATTTCAGCTTCACTTGAAGCAATTTTTAAAAGCAGCATCTCAGCCTTTTGGCTAAGATGAAAATGACATCAAGCCTTGGAGGAGGAACTGTGCCTGCTCCAACCAGCTTGGATCATGTAGATCAAGCCCAAGACAGGAGGTGATAGCCCTGTCTTTGTCAGCTTGGATCAGGAACGTCTCAACTTGCTGAGACTCTGAATTGGACTTGATTGGATTGAATTGGAATAAAAACAAACAAAAAATTGTATTTAATTTGTTGTAAAGCCCTGACACACTTTGTGGTCACAAAAGGCACCACATAAGCACAAGTTTTACTTTCTTCCCTCATATGTTACCTAATTCCTCTTTGATTCATCCATACTATTTGTTTCAACTAGCCCTTATGGTAGCAAGTTCCTCATTCTCATCACACACTGGGTAAAGAGAATGCACTGAAAAGAGATGGGAACAGTATAGTAGCAAGGAAGGATCTCAGATCAGAGGAACAAATCTTCTTGGATTAAACGAAGAAATAGCAAAGGGCAGTAGACATTGGCTGAAATTGTTCATAGGCCACTGAATAGTAATGGTAATATGAAGCATGGTATTCATTAGGAGATAAGAGATGCATGAAGTGTAGGTCATAACGTATTCATGGGTGACTGCAGTCAGCAAACAGACTGGCTAAACAAAATGAGCACTAATGCTGAGGAAGACAACTTTTTGGGTGTGGTAAGCATGGTATGAGCAGTATATTGTGGAGCCAAATATAGGACAGGCTATCCTAGAGTTAGTATTATGTAATGAAAAAGGAACAATTAATAATATAGTTGTAAAAGAACCTTTAGGGGTGAGTGACCACAATATGTTAGAATTTTACATTAAAGGCAGGGTGCTAAAGTTGAATAAAGGAAATCAAGGCAGAATGAAGGACAAATTGGCTGAGGCGGATTGGGAAAATATATTAAAAGATACAACTACACAGGCAATGGAGAGTCTTCAAATAACTATTACATCACGTACAGCACCTATACATTCCATCAAGGTGCAAAAACCCAAAAATGTCAAGGATTGTGTGATTAAAAGAAAAAGCTTATAAATTTGCCAGAAACAAATTTTATTTATTAGTGTCGCATTAACACTGCAATGAAGTTACTGCGAAATAGTAGTAAGCTGCTGGCTAGAGGTTTTTAGAATGCAGCAAAGGAAAGCCAAAAAAGTTATAAAGAAAGAATAGAATATGAATGCAATCTAGCAAAAAACATGAAAGCAGACTGTAAAATCTACTATCAGTATGGAAAAAGGAAGATTTTGGCTAAGGCAAACATGGATCCATTATAAGCAGACTCAGGAGAATTAATAATGGGAAATACAGAAATGGCACAGAAGCTAAATGAGTACTTGGTGTCTATTTTCACTATGGAAGATACAGGAAATCTCCCAGATCTCAAGATCCAAGAGAATAGGGAGAATGTAGAGTTGAAATAAATTATTAGTAAGAAGGTTGTATTGGAGAAATTAATGGGAATGTTGACAAGAACCCAGGACCTGATTTTTATACATCCCAAAGTGTTGAAAGAGGTGACTATAGAGAGAATGGATGTATTGGTGATCATTTTCCAACATTTTTAGAGATTCAGGAATGGCTCCTGAAGGATTGGAAGGTAGCAAATGTCATCCCACTATTTGAGAGAGAAAAATCAGGGAACTACAGACCTGTTAGCCTTACACCAGTGGTAGGGAAAATGCTAGAATCCACTATAAAAAATGTGATAAATGGACACTTGGACAGGAGCTAAGTAGAAAATGTTTCCACATGAACTGTTTATCGATTAACAATTGGATAAACATAGCCGGGAGATTCCATCTGCATTCCTATGCAAGTTTGACTGGTAATTTATATCCTTGATTGTGTACGTGTGTGCTGACAACAGCAATATCCATCTCTACATCCTGCTCGCTGCCAGTGATAAAACCCCAATATGAGGTCCAAAGATTGTTGTTAGGGAACGATGCTCCATCAATAAAGTGAATTTCTTCCTATAAGGGAATTGGTAGAAGCATTTTATTCTGAAAACAATTCCTAGGGTTTCTTTCCCTATCTGAGCAGAATTGCTTTTGGCCTTATTCAAGATCCTGAATGCAAAAGCCATCAGCTTCTTTTCACCTGTAAGCATTATGTGGGAAACCAATGCCCTAACCCCATAAGGTGAAGCATCACATGCCAATTGCAGGGGTAAATTTGGATCAAAATGTGTCAAGACTTCTGAATTTAGTAGTGCCTCCTGGACTTGTATGAAGGCTTTCTCACACTGATCCGCCCACTTCCACTTTCCATTTTGACACAGTAAATTGTGTAAGGGTAGCCAGATTGGGCATAAATTTCCCATAAGAATTTAGTAGGCCTAAGAAAGGTCAAAGTTGGTTGACATTTTGAGATGTGGGTGCCTCAGTGATGGCTTTAACTTCTGAAGGAATATTATGCAGTATCTAGGCAGTGATGGCATGATCCAGATATTTTGGATAGATCTGATTCAGAATCCATCATGGGATTTATCTCAGCCCTCTGATCTTTTCCAGTCAAGTTATTCCCATCAGTATTGATAGCTTCCTTTGACTATGAGCAAGAATAAATCTGCCGTCTATCCATTTAATTGCACTGATAAGTCAATATAGCCTCTCAACAGAACCACTTCTCCAACGTAAATTTTTAAACACAACCTTCATGACTTTCAGAGAAATATGTCAGAGCTTTCCTTGATAAACAGCCCGATTTGATTTGATTCATTATCGTCACGTGTTAACATAGAATGAAAAGTATTGTTTCTTGCACGCTATACAGACAAAAAAATATCGTTCATAGAGAAGGAAAGGAGAAAGTGCAGAATGTAGTGTTACAGTCATACCTAGGGTATAGAGAAAGATCAACTTAATGCCAGGTATATCTATTCAAAAGTCTGATAGCAGCAGGGAAGAAACTGCTCTTGAATCGATTGGTTCGTGACCTCAGACTTCTATCTCTTTCTCCTGAAGGAAGAAGATGGAAGCATGTGTGTCTGGGTGCGTGGGGTCCTTAATTATACTGGCTGCTTTGCCAACGCAGCAGGAAGTGCAGACACAGTCAATGGATGGGAGGCCCATTTTCGTGATGGATTGGGCTACATTCATGACTTTTTGTACTGTCTTACGGTCTTGGGCAAAGCAGGAGCCATTCCAAGCTGTGATACAGCCAGAAAGAATGCTTTCTATGGTGCATCTGTAAAAGTTGATGAGAGTCGTAGCAGACATGCCAAATTTCCTTTGTCTTCTGAGAAAGTAGAAGCATTGATGGACTTTCTTAACTATAGTGTCAACATGGGGGGACCAGCACAGGTTGTTGGTGATCTGAACACCTAAAAACTTGAAGCTCTCGACCCTTTCTACTTCATCCTCGATGATATGATTTGGAAGGCTGCTGCCCCAGTGTCCCCATCCATCTTCACTGGCTGATCGTCCAGTAGTAGTGATCCAGTATTAACTTTTTGTATCAAAGGCGTAGTGGCACTTGTAATCTGGAAACCCGAGGTAATGTTCTGGGGTCTGGCTTTAAAACTCATCATGTGGGTATGCCGGCGTTGGACTGGCGTAAACACAGTAAAAAGTCTGACAACACCAGGTTTTAGTCCAACCTATTTATTTGATAATATACTCACAAGCTTTCGAGGGACACCCTCTTCGTCAGGTGAATGGAGAGTTCTGGCCTCAGACAGAGCATATAAAGCACAGACAGTTTAGAGATTACTGATTAGAATGCGAATCTTTACACCTAACCTGCTGTTCAAGACCTGAAGTGGCTGATAATGTGAGTGGAAGGAGCACTGATCACAGTTTAAAGAGATGTGTATTGTCTCCAGACAGTACAGTAAGTGAGGTTTTGCAAACCCAGGCAAGTCACGGGAGTTACAGATAGTGCGACATGAACCCAAGATCCCTGTTGAGACCGTCCTCATGTATGCGGAACTTGGCTATCAGTCTCTGTTCAGCGACTCTGCACTGTCGTGTGTCATGAAGGCCGCCTTGGAGAATGCTTACCCGAAGGTCAGAGGCTGAATGCCCGTGACCACTGAAGTGTTCGCCAACAGGAAGGGTTGGTCACGGGCATTCAGCCTCTGACCTTTGGGTAAGCATTCTCCAAGGCGGCCTTCATGACACACGACAGCGCAGAGTCGCTGAACAGAGACTGATAGCCAAGTTCCGCACACATGAGGACGGTCTCAACAGGGATCTTGGGTTCATGTCGCACTATCTGTAACTCCCGTGACTTGCCTGGGTTTGCAAAACCTCACTTACTGTACTGTCTGGAGACAATACACATCTCTTTAAACTGTGATCAGTGCTCCTTCCTCTCACATTATCAGCCACTTCAGGTCTTGAACAGCAGGTTAGGTGTAAAGATTCGCATTCTAATCAGTAATCTCTAAACTGTCTGTGCTTTATATGCTCTGTCTGAGGCCAGAACTCTCCATTCACCTGACGAAGAGGGTGTCCCTCGAAAGCTTGTGAGTATATTATCAAATAAATAGGTTGGACTAAAACCTGGTGTTGTCAGACTTTTTACTGTGTTTAAAAATCATCATGGCAGGTGTTGAAATTTGAATTCAATAAAAGTCTAGAATCAAAAGTCTAATGATGACCATTAAACCATTATTAGTTGCTGAAAAAAATCTATCTGGTTCACTAGTGTCCAATAGGGAAGGAACTCTGCTGTTTTTACTTGATCTGATCTGCATGTGCCTCCAGATCTCTAGCAATGTGGTTGACTCTTAAAAATACCCTCTTAAGTGGTCAATCAAGCCACTCAGTTCAAGGACAATTGGGGATGGACAATAAATGCTGGTCCAGCCAGCGACACCCACTTCCCACGAGTGAATAAAAACACAACAATAGCCAATATATATAATGATAGTTCATCTTCAGACTGTGAATCGAGTTCCTTCTCAGATCCTTTTTGTACCATATGGACAGTTTTTTTACTCTATCTTGCCACTTGTTTTGTTCAGCTCTTGCTTTCTGCACCTTTTGGCTGATGCTTGTTTCTGTTTTCAACAAGCATGTTCAATTTTTGCCACAATTGCCGCACATGATGATCTGCTGCTGAGCACCCGGTTTTTTACACACCTGTGGCAAGTGCAAGTCTGTGCTTGTGTTCGCGTTTCAGCCGACATCTTGTGAATTACTTGTGCTTGAACTCAACTGTTTAGCTTCTTTGGCTGCTAGTTCCATGGGTATAGCAGGTTCCTAAGTTTTCTTTAAGGTCAAAACCAGACAACTGTTCTTGAATAGCCTCGCTCCTTTAATCACAGACTAATCTATCTCTAATAGCATGGTCTAATACATCCCAAATTCAGAGTTCAGCTATTCTCTTAAGGTTTGCAACTTATTCACCTTCTTCTTGGTTGTGTTTATGAAACCGGAACCTTTGTGATGACCAGAGGTTTTGGTGAATAGTGGGCCTGCAAAGTTTCTCCTATTTCTTCATAGGTTTTTGGGCCAGACTCCTAAGCAGGTTAAATGCCCTGCCGCACCTCCACCTCCCCTGCACCCCCCACCCCCCGCCGCCGCCCCCCTAAGCTCAGGAATATTGGGACTTTTATGTCTGCTGCTATCTTGTTGCCTTGAACAAAATAGTCAAATCACTGTTTATGAGCTCCATTGTTCAGTATTCTAATCAAATGGCCTCAGTGCACCAAAAACCCCTGCCATTTTTCTCTATCACTGTACCAGTATATGCCACAAATTTTCATCACTATCTTGCTTCTCTTCTCCCCAAAACAAGGCAAGTCTGAGTTAGGATTGTTTTGCTTTATGTTTTGCAAGTCTCTCAGCTCTAAATTAGTTGTTGCAGGTATGTGTTGCTCTCTGTTTGCATCATTTTGGGTAGAGCATGTGGTGAGCTTTATTCAGGAGATGTTAATACTACAGACTGCAAAGTCACAATGCTTATTTCCCTGTGCAAATGACATCATGTAATCAGTCTCTTACAGTGCCCTTGTTCTACTGCAAGGCTGCTAGTGAGGAAATATAGAAACGTAGAAGATAGGAGCAGGAGACGGCCATTTGGCCCTTCGAGCCTGCTCTGCCATTCATGGCAATCATGGCTGACTGTCCAACTCAATAGCCTAATCCTGCTTTCTCCCCATAACCTTTGATTCCATTTGCCCCAAGTGCTCTATCCAGCCACCTCTTGAATATATTCACACTAGAGATGCCATGAATACACAACTGCGAAAGATTTAAAGAAAAACAAACACTTGCCTTTCTGTAGCGCCTTTCATGACTATCCGATGTCGTAAATTACTGTACAGTCAATGAAGTACTTTTGAAGCTAGATTACTGTTATAATGGAGGAAATGTGGCAGCTAATACGTGCACAATAAGATCCCACATACAGCAGTGTGATAATAACCGGGTGTAGGTCAGTTGTCTAGATGGCTGGTTTGTGATGCACAGCAATGGCAACAGTGTGGGTTCAATTCCCGTACGGCTAACGTTATTTATGAAGGCCCTGCTTTCTCAACCTTGCCCATCGCCTGTGGTGTGGTGACAATCAGGTTAAATCACCACCAATTAGCTCTCCCCCTCAAAGGAGAAAGCAGCCTATGGTTATCTGGGACTATGGCCACTTTACCTATTACCTAAAAAGCAGATAGTCTGCTTTTGTCACATTGTTTAAGGTCCAGGACACCAAGGCTAACTTCCCAGTTCTTCTGCAAAATAGTGCCCTGGAATTTTTTACATCCACACATTGGTTCAACACTTCATCCAAGGGACTGTGAGTGTGGCATTTCCTCAATAACAGTGTCAGAACTGATGCTTGTGCTCAGGTCTTGGGAGTGCAACTTGAACCCACAACATTTTGACTCAGTGAAGAGAACACTACCCACTGAGTTAAAGGTGAAACGGTTTTAACATTGTAATGGCAATGGATCGTTTTACAAAGAAGACACCTACGTGAGGTCTGAAATTCACACAGCAACAATTGGACTATCATGCAAACAATTATTTCCGACCAGCAGGGGGCTGTGGGGCCAGGTTTGGAGGGAGCGGGTGCGGTGCTGAGTTGCAGGGGAGAGGTTGATGTAGTGGGTGTTCAGTGTGGGGCTCAATCTGGATGTTTAAAACAGTTACACTGTAGTTAAAAGTGCTTTCATTTCTCTTAATTCTTTCAGAGTAACAATAACAGCAACACTGGAAGAACAATCCAAAGTTAGCGATTTAAGCTGCTTTGTCATATAGTTCCCCAGTACAGTGCAATTGTCCAAGGGAAGTTGATACTTCCGGACAATTGCCAGGTAAACCCTTACTTGGGAATGTGTGGGAAGGATTCCCCGGTGCATCTCTAGAGTACCTGTCAATCCGACACCGAGAAGTCAGGAAGAACATAAACATAGAACACTACAGCACAAACAGGCCCTTCGGCCCACGAGTTGCGCCGATCACATCAACACCTACCAATCTATAGACCTATCTATAACCCCCAATCCCATTAAACCCCATATACTCATCCAGAAGTCTTTTAAAAGACCCCAGCGAGTTCACCTCCACCACCACTGACGGCAGCCGATTCCATTCACTCACCACCCTCTGAGTGAAAAACTTACCCCTAACATCACTTCTGTACTTTCCTCCCTGCACCTTAAATCTGTGTCCTCTCGTAGCGACCATTTCAACCCGGGGAAATAGCCTCTGAGAATCCACCCTATCTATTCCCCTCAACATTTTATAAACTTCTATCAGGTCGCCTCTCAACCTACGTCTCTCCAGGGAAAAGAGTCCCAGCTCCCTCAACCTAGCTTCATAAGGCATGCCTCCCAGTCCAGGCAACATCCTTGTAAATCTCCTCTGTACCCTTTCAATAGCTTCTACGTCTTTCCTGTAGTGAGGCGACCAGAACTGCGCACGGTACTCCAAATGAGGCCTGACAAGGGTCTTATAAAGTTGCAGCATTACCTCCCGACTCCTAAACTCAATCCCTCGATTAATGAAGGCCAGTACACCATACGCCTTCTTGACCACTTCCTCCACCTGCGAGGCCGATTTAAGAGTCCTGTGGACCCGGACCCTAAGATCCTTCTGCTCTTCAACACTACTAAGACTCCTGCCCTTGATAGTGTACTCGTTCATCCCGTTGGTTCTGCCAAAATGGACGACTACACATTTATCCGCGTTGAAGTCCATCTGCCACTTCTCCGCCCAGTCCTGCATCCTATTTATGTCCTGCTGCAACTTTTGACATCCTTCCAGACCATCCACAACATCACCGACCTTCGTGTCATCAGCGAACTTACTTACCCATCCCTCATCCAGGTCATTTATGAAAATGACAAACAGCAAGGGTCCTAGAACAGATCCCTGGGGCACTCCACTGGTGACTGACCTCCATTCAGAAAAAGACCCATCCACAACCACTCTCTGCCTTAAACATAAGAAATAGGAGCAGGAGTAGGCCATCCAGCCCTTCGAGCCTGCCCCACCATTCAATAAGATCATGGCTGATCTGTCGTGTCTCAGTTCCACATCCCCCCCCTCTCCCCATAACCCTTAATCCCCTCTCTTATCAAAAACCCATCAACCCGCGTCTTAAAAATATTTAGCGAGGTAGCCTCCACCACCTCAACGGGCAGAGAATTCCAGAGATTCACCACCCTTTGAGTGAAGAAGTTCCTCCTCAACTCCGTTCTAAACCGCCCCCCCCTTTATCTTGAGGCTGTGCCCCTAGTCCTACTATCCTTTCTGAGTGGGAAGAGCCTCTCCACCTCTATCCTATCCATCCCATTCATCATCTTATACGTCTCAATGAGATCTCCCCTCATTCTTCTAAACTCTAACGAGTACAAGCCTAGTTTATTCAGCCTCTCCTCATAGCTCAACCCCCTCAACTCTGGTATCAGCCTAGGTATGGGCCCATATTGTCAGTGTCAAAAGTACAGAAGCACTGCTGCCTCACAGCGCCAGTCATAGATTCATAGAGGTTTACAGCATGGAAACAGGATCTTCGGCCCAATTTGTCCATGCTGCCCTTTTTTTAAAGCCTCTAATCCCAACTTCCTGCACTTGGCCCTATCCCGCTATGCCCATCGTACTTATGTAACTATCTAAATGCTTTTTAAAAGACAAAATTGTACCTGCCTCTACTACTACCTCTGGCAGCTCGTTCCAGACACTCACCACCCTCTGTATGAAAAAATTGCCCCTCTGGATACTTTTGGATCTCCTCTCATCGTAAACCTAGGTCCTCTAGTTTTAGACTCCCCTACCTTTGAGAAAAGATATTGACTATCTGCCTTGTCTATGTCCCTCATTATTTTATAGATCTCTATAAGATCATCCCTCAGCCTCCTACGCTCCAGAGAAAAAATCCCAGTCTATTCAGCCTCTCCTTATAACTCAATCCATCAAGTCCCAGTAGCATCCCAGTAAATCTTTTCTGCACTCTTTCTACTTTAATAATATCTTTTCTATAATAGGGTGACCAGAATTGTACACAGTATTCCAAGTGTGGCCTTACCAATGTCTTGTACAACTTTAACAAGACGTCCCAACTGCAGTATTCAAGTTCTGCCTGATGAAATCAAGCATGCCGAATGCCTTCTTCACCACTCTGTTCACCTGTGACTCCACTTTCAAGGAGCTATGAACATGTACCCCTAGATCTCTTTGTTCTCTAACTCTCCCCAACGTCCTACCATTAACTGAGTAAGTCCTGCCCTGGTTCAATCTACCAAAATGCATCACCTCACATTTGTCTAAATTAAACTCCATCTGCCAATCGTCAGCCCACTGGCCCAATTGATCAAGATCCCGTTGCAATTGGAGATAACTTTCTTCACTGTCCATTATGCCACCAATCTTGGTATCATCTACAAATTTACTAACCATGCCCCCTATATTCTCATCCAAATCACTAATATAAATGACAAATAACAGTGGGCCCAGCACGGATCCCTGAGGCATACCGCTGGTCATAAACCTCCAGTTTGAAGAACAATTCTCTACAACCACCAAGAAGCCAATTTGATATCCATTTAGATACCTCACCCTGGATCTCGTGAGATTTAACTTTATGCAACAAGGACAATGTGGTGCATTGCCAGGGACCAGGTTCAATTCTGGCCTCAGGTCACTTTGTGTGAGGCGTTTGCATATTCTCCCCATGTCCGCGTTGGTTTCCTCCGGGTGCTCCAGTTTCCTCCCACATTCCAAAGATGCGTCAGATTGATTAGCCATGCTAAATTGACCCTAGAGGATTAGCAGGTAAATGTGGGGGGTTACAGGACTAGGGCCTGGGTGGGATTGTGGTCAGTGCAGACCTGAAGGGCCAAATGACCTCCTTCTGCACTGTAGAGATTTTATGAACTCAGACACAAAATGAACAAAAAAAGCAAACACACAAACAGACACATACGATGAAAACACACAGGCACGAAGCTACAGAATGAAACAGAGACAGACAACAGACACACACTGACACAAACACACAGACTGACAAATATACAGAAATAGACATGCACAGGCAAAATCATAGACGCTCGCTGAAACAAAGTGACAGATACATGCACTGGCAAAAACAGACATACACAGACACACACTGATACAAAGAAACACAATGGCAAAAAACACAGGAAGACAGACGCTGACAAAAACATGGACATGGACACACACTGAAAGGAGACAGACATATTTTTGCAAAAACAGAAACAGACGTTACAAAAACATAAAAACTGACTCACTGATACATACATTGGTATAAACTGCACAAATATGCAGACACACATACACAAAAGTGGGCATACACAAATAAAAGCACACTCAGACACACAGACAAACCCTTTTTTCTCCCAGTATATTCAATGTTTCAAATTTCAACTGCATTAAAATCTTACCCTGCTTACAACCCATGAGTACCTCAACTAATTCAAATTCTTCAATATTTTCATCCTGCAAAAGAAACAGATTTCAGTGTCATGGCAGCACTGGAAAATTCCGCCCCATGTTTCCCCTCCAATAATTTATTAAATCAGAGGGGCAAAAACTGCACATATTTTATTATGACATGTCATGACCATCATGGAATAGCTTTAGCTACATTACTGCAACTAAGTCACAAGAATACAGCACGGTGGCACAGTGGTTAACATTTGCTGCCTCAGTGCCAGGGACCCAGGTTCAATTCTGGCCTTGGGTCACTGTCTGTGTGGAGATTGCACATTCTCCCAGTGTCTCGTGGGTTTCCTCCAGGTGCTCTGGTTTCTCCCACAGTCCAAAGGTTGCAGGTTTGGTTGATTGGCCATACTAAATTATCCCTTAGCGTCAGGGAGATTAGCAGAGTAAATATGAGTGTTATGGGGAGCGGATGGATTATTGCTGGTGCAGGCTTGATGGGCCAAATGGCCTCCTTCTGCACTGTAGGGATTTTATGAATATTTTGGTTCTTATTAAAATACAACAGGGATTGCTTTAGTTTTTGATCCTAAACAAGATGACACTGCACTTACAGCAAAAAAAAACCAAGTTTATCGGATAGTTCTGGTTACAATTATTGTACAATGTTAGTCAATCATATCAAACAAATTAAATATTGGAGCATTTCCAATTGGATCTGACCTGTCTGCCCAGTTGTACAAGAACTTCCTGGATAACAGCTTTGACTGTAGTCACGCTATTTATAGGAATGGAAATATAAGCCACACCATACCTGAAACAAGGAAACAGAGTTGAATTAACAAATGAACATTTGAAAAGAAGAAATATTACTAGCAACGTCAATCATATTTCATACAGAACTCATATACATTGTATATTTCTTCAAAAAAAAAACCAGGAGTATAATACAAGTTTAAATATTTACAATGCGATGGCACAGTGGTTAGCACTGCTGCCTTACAGTCTCAATTCCAGCTTTGCATCACTGTCCATGTGGAATTTGCAATTCTCCCTGTATCTACATGAGTTCCTTCCGGGTGCTCCTGTTTCCTCCCAAAGTCCAAAGATGTGCAGGTTAGGTAGATTAGCCATAGTAAATGCATAGGGTTATGGGGATAAGGTGGGAATTGGGCCCGGGCAAGTTGCTCTTTCAGATTCAATACGTCGAACGACTTCCTTTCTGCACTGTAGGGATTCTATAACCCTATTAATTCAATCCAGGCCAGTTGCTGGCTTTACCAAATTTAAGATGCTTTCCAAATCAGATCTTTTGAACACTGAAACAAAGTCTGTATAGATTTTGATGGGTATAGATAGACTGAATGCAAGCAGGCTTTTTCCACTGAGGCTAGGGGAGAAAAAAACCAGGGGGCATGGGTTAAGGGTGAAGGGGAAAAGTTTAAAGGGAAATTTTGGGGGGGGGGGGGGGTGCTTCTTTACACAGAGTGGTGGGAGTATGGAATGAGCTGCTGGATACAGTGGTGAACGCGGAGTCACTTCTAACATTTAAGAAAAACTTGGACGGGTTTATGGATGAGAAGGGTGTAGAAGGATATGGTCCGAGTGCAGTCAGTGGGACTAGGCAAAAAATGGTTCGGCAAAGACAAGAAAGGCCAAAAGGCCTGTTTCTGAGCTGTAATTTTCTATGGTTCTATTGAAATCTAATTTATACTAAATTGAAAGAACACTCAAGTATTGCTCAGATACTTCCAGTTTTGCAAAAACAGAATTACATATATAACAGGGTTTGCCTTTAACTTTTGCTCTCACTCTGTCAGGCTTGTGAAAGCCTGCTGCTCCGCCTCGCCAGGTGAACCTGCCACTCCCTCCCAGATGAACCCGCGGCTCTGCCTCCCCAGGAGAGCCTGCCATTCTCTCTCATCGGGCAAACCTGCCGCTCTGCCTCGACACTACCAGGATTGCTCTCTATTAGCAGTCGTATTTTCATGACAGCTTCATTCTAACTTTTTTTTTAATTCATTCGGGGATGTTCATGGCAGCGCTTCAGTGGCTGGGCCAGCATTTATATCCCATCCTTGAAAGCAATGAAAAGTTAACCACATTGCTGTGGTTCTGGAGTCACACATAGGCCAGGTAAGAACATAAGAAATAGGAGCAGGAGTAGGCCATCTAGCCCTTCGAGCCTGCCCCACCATTCAATAAGATCATGGCTGATCTGTCGTGGCTCAGTTCCACATTCCCGCCCTCTCCCCATAACCCTTAATCCCCTCTCTTATCAAAAACCCATCAACCCGCGTCTTAAAAATATTTAGCGAGGTAGCCTCCACCACTTCAACGGGCAGAGAATTCCAGAGATTCACCACCCTTTGACTGAAGAAGTTCCTCCTCAACTCCGTTCTAAACCGCCCCCCCTTTATCTTGAGGCTGTTCCCCCTAGTCCTACTGTCCTTTCTGAGCGGGAAGAGTCTCTCCACCTCTATCCTATCCATCCCATTCATCATCTTATACGTCTCAATGAGATCTCCCCTCATTCTTCTAAACTCTAACAAGTACAAGCCTAGTTTATTCAGCCTCTCCTCATAGCTCAACCCCCTCAACTCCGACATCAGCCTAGTAAACCTCCTCTGCACTCCCTCCAAGGCCAAAATATCCTTGCGTAAGTATGGCGCCCAAAACTGCACACAGTACGCCAGCTGCGGCCTCACCAATGCCCTGTACAGCTGCAGCAAGACCTTCCTACTTTTATATTCAATCCCCCTCGCTATGAAGGCCAGCATCCCATTAGCCTTCCTGACCACCTGCTGCACCTGCAAGCTGGGTTTTTGTGACTCAGGCACAAGGACCCCGAGGTCCCTCTGCACCGTCACCTGCTGCAGTTTTTCGCCACGTAAGTAATAATCCTTCCTACCATTATTCCTACCAAAGTGGACCACCTCGCACTTGCCAACATTAAATTCCATTTGCCAGTTCCTGGCCCATTCACCCAGCCTATCTAGATCCTTCTGCAGACTCTCCACACCCTCCGCACAATTTGCCGTTCCACCAATCTTGGTGTCATCAGCAAATTTCGACACCATACACTCGGTTCCCTCCTCCAGATCATCTATATAAATGGTAAATAGCTGAGGCCCCAGCACTGACCCCTGGGGCACTCCACTAGTCACCATCCGCCAATCCGAATAGCACCCATTGACCCCCACTCTCTGCCTCCTATTTGACAACCAATCTTCTATCCACGCTAACACCCTACCCCCAACTCCATGTCCCCTGACCGTCTGCAATAACCTCTTGCGAGGCACCTTGTCAAACGCCTTCTGAAAATCAAGACAGACCACATCCTCCGGCTCTCCTCTATCCACCACCCGAGACACATCCTCATAGAACTCCAGTAAGGACGGCAGATTTCCTTACCTAAAGAACATTATCAATGAAAAAACCCATCTGGTTCACTAATGTTTTTCTGATCATTGTAAGAAGTCCAACAAGTTTATTTGGTGTCACTGCTCCTTCATCAGATGAGTCTGACCACTTTATGATCATTATTAGACTTTTAATTCCAGATTTTTATTAAATTCAAATTTCACTATCTGCAATGGTGGTATTCAAATCCAGGTCCCCAGACCATTACCTGGCTCTCTAAATTACCAGTCCAGTAAAAATATCCCTATGTCATTCCCTCCCACATACAAAAAAAATTCCCAAATTTGTACCGTTACAAAACACTCCAACACCTTCAAGCACACAAGGTTTCCAAGCTCATCCATGAGTTTATTCCCAAAGCCAAACACCTTGATTTTTAGATTAGTTGTAAATGCGGCAATACGGTGCTTTTTAAGAAATATATTTATATCATGTTTCTTGTGAGGGGTATGTTTCCATGGCACCAATTTGCCTGCAACACACAGTTTATATGCTGACAATGCAGAAGAATAATTGATCTTAGCTAATGGAGTATTTGATATAATCTGAGTTAATGTATTTTTTTTGTTATTGCTTTTTTCCCTCTGGGGTTTCAGAATGAGGTTTTGATTAGATTGATTTACAGAGGCAGAGTCATGGGAAGGGAAGGAACTAAGCTTATTGGGACAGTCAAGCAGTTTTTGCTTGGTTCTAAAAGAAGCAAGAGGTGCCTCTTTCTCTCTCTCTGGAGGCTGCTGTTTGGAATGTCAGTAATGATGTAGAGCTGCTGGCGTTGGAGGGGTAAACACAGTAAGAAGTCTCACATACCAGGTTAAAGAGCAGCAGTTTTATTTGGTAGCAAAATCCACTAGCTTTCGGCGTGCTGCCCCTTCATCAGGTAAATGGGAGTTCTGTTCACGAACAGGGCATATAAAGACAAACTCAATTTGCAAAATAAATGGTTGGAATGCGAATCGTTACCGTTAATCAAGTCTTAAAGGTACAGACAATGTGAGTGAAGAGAGCTTTAAACACAAGTTAAAGAGATGTGCATTGTCTCCAGACAATACAATTAGTGAGATTTTGCAAGTCCAGGCAAGTTATGGGGGTTACAGAAAGTGTGACGTGAACCCAAGATCCTGGCTGAGGCCATCCTCACGTGTGCAACTTGGCTATCGATAACCTCAGCCCCACAACTTGCTTGGGCTTGCAAAATCTCTGTCTTGTCTGGAGACAATACACATCTCTTTAACTTGTGCTTAACACTCTCTCCACTCACATTGTTTGTTCCTTTAAGTCTTGACTACCTGTAAAGATTCGCATTCCAACCATTATTTTGTAAATTGAGTTTGTATCTTTATATGTCCAGTTTGTGAACAGAACTCCCACTTACCTGACGATGGAGCAGTGCTCCGAAAGCTAGTGGCTTGTACTACTAAATAAACCTGTTGGACTTTAACCTGGTGTTGTGAGACTTCTTAGAATGTCAGTAGGCAGATGTTACTCTCTAGAAGTGTTTAAAGGCTCCAGAACTGTTAACAAGGAAAAGCATGGAACTTTGTATTGTTTGCTAACTGATTTTTGACAGGAGTTTAAGAGGAATACTGTTCTGAATTGAAATTAATAGTGATAGGTCAGCAATTAAAAATTGCATCTGGTCATGTTTAATTATTTCAATTGATTAAAGTTAAGCTAATTCATTTGTTACAGTTAAACTGTATTATTAAAATTAAGTTTGTTTCGATAGCAGCTTCCTGGTGTATCAGCAGACTCAGCTGGCATGAAATACCTTATCCTCACACTAATGCTAAAATGAAAAAATGTTAAGGTCTACCTTGGCATTTATGATTAGTCCCTTAATAAATTGGGGTCACTTGTGGGATTAAAAGCTACTATTTCTTATTAAGTTTAGGATTATTGAATTTATAAACAGTTGGTGTTGAGTATTGGTGTTTTCTTCTCAGATGTTGCATTCTATTAGTTTAAATAGGAGGTGCCTTGTGGAAAAATGGCCCTTTCAGTGGCTTAAGATTTCCTGATGTGGCAGGTTTGTAAAAGATGGTTAAAACAAAGCTTTCGGGATTGATAAACAAAATGCAGTTGACTTTACCGGGAGGGGCAAGAAAGATGAAGATAATAGAAGCTTCACCAGGTTGATACTGGAGATGAGGGTGTTAGCTTATGAGGAGAGATTAAATAGACTGGGCCTGTACTTGTTGAGTTTAGAAGGCTGAGGGGAGATCTTGTAGAGACTTACAAGATAATGAAGGGGCTGTATAGGGTAGAGGTAGAGAGATTCTTTCTGCTTAGAAAGGAAAACAGAACTAGAGGGCAGAACATCAAAATAAGGTGGGGGGGGTAGCAGTTTAGAATGGAGATGAGGAGGAACTTCTTCACTCAAAGGGTGGTGAATCTCTGGAATTCTCTGCCCATTGAAGTGGTGGAGGCTACCTCGTTGAATAATTTAAGTCACAGGTAGATAGATTTCTGATAGACAAGGGAATTAAGGGTTATGGGGATAAAGCGGGAAAGTGGAACTGATCCACTTCAGATCAGCCATGATCTCACTGAATGGTGGGGCAGGCTCGAAGGGCTAGATGGCCTATTCCTGCTCCTATTTCTTTTGTTCTTATGTAACATTTAAAATTGTTAGAAACACAGCTAGAAGCCCTGGGATTGGCTAGAATTCAGTTGCAAATGAAAGATCTTGAATTAGAAACAAAATAAAGTGGCAAAAGAAAGAAGCAATTGCAGTGGAACAAAGAGCGAAAGAATGAAAATAGATTGAACAGGAAAGAGAAATGAAAGAGTTTGAACTGCAATTATAAGCAGAGGAAAGGGAAAACCAAATAGCCCTGGCAGAACAAAAAGAAAAAGAATTGCAATTGAACAAAAAGAAAAGGACTGTTTCTGAATTTCAGAAATTGGAATGGAAAAGCAAAGGTCAAATGAAACTGCCAGAGGCAAAGGTAAAAGTTGGGAGTCGTGATGAGGACAGCGAGGAAGAACAAACACAGTCAAAGACCTGGTGCGTGTCTATTTAAATAATGTTTAACCGCTGCCAAGGTTTGACGATGAGGATGTAGAAACCTCTTTCAGCTAACTTAAGTAGCTAAACAAGTAAAATGCCCACATACCACATGGATATTGTTGATTCAATAGGTAGAGCTAGTGAGATGTTTGCATAGAGAAGATATCTAGGGATTATGAGAGGTGAAAAATAGCTATCTTAAGTGCCAGAGTTTTAGAAATCTAAGGAAAGAACCTGGTCAAATGTGCATAGAATTTGAAAGAAGCAAAGTAACTTTGACAGGTGGATAGCAGCATTGAAAATAGATCATTTGGTGTTCTTAGGGAATTGGTTATTTTGGAGGAGTTTAAAAATTCACTCACCAAAGTAATGCAAACTCATATGGAAGAGCAGAGGATTAAAACTGCAAGAATATCAGCAGAAATGGCTATAAAAGTTAGTTCGTAAATCAAAACTTGGGTTTCAACATCAATTTCAATCTACGAGGGATAGAAGTTGGGGAAGAGAGAAATCTTTAGGTATAAAGGCAAAGAAGATCTCATTGGAGATAGTAAGGATAGGTTACCTCAGGTTAAAAAGGAAACATGTGAAGGTGGAAGAGAAATAAAAAGTTTCATGTTTTCATTGCAATACAGTTGGACACACAAAGCTACAGTGTTGGTGGCTTAAGAAAAGCATTGAAAGAAATGTGGTAAAGCAGGATAAGCCAGACAGGTTTGTTAAAATAGTAAAGGGAAGCCCAGTTGAAGCGAAGGAGGTGCAAAAGTATGAGCAGTCTTGTCAGGGGTTGGTTGATAAAGAAAGGACCAGATCTCTTTAAAGAATTTACTTGTGTGGGTAATGTTTATTCATGAGTGCTAGTACATATGGTAACTGTGCGGGAGCAAGGTCACAAAGACTGGAGGAGAAAGATGAGTCATCAGAAACAATCTTTGATCGCTAAAAGTCAAACAATCTTTGACCAGATGGCTGAGGAAGAACAAGAGCAGGTGAAGGATGTAGCAAATACCTTTAGTTCAGGAAAGTTGGTTGAATTATAACAAAGGTATTGAGATAAAGCAATTATATCAAAGTATACAGAGAAGAATGAGTGTATACCAGAGTGTTATATTAAAAATGATGTCTTGAGGAAATGGAAACCTTTACATATTCAGGCAGATGAAAAATGGGCAGAAGTTCATCAAATTATATTATCAGTGTTATAGAAAAGTGGTGTTGTGGGTAGCACACGAGGTATTAGTAGATCATTTCAGAGTAAGGAAAACTCGTGCAACAGCACAAAGACATTTTTATTGGCCAGGACTGCATAAAAATGGAGTTGAATTTTGCTGTACATGTCAGGTATTAGGAAAACCTCAAGCAATAATCAAACCAGCACCCTTAATGCCTATTCCGACATTTGAGGAGTCCTTTACAAGGATCCTAATTGATTGCATGGGATACCTGCCTAAAAAGGGAAATGGGAATCAATATTTGTTGACCATAATGTGTTTACTAGATTTCCGGTGGCCATTCCATTACAAAATACTACAGCTAAAAGGAGTTGCTTAAATTTTGTACCAGACACAAACTACCGACAGAAATCCAAGCAGACCAAAGATCAAAATTTACATCAAAGTCATGCAAGGAAATTATGGATAACTTAGCAGTAAAGCAATTTAAATCAACTGCATAAAATCCCGAATCCCATCAAGTGCTGGAATGGTGGCATCAAACTTTAAAGATATTGTTGAGGGCCTATAGTCAGGTTATCCAGAGGATTGGGATAAATTAATTCTATTTGTACTTTTTGCAATTGGGGATACATTTAATGAGTCAACTAAATTTAGTTCATTTGAATTGATTTTAATCACGAGTTAAGAGTACAACTCAAATTGATCAACGAGGAATTGGAGAATTCAGGTTCTGAGGCTACAGGGAGGATTCTCCGGCTATTGACACCAGTGGGATTATCCGGTCCTGTGCAATGAACGGAGATTTGTCAAATTCTCCATCTTCGCTGGTTCATGTTGTTCTGCTGCTTCCTTTTTTTCCAGAACCTTTCCTCCTTCAGTTTTTGATCTTGCTTTAATTCTGAGTCTGAGCTCTATTTCGTTGTCAGAATTGTAAATCAGTTCTGGTAATGTCCTTAGGGAGTTGGGCAGTATTTGGAGGGTACAGCTTTACATGGGATGCAAACTGGCACAAACTACTTTGGATTTGCTCCGTAAATTGCTTCGCTGAGATCAAACAGTTCTTATGATTTTCAGAGTCCTGAAATGTCAAAATGAAGTCATCATTTTCAGAAGATTGAGCTGCTCAGACTTTGTCAAAGAGAACCTGTTCCCTTTCACCCTTTCTTAACCTCACATACGTGGCCAGGGCAGTCCAGGAGAGTAATTTTATCTGTGTTTCTTTTCTTGTCAACTAGCTGTAATTTGGCTGTCGGGCAGTCCAATTCCACCTTCTTTTGCAAAATGGTACACACAACATTCATCCCAGAGTCTCCAACTATATATCTTTCTGTTCCAATGCAGTTTATCAATTCCTTCATTTGTTCTGGATCATCGTCACTATTTTTTGCGCGTTGTTTTGGCAAAAATATTAAGCAGATTGTTGTCTTTAGTATTAGAATGTGTCATAATTATGATCTGAGTGATTATTGTGGCAGCTGTGTGAAAACCATTGTAATTTACTCGAACATTAGCTATGGACAATATAGTTTCTTTGGGCATCCATGTCCGTCCAAACCACATAAGATTTATTATTCCAGCAGCTCATTTCTAACGATGGTACAGTTTATCAAACAGACTTACTTCACATCATCATTTTTGTCTACAATAGTAAAATATTTATGCCCCTCAATCTCTATCTTGAAATCATACCTAACTGCTGATGGCTCTACATTTTTCTTCTTTTCCTTTACCAGTTTTACATGGCATTCATTTGAGTCTTCAGTGTCTGGGGTTTGTAACCACCCACCAGCTCTTTGAAGTGGCTTTTGGCTCCAACATCTCACACTGAGCAAACGTCAGCTTCTCCTTCAGAACCATGACAAATTAAGTGGATTAAGTTTTTATGGATAATGCTCAGTTGGAACAGCATTCTGCACAATCACTGCCGTACTTCCCACTTTATTCTCACATATTTCTCCATGTGATTGCAATAACTTTTTCGGCTCATTTTGATTTTCCTCTAGAAGATCGCTCCGTAATTTATTCCACGTTCTGATTCATTCCTCATTATCCACACTAATTTGACGAATATCAAATTCAGAAACATCTGCATTTATTTCTTCAGTCTAATATGTAACAACCAACACATCCTTCTTCCACTTTCCTTTTCTATCAAAATACAACTTGAGCATATTAACATGGCACACTGAGTTTTCCTTCTATCTAGCATTCTTATCAAACAATTCATCTCGCTCAATTTTCTTTCGATTTGACAAGACCCACTAAGCCTTGCTTTTAAAGGTTCACTTGCCACTGGTAATAACACTGATACTTTATCCCCAGTAGCAAAACTATGATTTTTTGATTTCCTATCTGCTTTTTACATCACATGCCACTTTAAGTGCTGCTTGGGCAGGGGCGTGATAGTACTTTCTTTGGGATGGGGGTTCTCTTGTACCTATCAGAGGCACCCTACAACACCCCCACCCCAAAATCATATCCCACTTTAAGCTTCTCCAGGTGTAGTTAGAATTGCTTGAATTCACTTACAAATTAATCTCTTAATGAGATCGCTACCCATTGTAAATCAGGGAGCAAATTTGTTCGCGCATTTACCTCTCAGGAGACTTACAGCCACCAGACTGAGGAACCACCTCTCCAAGCTATATTTAGTCCTGGTCCAAGTGCTGGAAGATTGCTGTTTCATCTAATGCCTATTAACTGTCTACAGTAGTATCATCAACTACCTATTTTGTTTCATACTTTCATTTGTTCGTAAGAAGAAACTTACTTTAACCATCCAGGATAAATTTTGATTACTTCGTAATCTCTTGGTTTTGCACGCAGTACCCAAGCCTCAGGAATTGTATCTCGGAATACCGACAGGTTCTTGCTCTCTACGCTGCCTCCATTTCGATTGATAATATTGTCACTGTATACATTATCTTGGGTAAATGTCTGGAGTTCATATTCCTGAGGATCATCTGGGATGTAGTACGCTCTCAGTGCAGCTTCCTATTAAAATCAGATTCCAATTAAATACAGATAAACATGTATATCACTGAACTGCATCCACCTGCATAACATATCCAGCTCTCTCACTACCTCAAAACATTGAGCAAATGAGATAATTTCAAAGTAAAATCCTAAGTAATATAGTTAAATTCTAAGTATATGGGACCTGATGAATGTATTTCATTCATCTGCATACGGTGATGTTTAATCCTTCACACCTTTGAAAAACAAATTGGTTAAATGATTGGAGGAAAAAAAAGAGAAAATAGCATAGTGAAAGGATAGAGGAATGGGCTGGAGAGACAGGGAGACCGGATTGTTCGATAAGGTCCCCCATACAAGGCTTATTGAGAAAGTGAGGGGGCATGGGATCCAAGGGGACGTTGCTTTGTGGATTCAGAACTGGCTTGCCCACAGAAGGCAAAGAGTGGTTGTAGATGGGTCTTTTTCTGCATGGAGGTCAGTCACCAGTGGAGTACCCCAGGGATCTGTTCTGGGACCCTTGCTGTTCGTGATTTTTATAAAATGACCTGGATGAGGAAGTGGAGGGATGGGTTGGTAAGTTTGCCAATGACATGAAGGTCAGAGGTGTTGTGGATAGTTTGGAGGGATATCAGAAGTTGTAGTGTGACAGATAGAATGCAAGACCAGGCGGAGAAATGGCAGATGGACTTCAACCAGGATAAGTGTGTAGTGGTTCATTTTGGCAGGTCAAATGGGATGAAGGAATATAATATTAAGGGTAAGACTCTTGGCAGTGTGGAAGATCAGAAGGATCTTGGGGTCCAGATTCATAGGAGAAATAGCGAGGCACCTTGAGAAGAATTGTTTGATAGGGCAAACACAGCACGGATTCGTTAAGGGGAAGTCGTGTCTGACAAATTTATTGGAATTCTATGAGGATGTGACTAGTGCAGTAGACAGAGGGGAACCGGTGGATGTGGGGTTTCCTCGATTTACAAAAGGCGTTTGATAAGGTGCCGCACAAAAGACTGTTTCAGAAGGTTGGGGGTATGGAGTTGGGGGTAAGGTGTTAGCGTGGATAGGGGATTGGTGGTCCAATAGGAGGCAGAGAGTTGGTATCAATGGGTGCTATTCTGATTGGCGGTTGGTGATTAGTAGAGTGCCGCAGGGATCAGTGCTGGGGCCTCAGCTATTTACCATTTATATAGATGATCTGGAGGAGGGAGCTGAGTGTGGGGTATTGAAATTTGCTGATGACACGAAGATGAGTGGAAAAGCAAATTGTGCTGAGGGTGTGGAAAGTCTGCAGAGGGATCTAGATAGGCTGAGCAAGTGGGCGAGGACCTGGCAGATGGAGTACAATGTTAGCAAGTGTGAGGTTATCCACTTTGGCAGGAATAATAGTAGGAGGGATTACTATTTAAAGGGCAAAAAGCTGCAGCATGCTACAGTGCAGAGGGACCTGGGGGTCCTTGTGCATGAGTCACAAAAACCCAGTCTGCAGGTGACCAAGGTGGCGAATGGGATGCTGGCCTTTATAGCGAGGGGGATAGAATATAAAAGCAGGGAGGTCTTGCTGCAAATGTACAAGGCACTGAGGCCGCAGCTGGAGTACTGTGTGCAGTTTTGGTCGCCGCACTTGCGCAAGGATATCTTGGCCTTGGAGGGAGTGCAGAAGAAGTTCACTAGGCTGATACCGGAGATGAGGGGGTTGGACTATGAAGAGAGGCTGAATAGACTGGGTCTGTACTCATTGGAGTTTAGGAGGATGAGGCGGGATCTTATAGAGACGTATAAGATAATGAAGGGGATGGATAAGGTAGAGAGATTCTTCCCGCTCTGGAAGGGCAGCAGGACTAGAGGGCACAGCCTGAAGATAAGGGGGGGGGAGCAGTTTAGAACAGAGTTGAGGAGGAACTTCTTCACTCAAAGGGTGGTGAATCTCTGGAATTCTCTGCCCATTGAAGTGGTGGAGGCTACCTCGCTAAATATATTCAAGACACGGGTAGATAGGTTTTTGGTAGGCAAGGGAATTAAGGGTTATGGGGAGAAAGCGGGAAAGTAGAACTGAGCCACTTCAGATCAGCCATGATCTTATTGAATGGCGGGGCAGGCTCGTGGGGCCAGATGGCCTACTCGCGCTCCTATTTCTTATGTTCTTATGTCTCTCAAATCGGCTTCGCAGGTAGAGGATGTGGTTAAGAAGGCGTATGGTGTACTGGCCTTCATCAATCGAGGAACTGAGTTTAGGAGTCGGGAGATAATGCTGCAGCTGTATAAGACCCTGGAGTACTGTGCTCAGTTCTGGTCACCTCATTACAGGATGTGGAAGCCATTGAAAGGGTGCAGAGGAGATTTACAAGGATGTTACCTGGATTGGGTAGCATACTTATGAGGATAGGCTGAGAGAGCTCGGTCTTTTCTCCTTGGAGAGACGAAGGATGAGAGGGGACCTGATAGAGGTGTATAAGATGTTGAGAGGTATTGATCGGGTGGATTCTCAGAGGCTTTTTCCCAGGGCTGAAATGGCTGCCACAAGAGGACACAGGTTTAAGGTGCAGGGGAGCAGGTACAGAGAAGACGTCAGGGGTAAGTTTTTCCACTCAGGGTAGTGGGTAAGTGGAATCGGCTGCTGTCAGCGGTGGTGGAGGCAAATTCAATAGGGTCTTTTAAGAGACTTCTGGATGAGTACATGGGACTTAATAGGATTGAGGGTTATAGGTAAGCCCAGTAGGTAGAGATTATGATCGGCGCAACTTGCGGGCCAAAGGCCTGTTTGTGCTGTAGTTTTTCTGTGATTCTATGATTCTATTCTTTGACCGGCTGGGGGGAACTGGGGGATGGGCTGAGCTGATAGAGCAATGAATTAGGTAGATAGGGGAATGGGTTAGGTGAATTGCTCTTTCAGATAATCAGACTATTGCCCTGTGCTATAAGGGCTATAAAACTATAAGATTCCTTTATGTATTAGCATGGTGGTCATGTTTCTTAATAAAATTTGCATTTCAATTTCACTTTGAATTCAGAAGTGGAAAATGAGCAAGTCATGGGTATTTCAAGTGTTGTGTGTGATGGTCTTTCATAGGTGTTGAGTTGGACAGTTTCATATTTTGGAAGGCAGTAAGAATTGCAGCATTGAGGGGGTTACACACTTGAAGGTAAAGAATCATAACAAGATGGTGATTATTCAACAAGTAATTTTTAAGCTATTGTCACTTCTGTGAGAAAAGTAAGTCGTCTCACAACACCAGGTTAAAGTCCAACGGGTTTTTTTAGAATCACAAGTGCTGCTCCTCCATCAGGTGAGAAATTTTTTGAGAGAAGCAAAGTTATAAATTTAGCCTGTGTCATGCATAACCAACTAGAGGATGCTGCTGGGTAGACTACTGTTAGGCAGTAGGCTTACAGAAGAGAGATGCCGTATCAAAGAAACTATGATCTGTTGCTGTAATGCATCTGGTGGAATATACAGCAAGAAGTCTCCTGACGAAGGAGCAATGTGTTCCGAAAGCTTGGAGCATTCGCCACAAATAAACTTGTTGGACTTTAAGCTGTTGTGGAGATTTCTTTTTGAAGTGTTCCCTGATAGGAAGGGAACACTCCTGCCTGGTGATTGCTAAGCAGCGCCCATTCATCCGTTGTTGTGAGGCTTCTTACTGTGCCTACCCCAGTCTAATGCCGGCATCTCTACATCAATGTAGTCATTGCAGCCACAGAATACCGATGGTGGAGGAAGTGAGTGTTGGGTCCAGTAGCATGGACACCACCCAAGCAAACTGCTCTGTTTGGAATGATCTTGTGCTTCCTGATTGACTCCTGTTCCAACAACAATCAGCATGGGCTGAATATCCTATCACACTGTTCACTTGAACTGTGTAGAGATGGAAGGAAGATTTGAGGGGCCAGTAGGTGAGCCATTCATCACTGACTACCAAATCCCTGGTCTTGTAGCCACAATACTGATTTGTGCTGGTCCAGCGCAGGTTCTGGTCCCCTGAGATATTGAGGGTGGGAAACTTGCCATGGGTGGTGTCTCTGAAGATCACGGCAAGCTAATTTGACACTTGTGTGATGTGAGTTTTACATGCCAGCCTAAACCCGAATCCTTGTCTATGTCCTGTCCAGACTGGATAAATATGGTGATTCCTTAGCTGGTGTTCCATCCTCATTCTTCCATCCTTCAACTTCTGCCTTTTGTACATTGCACCCATTCTTAGATTTAGATTGACTCCAGCTACAACAATGCTTTAAATGTAGAATTCTTATCCTTAGACCCAGCACCTTCCTTGGCCTTTGTAGCTGACACCTCCCTTAAGACAGTGTGGCAGCCGAGCATTTTTAGCCCAATAGTTTGGAATTCCATTCTGAAGCATATCTCCACGTCTCTGCTCTTTTAAGACCATCCTTAAAACTACTCAGGATATGGTTATATGTTCTAATTTCTCTTTCTGGCTCATTGTTCATTTCTCTTATGTCTCTGTAAGCACCAAACATTTTTCTATGTTGACGAGGTTATATAAATGCACATTATAGCTGCTGTAGATGTAACAGGTCAACCTCATGTAAAGGATCAACCAGTTAGTACACTGAGAAAATGAAAATTTAGTCCCTCAAGTAGTTTTGAATCTTTGGAATTCTCTTACCCAGAGAAATACGGATGCTCAGTCATTGAGTATACACAAGACAGATGTCGACAAATTCCTGGATATTAAAATTATGGGATATGAGGACAGTGTGCAAGGTGCAATTGAGATAGATGATCAGCCAAGGCCGTACTGAATGACTGGGCAGTCTCAAAAGGAATTCAACTTCTTATATTCTCATGCACCTGTACCACGACTGAAAATGCTGCCAAACTTAAGAACATTCCACCTGTGGCTACGATGAACTGTGAACTCAGGGGAGGTTCACCAGATTGATTCCAGGGATGAGACGGTTGATGTATAAGGAGGTTAAACAATTTAGGTTTATACTTGCTGGAGTTTACAACGTTGAGGGAGGATTTGATCAAGGAACACAAAATGTTAAATGGGATTGATCAAGTAAATGTAAACCAAATGTTTCCTCTTATAGGGGTATCTAGAACAAGAGGTCACAGACATAGGTTGAGAAGTGGTAGATTTTAAACTGAGATGAGGGCGAACAACTGCTTGCAAAGGGTGGTGAATCTGTGGAACTCGGCTCTATCCACTGGAGTTGCAACCTTCAGAGATCTGTGGATATGAACCCCAAGATCTCTCTGTTCCTCCACATTCCTCAGAAACCTGCCGTTGACCCTGTAATCTATATTCAAGTTTGTCCTACCAATATGAATCACCTCGCACTTATCAGGGTTAAATTCCATCTGCCACTGTGCGGCCCAGCTCTGCATCCTATCAATGTCTCTTTGCAGCCTACAAGCGCTCTCCACCTCATCCATTACTCCACCAATCTTGGTGTCGTCAGCAAATTTACTAACCCACCCTTCAGCCCCCTCTTCCAAGTCATTGATAAAAATCACAAATAGCAGAGGACCCAGCACTGATCCCTGTGGTACACCCTGCTGGTAACTGGCCTCCAGTCTGAAAATTTTCCCTCCACCACCGCCCTCTGTCTTCTATGAGATAGCCAGTTACTTGTCCAATTGGCCAAATTTCCTTCTATCCCACACCTCCTTACTTTCTTCATGAACCTACCACGGGGAACCTTATCAAACGTCTTACTAAAATCCATGAATATGACATCAACTACTCTACCTTCGTCTACACACTTAGTAAATTCAATCAAATTTGTGAGGCAAGACTTACCCCTCACGAAACCATGCTGACTATCCCAGATTAAGCTGCATCTTTCCAAATGGTCATAAAACCTATCCCTCAGGACCTTTTCCATTAACTTACCAACCACTGAAGAAAGACTAACTGGCCTAAAATTATCAAGGTCATTCCTATTTCCTTTCTTGGAGAGGAACATTCGCCACTCTCCAGTCCTCTGGCACAATCCCCATGGACAGTGATGACCCAAAGATCAAAGCTAAAGGCTCTGCAATCTCATCCCTTGCCTCCCTAAGTATCCTAGGATGTGTCCCATCTGGCCCACGTATTCGTATACAGTGAAAATTATTGGTTCTTGCATGCTATACAGGCAAAGCATACTGCTCAGAGAAAGAAACGAGAGAGTGCAGAATGTAATGTTACAGTCATAGCTAGGGTGTAGAGAAAGATCATATTTTGGCCTTGGAAGGAGTGCAGAGGAGGTTTACTAGGCTGATACTGGAGTTGAGGGGGTTGAGCTATGAAGAGAGGCTGAATAAACTGGGCATGTACTCGTTAGAGTTTAGAAGAATGAGGGGAGATCTCACTGAGACGTATAAGATGATGAATGGGATGGATAGGATAGAGGTGGAACCGAGACTCTTCCCGCTCAAAAAAGACAGTAGCACTAGGGGGCACAGCCTCAGGATAAAAGGGGGACGGTTTAGAACGGAGTTGAGGAGGAACTTCTTCACTCAAAGGGTGGTGAATCTCTGGAATTCTCTGCCCGTTGAAGTGGTGGAGGCTGCCTCGCTAAATATTTTTAAGACGCGGGTTGATGGGTTTTTGATAAGAGAGGGGATTAAGGGTTATGGGGAGAGGGCGGGAAAGTGGAACTGAGCAGCGACAGATCAGCCATGATCTTATTGAATGGCGGGGCAGGCTCGAAGGGCTAGATGGCCTACTCCTGCTCCTATTTCTTATGTTCTTATGTTCTTAATGCGAGGTAGATCCATTCAAAAGTCTGATGACAGCAGGGAAGAAGCTGTTCTTGAGTCGGTTGGTACATGATCGCAGACTTGTGTATCTTTTTCCTGATGGAAGAAGGTGGAAGAGAGAATGTCTGGGGTGCGTGGGGTCCTTAATTATGCTGTCTGCTTTGCCGAGGCAGCAGGAAGTCTGGAGTGTCGATGGATGGGAAACTGGCTTGCGTAAAGGATTGGGCCACATTCACAACCTTTTGTAATTTCTTGCGGTCTTAGGCAGGGCAGGAGACATACCAAGCTGTGATACAAGCAGATAGTGCATCTGTAAAAGTTGCTGAGTGTCGTAGTGGACATACCAAATTTCCTTAGTCTTCTGAGAAAATAGAGGCGTTGGTGGGCTTTCTTAACGAGTGTGTTGGCATGTGGGGACCAGGACAGGTTGTTGGTGATCTGGATACCTAAAAACTTGAAGCTCTTGACCATTTCTACTTCGTCCCCATTCATGTAAACTGGGGCATGTTCTCCACTATGCTTCCTGAAGTTGATGACAATCTCCTTTTTTTTCGACATTGCGGGACAGATTATTGTCCCTGCACCAGTTCATCAAATTCTCTCTCTCATTCCTGTACTGTCTCGTCATTGTTTGAGATCTGCCCCACTATGATGGTGTCATCAGCAAACTTGAAAATCAAATTTGTGAGGAATTTGGCCACAGTCACATATAAGGAATATAGTAGGGGGCTGAGCACACAGCCTTGTGGGGCATGGGTGTTGTGAGAGTGCAAAAGGTGGTTCACCAGGATGCTGCCTGGTCTCAGGCTATTGACTATGAGGAGAGGTTGAATAAACTAGGATTGCTTTCACTGGAACGATGGAGGCTGAGGGGAGACCTGATAAGAGGTCGGCAAAATTATGAGACACAGACAGGGTTGTGGGTCCTGGAATGCACTGCCGGAGAAGTGGTGGAAACAAGTGGATTAGCAACATTTAAGAGGTATCTGGGATGGGTGCACAAATAGGGTGGGAATAAATGGACGTGAACCAAGTAAGGGCAGAAGGTTTTTTTTGTTTAGTTAGGGCATCATGATCGGCACAGGTTTGGCGGGCCGAAGGGCCTGTTCCTGTGCTTTAATTTTCTCTGTTGTTCTTTGTACATGAGAATTACACACTTAGCTGGTTTTGGATTTAGATATATAATCTGACAATGAGTTATTCTTTCAAGCTGTATGTTTGTTAAGATATAATTCATGCTATTTTGGTTTCATGGTGTTTTGACCTCAATATTTCTACTTTTTCATTCTTCCAACAGCTCGAATTGTTAAATCAGACCACTGACCAGTTCAAAGCTAATTTGATGAGATATATATCTGTAGCACTTGATGTGCTCCACTTAAACTCAGTTTGGGTGAAGCCATGCCTAGTTAAAGGGATGTTAGTCTGAAGTTAAATGTCATTCTGGCTTGGTCTGTTATACATATAAACAGCATTTCTTTCCAGGTCCCAATGGAAATAAATTGAGATGTCAACTACTGCTTGGTTTATAGCTTTTAATTGGTCAAATATTGTTTGAAATCACTGCTGTGAGGTACCTTGAGATACTTTACACGTTAAAGACATTATAACGTCGAGCTGTTGGCGTTGGGCTGGGATAGGCACAGTAAGAAGTCTCACAACACCAGGTTAAAGTCCAACAGTTTTATTTGGTAGCACGTGTTTTCCGAGTGATGCTCCTGCACTCACCTGATGAAAGAGCAGTGCTCTGAAAGCTTGTGCTACCAAATAAACCTTTTGGACTCTAACCTAGTGTTGTGAGACTACTTACAAAAACATTATAGAAGGCAAGCTGTTGCTAAGTTCAATATCCCAGTGTAAGGGAGCGAAAGGTTATGGGGGTAAGCAGGAATGAGAGGTTGAGGTTACAATCATATCAGCCATGTTCTAACTGAATAGTGCAGTATGCTCAAGGGGCTAACTAGCCTACTCCTGCTCTTAACTGGTTTGTAATAGTATGGATACTTGTAGACTATCTTTGAATTTCATTTGAAGACTGTCTGATGATGAGCTTCAGAATCTGATTCAGAGGTCCACTGTCTGATAATAATATGCATTAATTTCCATCTATGGAGAAAGTGGCAGCATTCACCATGTCAGACTCGGAGCTGCTTACTGGTTTGCCACTTTTGATAAGCAAGTTTCATCCTTCATCTTTGACTTTGGGATCCTTAGAAAGGAGTCCATGTGGTTCTGCTGAACGAAAGTTGCCAAAGTCCCGGAGGACCATAGTTCTCCCCCACTATTTCTGACGGAGCTAATAATAGTGATTTAACCCGAGGGTTACCGCGCCTCAGGCAAGGTTGAGAAGGCGGGGCCTTCATGAAAGGGGCCTTTTTCCAGTGGTCATCAAGGCTGAGGGAAGGTCACTGAAGGGCTTTAGCAGCAGTCAAAAATGGCCTTCTAGATTTGAAATGGTTTGATGATAGGTGAACAGCTGGATTGTCTGTGCAGCAGCTGTAGTCTTTGGTGACTGCATATTCGCAGCATAGGCGTGGTGGAGTGTAGTTTGCAAGCACATTCAGTCAGGGTGTTGATGTCACTTAAAGCGTATCAGTGACAATTTTCATTGTAGATTCAAGTATAATTGTCGGAGCAAGCAGTGAAGGGTTTTGCAGGGTTAATTTTTATAGCAGTTGAACAATGTTGAAAGTGAAGATCATTCTTGTTTCCTTGGTTTAATTTGTACATATTAATTACGGCACAGCAAATAAAGAATCTGATTACACTGCTGCTTGGCTGTTTTGCGGAAAGTGATTATGAATAGTGCATGCAAGACAATCCTATTACACAGGCTATGACAGCGAAACAATGCAAATGCTAATCAGAATTTCAACTTTAGTTTGAGGTTTGGACATTCATTAGGGATTAACTCACCACTGCTTCTTCTATTTTTGAAATTCGAGGAACAGTAATTAGTCGAAATTGATTCCGTTTCACTGTGTCATCTCCATCAAATATCTTTAAGGTCTGTTTACCTGACAAGAATTAATAAATTCTTATGCTTGCTTATGAAACAGCAACATAAAAATCATCAATTTAAACACAAAAGTAATTGAGTTATCAAATAGACAATATTGAAAATAATCTCCATTGAAAATCTGTAAAATCACACTCCAATCATTGAGAAATCAAAGTCTGAAACCCTGATTTTGTAGAAAGTACACGACAGGTCTAATTTATTAAAATACAAGAGATGGAAACAATGGGATGGAAACTTATGTTTTGATGATGATCTCAATGATGTGGATGTGCCGGCGTTGGACTGGGGTAAACACAGTAAAAAGTCTGACAACACCAGGTTTTAGTCCAACCGATTTATTTGATAGACTTCGGTTGGACTAAAACCTGGTGTTGTCAGACTTTTTACGATGATCTCAATAGCAGGATGAACGTCCCCCACCTGGAGCTATGGTATATAGTCACAGTATCCTTCCACTACGTTATGTTTGAAAATTCTCAAATATTCAGTATGATTCCATGCACAGAATTGTCCACAAACTAATGGACAATTAGTCTATTAGTGTGTGCTAAATATGAGCAGTTGCTGAATTAGAGATGCCATTGGGTGATAATGCTGTGATATTCAGCTCTCTTCTAAGCAATAATAGGTTGATGTATTTTAGATCCAGTAAAGTCACTAACAGGCCTCCCATCCATTGACTGTATCTACACTTCCCACTGCCTCGGCAAAGCAGCCAGCATAATTAAGGACCCCACACACCCCGGACATTCGTTCTTCCACTTCCTTCTGGCGGGAAAAAGATACAAAAGTCTGAGGTCACATACCAACTGACTCGAACAGCTTCTTCCCTGCTGCTGTTAGACTTTTGGATGAACTTGCCTTGCATTAAGTTGACCTTTCTCTACACCCTAGCTATGACTGTAACACTACATTCTGCACTCTCTCGTTTCCTTCTCTGTAAACGGTATGCTTTGTCTGTATAGCGAGCAAAAAACAATATTTTTCACTGTATGTTAATACGTGACAAATAATAAATCAAATCAAATGCATATATTGTGCCGTTTCAAAGTCTCACATTAGCTAAACAGGCAATGGAGAAGTTCAAAGAGCAGAAAACAAATCAACTCCAGATAGATACTTATTCCTCTGAGTACTTACAGGGCACAGTTCAGTTAAATTCAGAGCAGCTCAGAGAAGGTTCACTCAATTATTCCTGGGATGAAGGGCTTATCTTATGAATGAAAGGCTGAGCAGGTTGGGCCTATATCCCAATTGGAGCTTAGAAGAATGAGAGATGATCTTTTTGAAAACATAAGATTCTGAGGGGAATTGACAGAGTGGATATCAGGAAGATGTTTCCTTTTGTAGGGAAATTACAGCCAGGCAACATAGTTTAAGATCTTACTTTTCAAACAGCACAGAATCGTTTATCTCTCAGATGGTTGTTAGTATGTGGAATTCTCTTTCCCGGAAAGTAATGGAGACTGGGTCATTAAATTGGTTCAAGACTGAGTTAAATAGATTATTGATAGACAAGGGAGAAAAGGGAATCAAGGGTTATGGGGGCATCAGGAAAGTGAAGTCGAGGTCGATCAGTTCAGCCATGATCTTAACAAATGGTGCAGTCGGCTCAAAGGGCTGAATGACCTATTTCTACTTCCCAGCCCTGCGTTTTTATAGGAACACAAACAATTGTGATGAAGGAGTCAACAAGCATGTGGCGGTTTGTCAAATAGGCCAAAGTAATGACCATATTCAATTATGGAGTCACAGCTGGTAACAACAGGCTTAGTCTGATATCATTTAGAAAAATAGCTAAATTATCACAATTAAAATGGAACAACAGCAGTAAGAATATAACTTCAAAAGTTAAAAGCTAAAGCAAAGGTTCATTTTACCTGATCAACCTCATGCATTCTTCACAATGAGAAAGCCACGTGATGTATTATACTTGGATTTTCATAGGGTATTATACAATATACAAGACTCCTTTATAAATCAAGATCAACATACATCATAGGTAGCTGACTCGTTTGAAATGGGAGAGGCATATGTTAAACGAGTTGTCTCGGAGGAAATGCTGTGACTGGTGCTATTACTAATAAACACAACCAACCTGGAGTAAGTCTCAGTGCACAGTAAATCTACAGGTGATATTGAGCAGGGAAAGTGGGGAGAGCTGGGCAAATGAGCATTTAATAGAAATTCAATTTAAAATCTTGAAAGATTTAGATAGACCAAATAAGAAAGAACTATTTCTAGTGATAGAAGGTTCAGTAACCAGAAGACCCAGATTTACATAACTGGCAAAAAACAAGGTGGGAAAAAATATGAAGCATGTTATAATGATCTTCAATTCAGGATAGTGGAAGCAGAATCAACTTTCAAAAGGAAATTGGATAAATATTTGAAATCTGAATTCCAAGGGTTAAATTACGAGAAGAGATGACACAAATGAATGCAGAATTCTCCTGAATTTAGAAAGTTAAAGGGTAATTTGATTGATGTTTTCAACATATTATGAGGAAATGACAAGATAGATAAAGGGAAACTATTTCCACTGCGTTGGAGATCAGGACTAGGGGCATGGTCTAAAAATTAAAGCTTGACCTTTCAAGAATAAAATGCTACAGAAAGGACCAATTTTGTCTACTGGGCTTTTTTCAGAGAGCAGAAGCCAGATGATACCATATTAGATTTTTATAGGACATACTAGTAAGAGATCTCATCTTTCACTTCCTCCCACTTTAAATCTGAGCACAGAACTGGTTGGTAGAGCTTTGATATTTTGCCCAAGGGAGTTAATTCATCATGTAACATCTCTCAGTGCAGGTAGCTTCCCTGCCATAGGGGGCGTTTCAGATTTGTCTGATACGATCCTGACTGGGCTCCACATATTTGCGCCTACTGTAACAACTTCTTGTACTTCAGGCTTCCCTGGTCAAGTACTGGACGGTCTGCTCTCTAACTGTAGTTACTGTAGAAACTAAGTTAAATCCCAAAATTAGCCAATATGTTTTCAGAATTGCAGAAACACATATGAGAACATGGAGAAATAGTTATATCCTTTTCCCAATAATAATTCAATTGCATAACCAAATGTCAGCATTCACGACTGTTCAGATACCGAAGCAGTTCATGTCCAAATGCAACAAGATCTGGATAATATCCAGGCTTGGGCTGACAAGTGGCAAGTAACATGCACACCACACAAATAAAAAGTCTGACAACACCAGGTTTTAGTCCAACTGATTTATTTGATAGTAAACTCACTAGCTTTCGAGGGGATTCCCTCTTCTTCAGGTGAATGGAGAATTCTGGCCTCAGACAGAGCATATAAAGCACAGTTTAGAGATTACTGATTAGAATGCGAATCTTTACACCTAACCTGCTGTTCAAGTCGTAAAGTGGCTGACAATGTGTGTGGAAGGAGCACTGATCACAGGTTAAAGAGATGTGTATTGTCTCCAGACAGCACAGTGAGGTTTTGCAAACCCAAGCAAGTCACGGGGGTTACAGATAGTGCGACATGAACCCAAGATCCCTGTTGAGACCGTCCTCATGTGTGTGGAATTTGGCTATCAGTCTCTGCTCAGCGACTCTGCGCTGTCGTGTCTCGTGAAGGCTGCCTTGGAGAACGCTTACCCGAAGGTCAGAGGCTGAATGCCCGTGACCACTGAAGTGTTTGCCAACAGGAAGGGAACAGTCTTGCCTGGTGATTGTCGAGCGACGTTCATTCATCCGTTGTCGTAGCGTCTGCATGGTCTCCCCAATGTACCATGCTTCGGGGCATCCTTTCTTGCAACGTACCAGGTAGACAATGCTGGCCGAGTTGCAAGAGTATTTACCGTGTACCTGGTGGATGGTATTCTCACGTGTGATGATGGTATCCATGTTGATGATCCGGCATGTCTTGCAGAGGTTGCTGTGGCAAGGTTGTGTGGTGTTGTGGTCACTGTTCTCCTGAAGACTGGGTAGTTTGCTGCGAACAATGGTCTGTTTGAGATTGTGTGGTTGTCTGAAGGCAAGAAGTGGGGGTGTGGGGATGGCCCTGGTGAGATGTTCGTCTTCATCAATGATATGTTGAAGACTCCAGAGAAGATGTCGTAGCTTCTCCGCTCCAGGGAAGTACTGGACGACGAAGGGTACTCTGTCCACTGTGTCCCGTGTTTGTCTTCTGAGGAGATCGGTGCGGTTTTTCGCTGTGGCGCATCGGAACTGTCGATCTATGAGTCGAGCGCCATATCCTGTTCTTAAGAGGGCATCTTTCAGCGTCTGGAGGGGTCTGTCACGATCCTCCTCATCTGAGCAAATCCTGTGTATACGGAGGGCTTGTCCATAGGGGATGGCTTCTTTAACATGTTTAGGGTGGAAGCTGGAGAAGTGGAGCATTGTGAGATTGTCTGTGGGCGTGCGGTACAGTGAGGTGCTGAGGTGACCGTCCTTAATGGAGATGCACGCGTCCAAGAATGCAACGGATTCTGGGGAATAGTCCATGGTGGGGTGGAATTTGTTGATATCATCATATAGTTGTTTCAGTGATTGTTCACCATGAGGCCAAAGGAAGAAAATGTCATCGATGTATCTAGTGTATAGCATCGGTTGAAGATTCTGTGCAGTGAAGAAGTCTTGTTCGAACCTGTGCATGAAGATGTTGGCATATTGAGGTACAAATTTGGTCCCCATGGCTGTTGCGTGCGTCTGGATGAAAAACTGGTTGTTGAAGGTGAAGACATTGTGGTCCAGGATAAAGCAGATGAGTTGTAAAATTGCATCTGGAAACTGGCAGTTGTCAGTGTTGAGTACTGAGGCAGTCGCAGCAATGCCATCGTTGTGGGGGATGTTGGTGTAGAGCGCCGAGACAGCCATTGTGATGTCCCTGGTTCAACTGCTCCATGTGTGCTGAGTTTCTGTAGGAAGTCAGCGACAAAAGCTGGGGGTTCTTTGTACAATGGGTTTCAGGATGCCCTTGACGTAGCCGGAGAGGTTCTCACAGAGTTCCATTGCCCGATACGATGGGACGGCCAGGTGTGTTTGCCTTGTGTATCTTTGGGAGGCAGTAGAGATCTCCAATGCGGGGAGTACGTGGAATGAGAGCACGGAGGGTGCTCTGAAGGTCCGGATCAAAGGTCTTGATCATATTGTTGAGTTGACGAGTGTGTTCTTTGGTTGGATCTGTAGGTAACTGTCTGTAGTGTTCCTCATTGTTTAGTTGTCGGTACACTTCTTTACAGTAATCCATTCTGTTCAGTATGACGATGGCCCCTCCTTTGTTTGCTGGTTTGATGACAATGTTGCGGTTGGTCTTGAGTGTGTGGATGGCGTTGCGTTGTGCTTGGGTGATGTTTGGAGCTGTCTTGTGAGTGCGGCTGATGAATCTGGTGTTAACGCACCTCCTGATGGTTTGGGCATACAAGTCCAGTCGAGGGCAGCGGCCTTCCGGAGGAGTCCAATTGGATTCCTTCCTCTTAGGTTGTTGCACTGCGGATCTCTCTGTCGGCTGTTCTGGTTCATTGGCTGTCTCATTGTGTTCGCTGCTGGCCTCTTGGGGTTTGTGGAAAAACTCCCGCAGCCTCATTCGCCTGATGAATTCCTCTGTGTCCGCTGCGAGACTGATGGGGTCCATTTTGGTGGTGGGGCAGAAATTGAGCCCTCGGCTGAGAACTTCGATTTCATCTGGTTGAAGTGTGTAGTCTGACAAGTTGACAATAGACCTCCCTGCGGTAGTGCTGTTTTCTACTGTAGTGCCGGGGGAGGCTTGGTTGTTGCTGGCGGTGATGCCGAGTTTCTCAAGTTTCCTGTTCTTGGTGTGCATGTAGGTGGTGTAGTTTCTTTGTCTCATCTGCTTGGCCACAGCAACCTCTGCAAGACATGCCAGATCATCAACATGGATACCATCATCACACGTGAGAATACCATCCACCAGGTACACGGTAAATACTCTTGCAACTCGGCCAGCATTGTCTACCTGATGCGTTGCAAGAAAGGATGCCCCGAAGCATGGTACATTGGGGAGACCATGCAGACGCTACGACAACGGATGAATGAACGTCACTCGACAATCACCAGGCAAGACTGTTCCCTTCCTGTTGGCGAACACTTCAGTGATCACGGGCATTCAGCCTCTGACCTTCGGGTAAGCGTTCTCCAAGGCAGCCTTCACCACACACGACAGCGCAGAGTCGCTGAGCAGAGACTGATAGCCAAGTTCCGCACACATGAGGACGGTCTCAACAGGGATCTTGGGTTCATGTCACACTATCTGTAACCCCCGTGACTTGCTTGGGTTTGCAAAACCTCACTCACTGTGCTGTCTGGAGACAATACACATCTCTTTAACCTGTGATCAGCGCTCCTTCCACACACACTGTCAGCCACTTTAGGACTTGAACAGCAGGTTAGGTGTAAAGATTCGCATTCTAATCAGTAATCTCTAAACTGTCTGTGCTTTATATGCTCTGTCTGAGGCCAGAACTCTCCATTCACCTGACGAAGAGGGAAACCTCGAAAGCTTGTGCATTTACTATCAAATAAATCAGTTGGACTAAAACCTGGTGTTGTCAGACTTTATACTGTGTTTACCCCAGTCCAACGCCAGCACATCCACATCATCACCACACAAATGCCAGGCAATGACCACCACCCCTTGATATTCAATGGTGTAACCTCACTGAACTTCCACTGACACCATCCATGAGGTTACCATTGACTAAAACTCAACTGGACTCACCACATAAACACATTGGCAACAAGAGCAGGTCAGACGCTAGGAATACTGTGGCGAGTAACTCACTTCCTGACTCCCCAGAGCCCATCTACGATCTATAAGTCAGGAGTGTGATGGAAAGCTTCCCACTTGCGTGAATGGGTGCAGCTCCGATGACACTCAAGAAGCCTGACACCACCCAGGACAAAGCAGCCCGCTTGACTGGCACCACATCCATAAATATTCAATCCCCCCACAACTGATGCTCAGTAGCAAGTGTGTTCTATCTACAAGATGCACTGCAGCAATTCACCAAAGGTCCTTAGACAGCACCTTCCAAACCCACGACCACTTCCATCTAGAAGGACAAGGGCAGCAGATAAATGGGAACACCACCACCTGCAAGTTCCTCTCTAAGCCACTCACCACCCTGACTTGGAAATATATTGCCGTTCCTTCACAGTCGCTGGGTCAAAATCTTGGAATTCCCTCCCTAATGGCATTGTGGGTCAACCCACAGAACATGGACTGGAGCGCTTCAAGAGGCAGCTCACCACCACCTTCTCAAGGGCAACTAGGGATGGGCAATAAATGCTGGCCAGCCAGCGACACCCATGTCCCATGAATGAATAAAAAAAAGTTCCCGGGCTACAACTGCCTTAATTTCCCATTTTGGCAAAGGAAGAACACTTTTACTATTAAGTATGTTTTAAAAGCCTCTACACCGTCTAATAGAAACTAGAAACTGGAGCAGGCCATTCAGTCCTTCGAGTCTCCTCCACCATTCATTTTGATCATGGCTGATCACCAAATTCAATATTCTGATCCACTTCACCCATATTCCTTGATCTCTTTAGCCCCAAGAGCTGTATCTAATTTCTTCTTGAAATCGCATATCGTTTTGGCCTCAACTACTTTGTGGTAGTGAATTCCACACATTCAGCACCTTCTGGGTGAAGAAATTTCTCCTCACGTCAGTCCTAAAAGGTTTACTAATACTGTTAGAATTTTGTAAGTTTCTATGAGATCCTCTCTCACTCTTCTGAACTCCAGTGAATATAATCCCAATCGACTTGGTCTCTCCTCATATGAAAGACCTGCCATTCAAAGAATCAGCCTGGGAAACCTTTGCTGTTCTCCTCCTCTGACTCTATAGCAGCAACATTCCCCCCTTCATAATTTTTCATCTTTACCCAAACTGCTTCTATATTCTGGTTTCCTGAACCTGATTCATCTCTCTCTCTTTGGTGCTAATACCATCATTAATTAATAGACCTATCCCTTCACCTTTTTGTCCTTCCTAAGTGTAATGTACCTTTCAATGCTCAGGTCCAAATTTATGTCATCCTGCAGCCATGTCTCGAGATGTCATACTTACTTATTTCTAGTTACACTATGAGGTTATCTTTTGTTTTAAATGTTAGGCGCATTCAGATATAGGGACTTTTATTATTTCATAACCTCGAGTTTTACCTGCTGATTAACTCTTAAATCTTAATTCTACCTATGTTGTTAGTACCGATATGTTCCTCTCTAGCCCTGAACTAGACAACAGCAATGGGCAGGCAACACAGCCTTCTGGATTCTCGCTCTTGGCTGCACAGAACAATGTTTCCCCCCGACTCTACTCTCCCTGAATGCAACTATACTCCTTTTTGCTTCCCTAGCTTAAGGGGCCTCCTGTACCATGATGCCAGGGCCAGCCTGTTTATCTATACTACAAACCTCACTTTCATCCACACAGGTTGTGGACATCTCAAACCTGCTTGACTGCAAAGTCTGAGGCTCCTTCACTACTATGTTCAGCTGCATTAACTGCCTAACTCACAGTCACAGCCTAGTGTCTGTCACCGTTGACCAAAACAGATTCTCTAAGGTGTGACCCTCTTTTGGTTCAGAGTATCTAGGAATTTCTCCCTCTCCCTGAATCTTAAGTGTCTGCAGTTCAAGATCAATAATCCTGATCCGGAATTGATCTAGCTGCTTACACTTCTTGGAAATGTGTGTCCTGGATCGCATTAGCATCCCACATTCCACAGCTGCAACACAATACTTGTCCCATTATTGCTACTCATAATTTCATAATCACCAAGGGCACCCAATTCCATCTCCATCTTCATCTTCTGACTTCACCCACGTCAGCTCATCTGATGCTGAAAATCTCATTCATGTCTTTATTACTGTCATATCCGATTATTCCAACACCCTCCTGGCTCCTACATTCTACGGTTTCTAAACTTGAGATCATCCAGATCTTTGCCATCTGTGTCTGAACTCTCAGAAGGTTCCAATCTCCTATCACCCCGAGGCTGACTGACCAACATTGGCTACCAAGCATGCAACATCTTGATTTTAAAATCTTCATCCTGATTTTCAATTCCCTCCATGGCCTTTCCCCACCCAATCTCTGGAGTCTCCTCCATGCCCTTCACCCCCTCCACACACACCAACCCACCCACCCCCCACCCCCCCAAGGTCTCTGCATTTTTCTAATTCTGGACTGGGTGTGTGAAGCCCAAAGACATGGGCGAGTTATTAAATTAGTATTTTGCATCTGTGTTTACTACAGAGAAGATCGCAGATCACCAACAACCTGTCCTGGTACCCCAATGCTGGCACTATCGTTAAGGAAGTCCGTCAATGCCTCTACTTTCTCAAAAGATTAAAGGAATTTGGCACGTCCGCAACGACTCTCCCAACTTTTATAGATGCACTACTGATAGCATTCTTTCTGGTTGTATCACAACTTGGGTATGGCTCCTACTCTGCCCAAAACTGCAAGAAACTCAAAAGGTCGTGGACGAAGCCCAGTCCCTCACGCAAACTGGCCTCCCATCCACTGACTCTGTCTACACTTCACAACGTCTCGGCAAAGCAGCCAGCATAATCATGGATCCCACACATCCCGGATATTCTCTCTTCCACCTTCTTCCTTCAGGAAAGAGTTACAAAAGTCTAAGATCACATACCAACTGACTCAAGAACAGCTTCTTCCCCATCATTAGACTTTTGAATGGACCTAACCTTACATTAATTTGATCTTTTTCTACATCCAAGCTATAATTCTAACAATACATTCTGCACCCTCTCCTTTTCTTCTCTACAAACAGTATGCTTTGGCTGTACAGCAGGCAAGAAACAATATGTTTCACTAATAAGAACATAAGAAATAGGAGCAGAAGTAGGTCATCTAGCCCACCCTGCCATTCAATAAGATCATGGCTGATCTAAGTGGATCAGTTCCACTTACCCGCCTGCTCCCCATAGCCCTTAATTCCCTTAACGATCAGAAATCTATCTACCCGTGACTTAAACATATTCAACGAGGTAGCCTCCACCACTTCAATGCGCAGAGAATTCCAGAGATTCACCACCCTCAGAGGAGAAGTTTCTCCTCGACTCTGTTCTAAACTGCACCTCCCCCCCTGCTTATTTTGAGGCTGTGCCCTCTAGTTCTGGTTTCCTTTCTAAGTGGAAAGAATCTCTCTACCTCTACCCTATCTAGCCCCTTCATTATCTTGTAAGTCTCTATAAGATCCCCCCTCAGCCTTCTAAACTCCAACGAGTACAGGCCCAATCTACTCAATCTCTCCTCATAAGCTAACCCCCTCATCTCTGGTATCAGCCTGGTGAACCTTCTCTGTACTCCCTCCAAGGCCAATATATCCTTTCGCAAATAAGTGGACCAAAATTGCACACGGTACTCCAGTTGCAGCCTCACCAGTGCCCTGTACAGTTGCAGCAAGACCTCCCTGCTTTTATATTCTATCCCCCTCGCTATAAAGGGCAACATTCCATTCGCCTTCTTGATCACCTGCTGCACCTGCAGACTGAGTTTTTGCAATTTGTGCACAAGGACCCCCAGGCCCCTCTGCACAGTAGCATGCTGCAACTTTTCACCATTTAAATAATATTCCATCCTACTATTATTTCTTCCAAAGTGGATAACTTCACACTTGCCAACATTATACTCCATCTGCCAGGTCCTTGCCCATTCACTTAGCCTATCCAAATCTCTCTGCAGACTTCCCGCGTCCTCCGTGCAATTCGCTTCCCCGCTCACCTTCGTGTCATCAGCAAACTGTGTTACCCTACACGCAGCCCCCTCTTCCAGATCGTCTATGTATAATGATACAATATACTAATACATGACAATAATAAATAAAATCAAAGATTGCAGGGGCTCTGACAGTAATTTTCAAATCCTCCCAGCCCCCAGTAGACATGCCAGAAGACTGGAGAACAGCGAACGTGGTGCCATTATTGAAGAGAAGTGGGGTAAAACCAGATAATGAGTCTAACATCAATGGTGAGGAAAATATTGGATAAAATCCTGAGAGACAGAATTAATCTCCAGTTGGAGAGGCAAAGATTAATCAAGGATAGTCACAGAACATAACAGCACAGTACAGGTCCTTTGGCCCTCGATGTTGCGCCAACCAATCTAATGACCCTCTAACCTAAACTATTCCAATGTTATCCATATGCCTATCCAATGACCATTTGAATGCCCTTAAAGTTGGCGAGTCCACTACTGCTGCAGGCAGGGCATTCCACGCCCTTACTATCTTTGAGTAAAGAACCTACCTCTGACATCCGTCCTAAAATTAGCACTCCTCAACTTAAAGCTATGTCCCCCCGTGTTAGCCATCACCATCCGAGGAAAAAGGCTCTCACTGTCCACCCTATCTAACCCTCTGATCATCTTGTATGCCTCAATTAGGTCACCTCTTACCCTCCTCTCTAACAAAAATAACCTCAAGTGCCTCAGCCTTTCCTCATAAGACCTTCTCACCATACCAGGCAACATCCTGGTAAACCTCCTCAGCATCCTTTCCAATGCTTCCACATCTTTCTTATAATGTGGAGACCAGAACTGTACGCAATACTCCAAGTGCAGCCGCATCAGAGTTTTGTACAGTTGCAACATGATCTCTCGGCTCTGAAATTCAATCCCTCTACCAATAAAAGCTAACACACCATACGCCTTCTCAACAAACTTATCAACCTGGGTGCCAACTTTCAGGGATCTACGCACATCTCTCTGCTCGTCGACACTACCAAGAGTCCTTCCGTTAGCCCTATATTCTGTACTCCTGCTACTCTTTCCAAAGTGAATCACCTCACACTTTTCTGCAATAAATGCCATTTGCCACCTCTCAGCCTAGCTCTGCAGCTTACCTATGTCCCTCTGCAAACTAACATCCATCCTCACAACTCCTCCAATTTTGGTGTCGTCAGCAAATTTACTAACCCATCCTTCTACACCCTCATCTAGGTCATTTATAAAAATGACAAACAGCAGTGGCCCCAAAACAGATCCCTGAGGCACACCACTAGTAACTGAACTCCAGGTTGAATATTTCCCATCAACCACCACCCTCTGTCTTCTATCAGCTAGCCAATTCCTGATCCAAACCGCTAAATCAACCTCAATCCCATGCATCCGTATTTTCTGCAGTAGCTTATCATGAGGAACCTTATCAAACGCTTTGCCAAAATCCATATACACCACATCAACTGCTTTACCCTTATCCACCTCTTTGGTCACCTTCTCAAAGAACTCAATAAGGTTTGTGAGGCATGACCTACCCTTCACAAAACCGTGTTGACTATCCCTAATCAATTTATTTCTCTCCAGGTGATTATAAATCCTATCTCTTATAATTCTTTCCAAAACTTTGCCCACAACAGAAGTAAGGCTCACCAGTCTATAATTCCCAGGATGGTCTCTACTTCCCTTCTTGAACAAGGGGACAACATTTGCTATCCTCCAGTCTTCCGGCACTATACCTGTAGTCAATGACGACATGAAGATCAAAGCCAAAGGGCTCTGCAATCTCCTCCCTAGCCTCTCAGAGAATCCTAGGATAAATCCCATCCGGCCCAGGGGACTTATCTATTTTCATACTCTCAAGAATTGCTAACACCTCCTCCTTATGAACCTCAATCCCGTCTAGTCCAAAAGCCTGCGTCTCAGTATTCTCCTCGACTACATTGACTTTTTCCTGCATGAATACTGACAACAAATATTCATTTAGTGCCTCTCCTATCTCTTTAGGCTCCACATACAACTTCCCTCTAATGTCTCTGACTGGCCCTAACCTTGCCCTAACCAATCTTTTATTCTTGACATACCCATAGAAAGCTTTAGGGTTCTCCTTGATCCTACCGGCCAAAGTCTTCTCATGTCTTCTTCACACACTCTTTAGCTCCTTCCTGGCTAATTTTAACTCTCCAGTGCCCTAACTGAGCCTTCACATTTCACCTTTACATAAGCCTCCTTCTACCTCTTCACCAGAGATTCAACTTCCTTAGTACACCACGGTTCCCCCGCTCGACCACTTCCTCCCTGCCTGTCAGGTACATATTTATCAAGGACTTGCAGTAGCTGCTCCTTGAACAAGCTCTACATTTCAGTTGTTCCCAACGCCTGCAGTTTCCTACTCCAACCTATGTATCCTAAATCTTGCCTAATCGCCTCATAATTTCCTTTCCCCCAGCTATAACTTCTGCCCTTCAGTATATACCTATCCCTTTCCATCACTAAGTAAACGTAACTGAATTGTGGTCACTAATGCCAAAGTGCTCACCTACCTCCAAGTCTAACACCTGGTCTGGTTCATTACCCAGTATCAATTCCAATGTGGCCTCACCTCTTGTTGGCCTATCTACATACTGTGTCAGGAAACCTTCCTGCACACACTGGACAAAAACTGACCCCCTCTAATGTGCTTGAACTATAGCTTTTCCAATCGATATTTGTAAAGTTAAAGTCCTCCATAACAACTACCCTGTTACTTTCGCTCCTATCCAGGAGCATCTTTGCAATCCTTTCCTCTACATCTCTGAAACTTTTTGGAGGCCAATAAAAAACTCCCAGCAGGGTGACCTCTCCTTTCCTGTTTCTAATCTCAGCCCATACTACCTCAATAGACAGGTCTACATCAAATGTCCTTTCTGCCACCGTAATACTGTCCTTGACTAACAATGCCACGCCTCCCCCTCTTCTACCACCTTCTCTGCTCTGACTGAAACATCTGAACCCTGGAACCTGCAAAAACCATTCCTGTCCCTGCTCTATCCGTGTCTCTGAAATGGCCACAACATTGAAGTCCCAGGCACTGATCCGGGCTGCAAGTTCATCCACCTTACTGCACGTTCATCCACCTTACTGCGCATGCTCCTAGCATTAAAGTATACACACTTCAAACCACTCTCCCCCCTGCCAATACACTGCTGCGACCTAGAAACCTCATCCATGACCTCCCTATTCTCATCCTCCTGCACACTGAAGCTACAATTAAGGTTCCCATCCCCCCTCTGAATCAGTTTAAACCTTAGTCAGCATGGATTTAAAGTTTATTCATTAGTGTCACAAGTAGGCTTGCACTAACACTGCAATGAAGTTACTGTGAAAATCCCATTTACTGTGAAAATTTCAGGGGGAAGATCATGTATAACAGATCTGATTGAATTTTTCAAAGGGGTGACTAGGTGTGTCAATGGGGGCAGTGACACTGATCTAGTTGACATGGACTTCAGTAAGGCTTTTGACAAAGTCCCACATGGGACACCGATCAAGAAATTAACATGAAATCCAAGGTCATCTGGTAAACTAAATCAAAATTGGCTTCATCGCTGGAGGCAGAAGGTGTTGGCTGAAAGTTGTTTTTGAGACTGGAAGCTGGAGTCCAAAAGAGAAAATGCTGGAAAATCTCAGCAGGTCTGGCAGCATCCGTAAGGAGAGAAAAGAGCTGATGCTCCGAGTCCAAACGAGCCTTTGTCAAGGCTGAGGGTATAATCAGTTATTTTGCAGATGACACAATAAGTGATGGTGTGGTAAACAGTGAGGAGGAAAGACTTAGATTACAGGACAACGGGTAGGACTATGGCAAATGGAATTTAACCCTGAAAAGTGTGTGAGGTGATGTATTTTAGGAGGAGTAACAAGGGAAGGGAATATAAAATTAACAGTCAGGTGCTAGGAAGTACAGAGGATCAGAGGGATCTTGGGATGCATGTCCCAAGAAGGCATATGTGATACTTGCCTTTATTAGCCGAGGCATAAAATGTAAGAGCAGGGAGATTATGATGGAGCTGTATAAAATGCTCGTTAGGCCATTGCCTAACGATCATGTGTCCGTACTGTGTGCGGTTCTGATGTGTTTGCACGAGAGAGGATACAGAGGTGATTCACCAGAATGTTGCTTGGTTGGAGCGTTTCAGTTAATGAAGAGAGGCTGGTTGCTCTTTTTAGAGCAGAGATGGGGGAGCTGATGGAGGGAAACAAAATAATGAGGAACGTGAATAGGATCGATAGGGAGAAACCATCCCTTGTAAACAAAGGAGTGAATAACCGGGGGGATAGATTTAAAGAAAAGGGCAGGAAATTGAGGGGATTTCAGGAAAAATATTTTCACCCAGAGGGTGGTGGGGATCTGGCACACACTGTCTCAGAGTGTGGTTGTGGATGCGTCTTTTTCTGCATGGAGGTCGGTCACCAGTGGAGCGCCCCAAGGATCTGTTCTAGGACCCTTGCTGTTTGTCATTTTCATAAATGATCTAGATGAGGAAGTGGAGGGATGGGTTAGCAAGTTCGCAGACGATACGAAGGTTGGTGGTATTGTGGATGGTCTGGAGGGATGTCAGAAGTTGCAGCAGGACATAAATAGGATGCAAGACTGGGCGGAGAAGTGGCAGATGGACTTCAACGCAGATAAATGTGTAGTGGTCCATTTTGGCAGGACCAATGGGATGAAGGAGTATAATATCAAGGGTAGAAGTCTTAGCTGTGTTGAAGGGCAGAGGGATCTTGGGGTCCGGGTCCATAGGACTCTTAAATCGGCCTCGCAGGTGGAGGATGTGGTCAAGAAGGCGTATGGTGTACTGGCCTTCATTAATCGAGGGATTGAGTTTAGGAGTCGGGAGGTAATGCTGCAACTCTATAGGACCCTTGTCAGACCCCACTTGGAGTACTGTGCGCAGTTCTGGTTGCCTCACTATAGAAAGGACGTGGAAGCTATTGAAAGGGTGCAGAGGAGATTTACAAGGATGTTGCCTGGATTGGGAGGCATGCCTTATGAAGATAGGTTGAGGGAGCTGGGACTCTTCTCCCTGGAGAGACGAAGGTTGAGAGGCGACCTGATAGAGGTTTATAAGATGTTGAGAGGAATAGATAGGGTGGATTCTCGGAGGCTATTTCCCAGGGCTGAAATGGTCGCTACGAGAGGACATAGATTTAAGGTGCAGGGAAGCAAGTACAGAGGAGACGTTAGGGGTAAGTTTTTCACTCAGAGGGTGGTGAGTGAATGGAATCAGCTGCCATCAGTGGTGGTGGAGGCGAACTCGCTGGGGTCTTTTAATAGACTTCTGGATGAGTATATGGGATCTAATGGGATTGGGGGTTATAGATAGGTCTATGGCTTAGTAGGTATACAAGTGATCAGCGCAACTAGTGGGCCAAAGGGCCTGTTTGTGCTGTAGTGTTCTATGTATGTTCTAGGACATAACTTAAAACCTTCCTCCTGGACCAAACATTTGATCAACTGACATAACGGGCGCAATTTTCTAGCAGCATGGAATTTCAAATCCCTTCCATTGACATCAGACCCTCCCCTACCCACACAAATCCCGCGACGTTGGGTTTGAAATTGGATTGGCAAAACAGTTTGCAATGTTCCTGGGCCCTCCCAACGGATGTAATCTGGTTCACTCCCTGTGCATGTGCAAAGCTGGTCATCATATATTTAAATGTATTTACCTATGTAAAATTGGCTTAACGCCAAATCTTCTGGGAATGTTAACTGTTTCCACCACTTGAGAAGCAGCACCAACAGGAATCACTGCTGGTCTCCACAAACAGTTTAGACATGATGAGCATGTCAGGGGCTCAGAGGCCAGTGTAGCCCCCTGTGGTCGGGGCATAGTTGGGCAGAGCCCTGACATTACTAACTAACACTACCAAGAGGTGGCGCTTCAAGGCGCAGAGCTTAAGAACATAAGAACATAAGAACATAAGAAATAGGAGCAGGAGTAGGCCATCTAGCCCTTCGAGCCTGCCCCACCATTCAATAAGATCATGGCTGATCTGTTGTGGCTCAGTTCCACTTTCCCGCCCTCTCCCCATAACCCTTAATCCCCTCTCTTATCAAGAACCCATCAACCCGCTTCTTAAAAATATTTAGCGAGGCAGCCTCCACCACTTCAACGGGCAGAGAATTCCAGAGATTCACCACCCTTTGAGTGAAGAAGTTCCTCCTCAACTCCGTTCTAAACCGCCTCCCCTTTATCTTGAGGCTGTGCCCCCTAGTCCTACTGTCTTTTTTGAGCGGGAAGTGTCTCTCCACCTCTATCCTATCCATCCCATTCATCATCTTATACGTCTCAATGAGATCTCCCCTCATTCTTCTAAACTCTAACGAGTACAAGCCTAGTTTATTCAGCCTCTCCTCATAGCTCAATCCCCTCAACTCCGGTATCAGCCTAGTAAACCTCCTCTGCACTCCCTCCAGGGCCAAAATATCCTTGCGCAGGTGCGGCGCCCAAAACTGCACACAGTACTCCAGCTGCGGCCTCACCAATGCCCTATACAGCTGCAGCAAGACCTCCCTACTTTTATATTCAATCCCCCTCGCTATGAAGGCCAGCATCCCATTCGCCTTCCTGACCACCTGCTGCACCTGCAAGCTGGGTTTTTGCAACTCATGCACAAGGACCCCGAGGTCCCTCTGCACCGTCGCCTGCTGCAGTTTTTCGCCACGTAAGTAATAGTCCTTCCTACCATTCTTCCTACCAAAGTGGACCACCTCACACTTGCCAACATTAAATTCCATTTGCCATTTCCTGGCCCATTCGCCCAGCCTATCTAGATCCTTCTGCAGACTCTCCACACCCTCCGCACAATTTGCCTTTCCCCCAATCTTGGTGTCATCAGCAAATTTCGACACCCTGCACTCGGTTCCCTCCTCCAGATCATCTATATAAATGGTAAATAGCTGAGGCCCCAGCACCGACCCCTGGGGCACCCCACTAGTCACCAACCGCCAATCCGAATAGCACCCATTGACCCCCACTCTCTGCCTCCTATTTGACAACCAATCCTCTATCCACGCTAACACCCTACCCCCAACTCCCTGTCCCCTGACCTTCTGCAATAACCTCTTGTGAGGTACCTTGTCAAACGCCTTCTGAAAATCCAGAAAGACCACATCCACCGGCTCTCCTCTATCCACTGCCCTAGACACATCCTCATAGAACTCCAGTAAATTTGTCAGACACGACTTCCCTTTAATGAAACCGTGTTGCGTCCGCCCTATCAAGCAATTCCCTTCAAGATGCCTCGCAATTTCCTCCTTAATGACGGATTCTAACATTTTACCTACCACAGACGTTAAACTAACCGGCCTATAATTCCCCGCCTTTTGCCTGGCACCCTTCTTAAACAACGGCGTAACATTAGCCGTTTTCCAATCCTCCGGCACTTCCCCGGAATCCAGCGACGTCTGGAAAATAACCACCAAGGCATCCACTATCACCTCCGCCATTTCTTTCAGAACCCTCGGATGCATTCCATCCGGTCCTGGGGACTTGTCCACAATCAGCCCCTCCAGTCTGTCGAGCACCACCTCTCTAGTAACAGTAATGTCATTAAGACCCTCCATTCCTACCACCTTTCCATCGCTAACACCCGGCAAATTATTCACGTCCTCCTCCGTGAAGACAGAAACAAAAAAGTTATTCAAGACCTTAGCCATATCCCCATCCCCTACCACTAGCTCCCCTTTCTCATCCTCTAAAGGACCAACGTTCACCCTAGCCAGCCTCTTCCTTTTTATATATTTATAAAAACTCTTGCTATCCTTTTTTATATTAAGTGCTAGCCCAGCCTCATAGCTTCTCCTACCCTCCTTTATCAACTTCTTTGTCAATCTTTGTTGACATTTAAACCTTTCCCAATCCTCTTCTCGCCCACTACTCTTAGCTACTCTAAATTCCTCCGCTTTTAATTTAACACTTTCCTTCACCTCCTTCGTTATCCACGGCTTATTACCTCTCTTCCTACGGTCCTTTTTAACCATCGGAATAAATTTCTGCTGAGCACCAAGAAAGATCTCCTTAAAGATCCTCCACTGCTCCTCAGCAGACCTACCTTCCAACTCACTCCCCCAGTCCACATTCGCCAATTCTTCTCTCATCCTACCATACTCCCCTCTATTCAAACAAAGGACGCGTGTCCGGGAACCCACTTTCTCCTCCTCCATCTGCAACAGAAACTCCACCATACAATGATCACTCTCTCCAAGAGGATCCTTCACCGCAAGATCCCTAATTCTACCCACCTCATTACATAGCACCAGATCCAAGATAGCTCACTCCCTCGTCGGCTCCAACACACACTGTTCAAGGAAATTATCCCGGCAGCATTCCAAGAACTCCTCCTCGAGCCCACCTCGTCCAACATGGGTCGACCAATCAATATGCAGATTGAGGGGTGAGTCCGAAAAGGCAATCCTTTGGGAGGGCCTTGATGCCAGTGTGAAGGACAGGGGGAGGAATTCCTATTGGCATTCCACGGTTGGTGGTTGGGGGAACATATTGTCAATAATAGGGGAGGGCCCGATGTCGGTGGATGGGGGATTTATTTCAATTCAGAAAGCCTGTGAAGTCAGGCTCGTTATTATCTTTAGGCTCCACCCCTTACAATTTTGGTCCAAACATGACACCCCCCCGCCCCAAAAAAAGCCATGTATGGGAAGACTCATTAGAAACCTCTTTCTCTAGACACCAGTTTTCTGACTGCATCTGATGCTGCCTTTTTTGGAAAATTCCACATATGTCTTCTCATTGGCTCCATGCTATTCTTTACAATGCTCTTGGGAAACACCTTGGGGCATTTCATTATATCAAAGGTGCTATACCAATATTAATTATTACCGGACAACATGAGGGCTCAATGGATTTTCTTAAAAGTACAGGTGCGTGAAGCAGAAGTGTCCATGGTTTTATTATATTGCTAGTTATGAATTTGACTTGAAGTACTAAACAGATTTCACACGTGCATACCTACAGAATAATCTGTCCTTTGGCAAAAAGACTTCATTTCAGTATTATCGATAAGCCATAACTTTGAGTTGAATAACACGATCCCAAACAATGTAATAAACCATTAAGACAAAGATTTAACTTTGTCTCTGGTTTTATGAATCTTTTTATAAAAGATTCAAACATATTCTTCAAAACAAGCAATCAGAAGAGATGATAGGGATTTACCTGAATCAGTTGAGGCAGCAGACTGCGTGTCTTTATGTGACGCATGATTCCCAGTATTGACATTGTCATCATCACCACAATTAGCAACTATGGAAAAATAGTCACATCAGCCACAAGTTTTACACTGCAATTACCTTGGGAATACTCCATAATATATGGATCCACGCACACACACTCTACCACATGGCCCCACACAACCAAAACTGACATTTTGTGCACTAATCGCCCTTCTGGGCTGTGCAGCTAATCTGGAATTCAACATCCAATTGGCAGGATACACAGGAGCAAGTTGTACCCAGGTTGGACCATTAATCCACCTACCCTGAATCTACTGGATGATTTTGTATATGGCTGCCATCTCCGCATGATTACTTCATTATCAACGCTGCCTGAAAAAGCAAATCTTACAACATTTGTCTCCAGCCAGCCAACCATCAAATGTGAAAGACAGCTTCACTGAACTCTGACTTTGTGATTCAAACTCACATGAACCAATATTCGATTTTTCTGTGGTCTTTCTTCATTCCTTCCTTTTCTGCGTGAATGCAGAGTGGGAAATTGCAAACACTTCTTTGCAGAAGTTTAGAATGTGTACAAATCAAATAACCTTCTGAGTTAATCCTAGCTCAGTTTGCTGTGGAATTATTAGTAAAATAGGATCACACAAAAACTGAAGGGTTGGGAAATATGAGACCACTGATCTTTAAAAAAAACTGGTGGCGAGTGGAAAATAGTGCTGTCTGAACTGACCCCTCCTCTAGTCACAACAGAAATGCAACTATTTCACCTGCTTACCTTGTTCCATTTGTGAATTTTCTGATATCCGAAAACAGTGGAACTTGCTGAAATTGCGCACACATACACGCACACAATTTGGAGGCAGAATCATGTTCTGCAACCTTCCAAAATTGCATTCTGGTGTTAGGCTACTGTAGCAATCAGCATGAACCTGTCAGAGAAGGAAGGTGACAATACTCTATTTTTATATATCACAAAATTATAGCCTGAGTTTACAAAGATAAATAAAAGCAAAATATTGTGGATTTTGTTTTTAAAAAGATAATTGTTCCACATACTATAAATCTGCGCATATTACTGAACCCTGTCATTGTTCTAATGATGGAGCAACAGACAGAAGAAATAAAACTGCTTTTGTCCTCTGAGAAGGATCAATCATGACATCGTATGCATGGAATGGTCAGCTGTAAATTAATTCACTGATTAAATCAAGAGGAAATTCAAACAATTTTATTTTGATCCTGTAAAAATTAATCTAAATTAATATTTGAGGTCATTAGAATTAATTGGTTATAAGTTAGACTCAGAATAAGGTCTACACTCAAAAACAGCTTCTTCCATGCTGCCAGACTTTTGAATGGACCTACCTCACATTAAGTTGATCTTTACACCCTAGCTATGACTGTATCACTATATTCTGTACTCTCTCCTTTCCTTCTTTATGAACAGTATGCTTTGTCTGTACAGCACGCAAGAAACGATACTTTTCACTAATATACTAATACATGTGACAATAATAAACCAAATCAAATTCAGTAATTACTGTTTGGGAGCACTCAATTATTCAAATTTCATAATTTTTTCATGTTAGGATCAGGAAAATTCCTCAATTTTAAAAAGGTTAGAAGGATTCATTCATTACTTATAGGTTAGATTAAGGAGCTCTCATTAACTGACTGGCAGTATTAATTTATTACTGACACATCAGAGTGAGGAGGATTCACTCATTATTTACATATTATAAGCAGGTCATTTATCTTTAACAGGAGTCACTGGATGATAGGAACATGGCTGTGTGAGGAATCTAGTCTGCTGTCTCTCCCCACTCTAAGAGACACAAAACCAATTTATGCATTATTTTGCGACACATTAACAAGCAACTGTTGATCAAACTGTTTACTTACTGTTGTCCCACACCATTCACATCTAATGCCTGATAACACTTCTGATGAGCCACATGACTTCTTACACACATCACAGCGGGCACTGGAGGAGAGATTTCCTTCCCTCCAGTGATGGTGATACGACTCCTGGCAAATGAACAAGTAAAGCACTTTAATCTTACACTTTGAAAGATGTAATTATGTTTCGGATGCCTGATAATCTCAAATCTAAATCGCACACAAATATAATGCAGTAAGGCTCCTAATCAAATAAATATTATAATTAAGGTACAAGTTTTAATCACAATATCCCATTACAATATTAAGTTAAAAGTGTATTTTCCCAGGAATGATTCAATAGTTAATTAAATTTTGTGCCTTAATTACAAAGACAAGACATTTGTACCTATAAAGCCCCACAGTAAAAATGGGACACCTAGGTAAACCATTCACAACACAAGTGCCAGGCAATGACCATCTCCAAATCATTGAATCATGACTGTAAAAGAGGCCCTTTGATCCATTGAGTCTGTACCAACACCTGAGGAACATCCAACCTCCCACCTAATCCCATTTACCAGCACTTGGCTCATAGCTTGAATGTTATGACATATGTGAGGTTATTCACTTTGGAAACAAAAACAAGGCATAGATTACTACCTGAATGGCTGAAAATTGGGAGAGGGGTGTGTGCAGTGGGACCTGGGTGTCCTTGTGCACCAGTCACTGAAAGCAAGTATGCAGGTGCAGCAGGCGATAAAGACGACAAATGGCATGTTAGCCTTCACTGCAAGAAGTTTTCAGTACAGGAGCAGGGATTTTTTGTTGCAATTATACAGGGCTTTGGTGAGACCACACCTAGAGTGCTGTGTGCAGTTTTGGTCTCCTTTTCTGAGGAAGGATGTGATTCTTCTCGAAGGAGTGCAGCGAAGGTTTAGCAGGCTGATTCCGGGGATGGCAGGACTGACGTAGGAGGAGAGATTGATGATAGGATTGTTTTCACTGGAGTTCAGACGAATGAGGGGGAAATCTCACAGACATTCCAACAAGACTAGACAGTGTAGATGCAGGGAGGATGTCCCCAGTGGTAGGGGAGTCCAGAATCAAGGGTCACCGTCTGAGGATTGAGGGTGGACCATTTAGGACGGAGGTAAGGAGACATTTCTTCATCCAGAGTGGTGACCCTGTGGAATTCATTACCACAGGAAGAAGGTGATACCAAAGCATTGAATGTATTCAAGAGACAGCTAGCTATCGCACTTGGGGCAAATGGGAATCAAAGGTTGGATGATCAGCCATGATCATGATGAATGGCAGAGCAAGTTCACAGGGCTAAGTGGCCTCCTCCTGCTGCTACCTTCTATGTTTCTACGTGCCAAGTGCTTATCCAGGTACGAGTCTCCCTTGGGAACATGAGCCCCCTCCCAGAGCAGCTAGGGAATTGCAGAAGCATCTGGAGGGTGCAGCCTAGCGACCAGTAAGTGTACAAAATACAGCAAGATGCCGATTCGGGCCTAGTCTCTCTCGGGACACAAGCCCCCCAAGAGCTGCCAGGGAATTGCAGGAGAAGCGTCTGGTGGGTGGAACCTAGCGAACCCATTTACAGCAGCTCCAGGAGAACCTTGAGGATTACTTTGTGCTGACATCAGACTTTCAAAAAACAGAGCGACTTCTGATTGGTTCTTTATAAATCAGGTAACCCGTGTCTTTAACCCATTCATTCCCAGGTTCCTAGGAGTAGAATCTGAGCTGCATTTATAAAGTGTTTTTTTTTCCCCCACACTTACTCGAGGGTAGCAAACTGGACATAATATTTATACAAACTTATACTAATCAGGAGATACACTAATTTTAGGGGCCTAATTGAAAGAACAGCAGCAATTTCTTTTTTTAAGTGCCTAGTTTTTAATCTAACAAATAATAGAGGGAGAGAGATGTCAATTGGCAGGGTTGTGTGCTCCTCCTGCGCGATATGGGGTATCATGGACCATTCAAGTGTCCCTGAAGACTACATCTGTGGGAAATGCATCCAGCTGCAGGTGCTCACTGAGCACATGGATCGGTTAGAGTAGCAGCTGGAGGCACTGAAGAGAATACATTTAGCTGGAATTGTTATTAATAATAGCTAGAGACATGACAACACCTAAGGTGCAGGAAGATAGATGGATGACCACCAGATAGGGTAGGCAGTCAGTGCAGGTGTCTCCCATGGCTGTCCCCGCTATCTAATGAGTATGCTGTTCTGGATGCTGATGAGGGGGAAGATCCATCAGGAGACAGCAACAGCAGTGGCCAGAACGAAAGCATTATGGCTAGCCCTGCTGCACAGAAGGGGCTATGAAGATTAGCAAAGCAATAGTCAGGGACACAGGTAAGCGCTTCTGTGGCTGTGAAAGAGACTCAAGGATGATAGTTTGCCTCCCTGGTGCCAGGGTTCTGGATATCTCTGTGCAGATACAAAGCATCCCAAAACGGGAGGGAAATCAGACAAATGTCATTGCCCACATTGGCATGAATGACATAGGTACAAAGAGTAGTGAGGTCCTTCAATGGCAATTTAGGTAGAAGATTACAAAGCAGGACTTCTAGGCTAGTAATCTCAGGATTAGTCCCCAGGCCACATGCTAGTGAGGCTAGGAACAGGGAGATAGCACAGCTGAACATGTGGCTAAAGAACTGATGCAGGAGAAAGAGCTTCAGATTTGTGGACCACTGGAATATCTTCCAGGGAAGGTGGAGCCTGTACAAGGAGGACAGGTTACACCTGAACTGGAGGAGCACCAATATTTTGGCTCAGAGGTTTGCTAGTATGGTTCGAATGGGTTTAAACTAATGTGGTAGGAGGGTAGGAATCAGAAAAGTAGGTCAGCAAGTGCAGACACTGGAACTGAGCATGGGACCAAGGCCAGCTAGCTATGTGGAAGTACAGACAGGAGAAGGTTGAACTCAGTGGGCCCGGAGGTCTGGAATGCATCTGCTTCAATGCAAGTAATAACATGCATGACAAATGAACTTAGAGCCTTGATTCATGCGCGGAACTCGGATGTGGTTGTAGCAACGGAAACTTGGTTTAAAAAGGGACAGGACTGGCAGCTAAATATTCCGGGATATAGGTATTTTAGGCAAGACACAGGGGAAGGCAGAAGAGGTGGGGGAACTGGAATAGTGGTAAGGGAACAGATTACAGCTGTACAGAGAGAGGACGCTTTGGAAGAATCATAACGAGATACTGTGGGAAGAGCTCAGACTCAGGAAGGGGGCAGCCACTGTGACTGGGGTGTACTACAGGCCTCCCAAGAGCCCACGGGAAGTTGAAGAACAGGTATGTGAGTAGATTCTGGACAGATCTAGAAATAACAGGGTTTTTGTAGTGGGAGACTTTAATTTTCCTCATACTGACTGGAAATCCCTTCGGACTGGGGTTGCGGACGTTAAGAAATTTGTTAAGAGTGTCCAGGAAGGTTTTTTAGAATGCACCTGTTCCCCTCTCCCATTGATACTTACTCGATCATAATGCCCATCTTGATGACATCGCCGACAGTCACTGCAGGCAAAAGGGCCACAGTCAACATGGATGTGTAGTTCACACACTGTCAAATCAGAAAGGCACCATTATCACACGAGGTTATGCCAGCTCGCAAATGTGTTATAATTGTGATCTTTAGTAGTACATACAAAAACATTTCCTTCCACAGATCTAAACAGATAATATTTTTCAGCCAATTAAGATGCAACTCCTTTCTTGCCCTTTGTAGCTAATACATTCCCCTTCATTTTAAACAGAGTTTACTATTTGTAGTATTAGCATGGGTTATGAATTTGTGTGATGTCTTATCCACAGGCTTTCAGGGAAAGAAAACAAATTGTTTTTGCAGACAAGCAGCACTAATTGACTTACAGGGATGATGCTTAAACCCTTCTAATTGATAGGCACACATTCATTCAAGCAAGTTTATGACAGCCAACAAAAGTTTTCAATGGTTACCAAGTTTGACTGCATGTCAGCCAGCAATTATAAAAAGCAAAGTGCAGATCTGCTAAGTGTATCAAATCAATATTTTATTTCCAAATTGCCCCAGTGGCTAATGGTAAACTGTAAAATGATATAGCTGGTTGTTCATGCATCTCCAAACAATTCATGAGAAATAATACATGTGGTCCATGGTGCAACAAGTTATATAGTGAGCATAATTCACTGCATAAATGGGATCGGCTGGAATTCTCCAGCCATTCATGCCCACCGCTGCTGCAAGCCAGGACAGAGAATTTGGCACTCAGGCATGAATGGCTGGAGAATCCCACCTATATATTCCAGGATAGTATTTCTACAATGACAAAAACTTGCACAAACAGGCTATGTTGTCTAGCGCTGTGGAGGAATTGGTCTAAATCTGGTATCGCATCATGGAGTGCAGTTAAATGAGAATCATGTCAAACATAATTTGTTTTTACTGTTTTACTGATGTATTATGTTTTAAAATTAAGAAAAAGATACGTCACTATGATATCCTCAGTCACAGTGGTAAATAGGGGTTTACTTAGGCAGCCTCAACGCAAGACATAGAACATAGAACACTACAGCACAAACAGACCCTTAGGCCCACAAGTTGCACTGATCATATCCCTACCTACTAGGCCTATCTATAACCATCAATCCCATTAAATCCCATGTACTCATCCAGAAGTCTCTTAAAAGACCCCAACGAGTTCACCTCCACCACCACCGATGGCAGCTGATTCTACTCACCCACCACCCCGAGTGAAAAACTTACCCTGACGTCTCCTCTGTACCTACTCCCCAGAACCTTAAACCTGTGTCCTCTCGTAATGACCATTTCAGCCCTGGGAAATAGCCTCTGAGAATCCATCCGATCTATGCCTCTCAACATCTTACAAACCTCTGTCAGGCCACCTCTCATCCTTCGTCTCTCCAGGGAGAAAAGACCTAGCTCCCTCTACCTATCCTCATAAGGCATGCCACCCAATCCAGGCAACATCATTGTAAATCTCCTCTGCACCCTCTCAATAGCATCCACCTCTTTCTTGGAATGAGGCGACCAGAACTGCATACAGTACTCCAAGTGGGGTCTGACTAAGGTCTTATAAAGCTGCAGCATTATCTCCCGACTCCTAAACTCAATCCCAAAAATTGATGAAGGCCAGTACACCATATGCCTTCTTGACCACATCCTCCACCTGCGAGACCGATTTAAGAGTTCTATGGACCCGGACCCCAAGGTCCTTCTGATCCTCTACACTGCTAAGAGTCTTACCCTTGATATTATACTCCTTCATCCCATTGGACCTCCCAAAATGGACCACTACACATTTATCCGGGTTGAAGTCCATCTGCCACTTCTCCGCCCAGTCTTGCATCCTATCTGTGTCACACTGCAACTTCTGACATCCCTCCAGACTATCCACAACACCACCAATCTTCGTGTCATCAGCAAACTTACCAACCCATCCCTTCCTCATCCATGCAAAGATGTAGAAATGACCGTTCAACAGCATGGGTGAAGAATCTGGAACTCCACAAGGAAATCTATTCACATCCCACCCCGATCTTCCCCACCCCACCTCATCCTTGCTGTCAACCTTCACGCTACTGCAGCCTGCTCCAACCTACCTTGCCCCATTCTGTTCTTCCCCACTCTTGCTCCATCAAACCTTCTGTTCCAACCCACACTGTCCCACTCCCCCTACTTTTGTGTGAAGAAATGTTTCCTAATTTCATGCTCGAATGGCCTAAATCTAATCTTCGTGAATGCACCTGGATATTCACAGGCATAAACCATCAGTAAACTCAGCCTTTAGAAAAATCACAGCAATCAGTTCCCACAAGTCTTCCAGTCTGAATTTAGACTAAAAGTTTGAGTTGTCAAAATGAATTCAATTTCTAATGCAGTATGAGCAAATGCTGCTGTTGAAAATGTTTGTTAAATTGGAATAAATAAAAAATAGTTGTTAGCGATTGGACAGTAGCACCGATGCTTTAACAAGGTAATTCTCAGTTTGAGTGTTATTCTGGCAGGCTGCAACTTGCTAAATTGCATAAATTATACTCAACACCTCAAGACTGAAGTGTACTGGTTTTGCAAACATGTGGGCGGTGGAAGGTAGCAAAAGGAAAACAAAATGCTTCAGTCTGGTTGGTAATTTAAAAAGAAAATAACCTTGCTATGTAAATATCAAGTATCACAATGCAAGTCTTTCAACACGAATTTCACAATGAACGTTCACCTCAAGTGTGAAAAACACATTTACTAAAAATAAGTCTCTCAATTTTTTTGGCAACCTGTTAAAAGGGAAGTGTAGGCATGGATGGCGTCTTTGCACTCAATTAGCCGCAGTCTGACTAACAGCACAAGAACTTCAACACCAACATGCATTTTACCTTTGACTAATACTTTAGTGTGGTTTAGAATACACCCAACCCCACAGTCAGCCAGTGTCCCACCCTTCTGTCTCAAATTTGTGCGCTCTGGTGCAAAGAGTCATAGAAGTTTACAAAATGGAATCAGACTTTTTCGCCCCAACTTGTCCGAACTGCCCCTTTTTTTAACCCCTAAACTAGTCCCAATTGTCTGCATTTGGCCCATATCCCTCTATACCCATCTTAACCATGTAACTATCTAAACACTTTTTGAAAGACAAAATTGTACTCTCCTCTACTACCTGACAGCTTGTTCCAGCCACTCACCACACAGAAAAAATTGTCTTTCGGGACACTTCTGTATCACTCACCTCTTACCTATGCCCTGTAGTTTCAGACTCCCCTGCCTTTGGGAAAAGATATTGGCTGTCCAGCTGATAAGAACATAAGAAATAGGAGCAGGAGTAGGCCATCTGGCCCTTCGAGCCTGCCCCACCATTCAATAAGATCATGGCTGATCTGTCGTGGCTCAGTTCCACATTCCCGCCCTCTCTCCATAACCCTTAATCCCCTTCTCTTATCAAAAACCCATCAACCCGCGTCTTAAAAATATTTAGCGAGGCAGCCTCCACCACTTCAACGGGCAGAGAATTCCAGAGATTCACCACCCTTTGAGTGAAGAAGTTCCTCCTCAACTCCGTTCTAAACCATCCGCCCTTTATCTTGAGGCTGTGCCCCCTAGTCCTACTATCCTTTCTGAGCGGAAAGAGTCTCTCCACCTCTATCCTATCCATCCCATTCATCATCTTATACGTCTCAATGAGATCTCCCCTCATTCTTCTAAACTCTAACGAGTACAAGCCTAATTTATTCAGCCTCTCCTCTTAGCTCAACCCCCTCAACTCCGGTATCAGCCTAGTAAACCTCCTCTGCACTCCCTCCAAGGCTAAAATATCCTTGCGTAAGTACGGCACCCAAAACTGCACACAGTACTCCAGCTGCGGCCTCACTAATGCCCTATACAGTCACAGCAAGACCTCCCTACTTTTATATTCAATCCCCCTCGCTATGAAGGCCAGCATCCCATTCGCCTTCCTGACCACCTGCTGCACCTGCAAGCTGGGTTTTTGCGACTCAGGCACAAGGACCCCGAGGTCCCTCTGCACTGTCGCCTGCTGCAGTTTTTCTCCACGTAAGTAATAATCCTTCCTACCATTATTCCTACCAAAGTGGACCACCTCGCACTTGCCAACATTCAATTCCATTTGCCAGTTCCTGGCCCATTCACCCAGCCTATCTAGATCTTTCTGCAGACTCTCCACACCCTCCGCACAATTTGCCGTTCCACCAATCTTGGTGTCATCAGCAAATTTCGACACCATACACTCGGTTCCCTCCTCCAGATCATCTATATAAATGGTAAAAAGCTGAGGCCCCAGCACCGACCCCTGGGGCACTCCACTAGTCACCATCTGCCAATCCGAATAGCACCCGTTGACACCCACTCTCTGCCTCCTATTTGACAACCAATCCTCTATCCACGCTAACACCCTACCCCCAACTCCATGCCCCCTGACCTTCTGCAATAACCTCTTGTGAGGTACCTTGTCAAACACCTTCTGAAAATCCAGAAAGACCACATCCACCGGCTCTCCTCTATCCACCGCCCTAGACACATCCTCATAGAACTCCAGTAAATTTGTCAGACACGACTTCCCTTTAACGAAACCGTGCTGCTTCTGCTCTATCAAGCAATTCCCTTCAAGATGCCTCGCAATTTCCTCCTTGATGACGGATTCTAACATTTTACCTACAACAGACATTAAACTAACCGGCCTATAATTCCCTGCCTTTTGCCTGGCACCCTTCTTAAACAACGGCGTAACATTAGCCGTTTTCCAATCTTCCGGCACTTCCCCGGAATCCAGCAACGTCTGGAAAATAACCACCAAGGCATCCACTATCACCTCCGCCATTTCTTTCAGAACCCTCGGATGCATTCCATCCGGTCCTGGCGACTTGTCCACAATCAGCCCCTCCAGTCTGTCGAGCACCGCCTCTCTAGTAACAGTAATGTCATTAAGACCCTCCAGTCCTACCACCTTTCCATCTCTAACACCCGGCAAATTATTCACGTCCTCCTCCTGATCTGTGCCCTTCCTTATTTTATAGGCCTCTATAAGATCACCCCTCAGCCTCCTACACTCCAGTCTACCCAGCCTCTCCTTATAACTCAAACAATCAAGTCCTGGTAGCATGAGTAAATCTTTTCTGCACTCTTTCTAGTTTAATAATACCCTTTCTGTAATAGAGTGGCCAGAACTGTACACGGTATTCAAAGCGTAGCCTTACCAATGTCCTGTACAACTTCAACAAGACGTCCCAACTCCTGTATTCAATGTGCTGACCAATGAAAAGGAGCTATGAACCTGTACCGCTAGATCTCTTTGTTCTGTAATTCTTTCCAACGTCTTACCATTCACCATATAAGTCCTGCCTGGTTCAATCGAAATGCATCACCTCATATTTATCTAAATTAAACTCCATCTGCCATTTGTCAGCCCACTGGCCCAATTGATCAAGATCCCATTGCAATTCTAGATAACTTTCTTCACTGTCCACTTTGCCATCAATCTAAGTGTCATCTGCAAACTTACTAACCATGCCTCCTAAGTTTTCATCAAATCATTAATATAAGTGACAAATAACAGTAGACCCAGCACCGATCCCTGAGGCACACCACTGGTCACAGGCCTCTAATTTGAAAAACAATCCTCTACAACTACCCTCTATGTTCTGTCATCAAGCCAATTGTACCCATTTAGCTACCTCACCCTGGATTCCATGAGATTTAACTTTATGCAACAACCTACCACATGGGACCTCGTCAAAGGTCTTGCTAAAGTCCATGTAGACAACATCAACTCCACTGCCCTCATCTACGTTCTTCGTTACCTCTTCAAAAAGCTCAATCAAATTTGTCGGACAATTTTTCATTCCCAAAGCCATGCTGACTATCCCTAATCAGTCCTTGCGTCTCTAAATGCCTGTAGATCCTGTGTCTCAAAATATCTTTTAACGACTTACCCACTACAGATGTGAGGCTCTCTGGCCTGTAGTTCCCTGGCTTTTCCCAGCAGCCCTTCTTAAACAAAGGCACAACATTTGTCACCCTCCAATCTTCAGGCATCTCACCTGCGACTACCGATGATTCAAACATCTCTGCTAGGGGACCTGCAATTTCTTCCCTAGCACCTCAGTGTCCTGAGATACACTTCATCAGGTTCTGGGGATTTATCTATTTTGATGCGCTTTAAGACTTCCAGCACCACCTCCTGTAATATATACACTTCTCAATACATCACTATTTATTTCCCCAAGTTCTCTAACGTCCATGCTTTTCTCAACAGTGAATACATTCTTGAAGAAAACATTCATTCAAGATCTCACCCATCTCTTGTGGATCCACACATAGATGACCTTGTCGGTCCTACTCTCTCCCTAGTACTCTTTTGCCCTTTATGTATTTGTAGAAGCTCTTTGGATTCTCCTTTGCCTTACCTGCCAAAGCAATCTCATGTCTCCTTTTTGCCCTCCTGGTTCTCTCAACTCTACTCCTACACCCTTTATACTCTTCAAGGGATCCACTTGATCTCAGCTGCGTATGCATGTCATGCGCCTCCTCCTTCTTCTTGGTGAGGGCCTCATTATCCCGAGTCATCCAGGGTTCCCTACTTCTACCAGCCTTGCCCTTCACTCTAAGAGGAATGTGTTTACCCTGAACCCTGGTTAACACACTTTTGTAAGCCTCCCACTTATCAGATGTCCCTTTGCCTTCCCACACACTCCCCCACTTAACTGTTGGAAGTTCCTGCCTGATACCATCAAAATTGGCCTTACCCCAATTTAGAATTTTAACTTCTGGGACAGACTTATCATTCTCCATAGCTATCTTAAAACTAATGGAATTATGGTCACTAGTCCCAAAGTGATCCCTCACTAACACTTCTGTCACCTGCCCTTCCTTACTTACAAGAGGAGGTCAAGTTTTGTCCCCTCGCTAGGTCGGGCCATCCACATACTGAATGGAAGATTCTGCCTGAATGCACACAAATTTCTCTCCGTCCAACCTTTTAATACTATAAGCTGTCCCAGTCAAAGTTAAAATCCCCTAATGTTATCACTCAATTTTTCTTGGAGCTATCTTAATCTCCTCACATATTTGCTCATTGCCCGCCGACTATTTGGGGCCTATACTATAATCCTATCAAAGTGATTTCCCCCTTCTTATTTCTCAGTTCAACCCACACCGAACCCTCGGATATATCCCCTCTCAGTACTGCCATGATGTTTTCCTCGAAAGTACAACACCTCCCCCCGACCTATTTCTTCCTGTTCTATCTTTCCTACAGCATCTGTACTCTGGAACATTGAGCTGCCAGACCTGTCCCTCCCTTAGCCATGTTTCAGTAATTGCTATAATATCCCAGTGCCATGTATCCATCAATGCCCTGAGTTCATCTGCCTTGCTCTGTCTTGCTTTTGCAAGATCTGTCTGGTACTAGGATTACTGACACAATCCTTACTAATTAACATGCCGTCTATAACTTCTGTGCTGTCCTCAAACTTCTCTTCTGTCTTCCTACTGCTTTGGGGAGCACTCTCCTGCCAAGTTAGTTCAAACCCTCCCGAGCAGCCCTAACAAATCTCTCCGCCAGGATATTAGTCCCCCTCAGTTCAGGTGTAACCCACCTCTCTTGGGCAGGTCAGCCATTCCCCAGAAAAGATCTCAATCATCCAAAAACCTAAATCCCTGCCCCCTGCACCAGCTCTCATAAGAACATAAGAACATAAGAAATAGGAGCAGGAGTAGGCCATCTAGCCCTTCGAGCCTGCCCCGCCATTCAATAAGATCATGGCTGATCTGTCGCTGCTCAGTTCCACTTTCCCGCCCTCTCCCCATAACCCTTAATCCCCTCTCCTATCAAAAACCCATCAACCCGCGTCTTAAAAATATTTAGCGAGGCAGCCTCCACCACTTCAACGGGCAGAGAATTCCAGAGATTCACCACCCTTTGAGTGAAGAAGTTCCTCCTCAACTCCGTTCTAAACCGCCCCCCTTTTATCTTGAGGCTGTGCCCCCTAGTCCTACTGTCTTTTTTGAGCGGGAAGAGTCTTTCCACCTCTATCCTATCCATCCCATTCATCATCTTATACGTCGCAATGAGATCTCCCCTCATTCTTCTAAACTCTAACGAGTACAAGCCCAGTTTATTCAGCCTCACCTCATAGCTCAACCCCCTCAACTCCGGTATCAGCCTAGTAAACCTCCTCTGCACTCCTTCCAAGGCCAAAATATCTTTGCGCAGGTGCGGCGCCCAAAAATGCACACAGTACTCCAGTTGCGGCCTCACAATGCCCTATACAGCTGCAGCAAGACCTCCCTACTTTTATATTCAATCCCCCTCGCTATGAAGGCCAGCATCCCATTCGCCTTCCTGACCACCTGTTGCACCTGCAAGCTGGGTTTTTGCGACTCATGCACAAGGACCCCGAGGTCCCTCTGCACCGTCGCCTGCTGCAGTTTTTCGCCACGTAAGTAATAGTCCTTCCTACCATTCTTCCTACCAAAGTGGACCACCTCACACTTGCCAACATTCAATTCCATTTGCCATTTCCTGGCCCATTCGCCCAGCCTATCTAGATCCTTCTGCAGACTCTCCACACCCTCCGCACAATTTGCCGTTCCCCCAATCTTGGTGTCATCAGCAAATTTCGACACTCTACACTCGGTTCCCTCCTCCAGATCATCTATATAAATGGTAAAAAGCTGAGGCCCCAGCACCGACCCCTGGGGCACTTCACTAGTCACCATCCGCCAATCCGAATAGCACCCGTTGACACCCACTCTCTGCCTCCTATTTGACAACCAATCCTCTATCCACGCTAACACCCTACCCCCAACTCCATGTCCCTCGACCTTCTGCAATAACCTCTTGTGAGGCACTTTGTCAAACGCCTTCTGAAAATCTAGAAAGACCACATCCACCGGCTCTCCTCTATCCACCGCCCTAGACACATCCTCATAGAACTCCAGTAAATTTGTCAGACACGACTTCCCTTTAATGAAACCATGCTGCGTCTGCTCTATCAAGCAATTCCCTTCAAGATGCCTCGCAATTTCCTCCTTAATGACAGATTCTAACATTTTACCTACCACAGACGTTAAACTAACCGGCCTATAATTCCCCGCCTTTTGCCTGGCACCCTTCTTAAACAACGGCGTAACATTAGCCGTTTTCCAATCCTCCGGCACTTCCCCGGAATCCAGCGACGTTTGGAAAATAACCACCAAGGCATCCACTATCACCTCCGCCATTTCTTTCAGAACCCTCGGATGCATTCCATCCGGTCCTGGGGACTTGTCCACAATCAGCCCCTCCAGTCTGTCGAGCACCGCCTTTCTAGTAACAGTAATGTCATTAAGACTCTCCAGTCCTGCCACCTTTCCATCGCTAACACCCGGCAAATTATTCACGTCCTCCTCCGTGAAGACAGAAACAAAAAAGTTATTCAATACCTTAGCCATATCCCCATCCCCTACCACTAGGTCCCCTTTCTCGTCCTCTAAAGGGCCAACATTCACCCTAGCCAGCCTCTTCCTTTTTATATATTTATAAAAACTCTTGCTATCCTTTTTTATATTAAGCGCTAGCCCAGCTTCATAGTTTCTCCTACCCTTCCTTATCAACTTCTTTGACAATCTTTGTTGACATTTAAACCTCTCCCAATCCTCTTCTCGCCCACTACTCTTAGCTACTTTAAATTCCTCCACTTTTAGTTTAACACTTTCCTTCACCTCCTTCGTTATCCACGGCGTATTACCTCTCCTCCTACTATCCTTTTTGACCATCGGAATAAATTTCCGTTGAGCACCAAGAAAGATCTCCTTAAAGATCCTCCACTGCTCCTCAACAGACCCTCCCTCCAACGCGCTCTCCCAGTCCACATTCGCCAATTCTTCTCTCATCCTACCGTACTCCCCTCTATTCAAACAAAGGACGCGTGTCCGGGAACCCACTTTCTCCTCCTCCATCTGCACCAGAAACTCCACCATACAATGATCACTCTCCCCAAGAGGATCCTTCACCACAAGGTCCCTAATTCTACCCGCTTCATTACATAGCACCAGATCCAAGATAGCTCGCTCCCTCATCGGCTCCAACACACACTGTTCGAGGAAACTATCCCGGCAGCATTCCAAGAACGCTTCCTCGAGCCCCCCACGTCCAACATGGGTCGACCAATCAATATGCAGATTGAAATCCCCCATAACTACGGCCGTCCCATTCCTGCACGCCGCACTTATTTGCGCGTTAACAGCCCGCCCCATCTCCAGATCATTATTCGGGGGCCTATAGACGACACCCACCAGCGTCTTCCTCCCTTTGCTGTTCCTAATCTCCACCCACAACGATTCCACCCTCTGCTCCTTGGCTCCAATATCATCCCTTGCTACCACCGTGATGCTATCCTTAATCAGCAGAGCTACGCACCCCCCTTTTCCCTCCTGCCTATCCTTCCTAAACACTTGATAGCCCTGTACATTCAGCTCCCAGTCCCTGTCACCCTGCAGCCACGTCTCTGTAATGGCCACCAGATCGTATCCATTTGTGTCGATCTGCGCCATCAGCTCATCCACTTTATTCCGAATGCTTCGTGCATTCAGATAAAGTGCTTTCATCCCAGCCTTCACCTGGACCCTATTTGCCGCAACGCCACCAACCATACTCACGCCCCCTACTCCCTCTATTACTGGGAAATCCTCGGCCTCTTCCCTTACATGTACACTCTCCTTAACTTTAGACCTCGTAAGGTCACCTACCCTCGCACCCTCCCCCCCCCCCACCAATTAGTTTAAAGCCCTGTCTACAGTCCTCTTTACTCGATTCGCCAGCACTCTGGTTCCAGCACGGTTCAGACCAACCCCATCCCGCCCGAACAGGTCCCATCTACCCCAATACTGGTGCCAATGCCCCATAAATTCAAACCCATTCCTCCCACACCAATCCCTGAGCCACCCATTCACTTCCTTAATCCTGTCAACCCTACGCCCATCTGCACACAGTTCAGGCAGTAGCCCAGAGATAACCACCTTGTCGGTTCTACCTTTTAATTCCATTCCCAGCTTTTCATACTCCCTCCCCAGATCCTCAGTCTGCATTTTGCTTACGTCGCCGGCACCCACATGAACCACAACGACCGGATTCTCACCCTCCCACTCCAGGTTCCTCTGCAGCCCAGATGCGACATCCCGGACCCGAGCACCAGGCAGACAACACACCCTTCTGTGCACTTTGTCATTGTGACAAAGGACAGTGTCAATATCCTTCACCCCACTATCCCCAATCACTACTACGTTCCTTATCCCTTTCTCTTTGCCTATGTCCTGCTGCAGCACTGTACCGTGTGCAGCTTGCTCACCAACCTCACCTGCCTCGTTCTCGTCCAGCCTGGAAGCAAGAACCTCAAACCTGTTATGCAGATTAAGAGGCTGAGGCCTCCGCTCCTCACCCCCCTTCCTCCTCCCAGCAGCCCCCTCTTGTCCCTGACCCTTAGAGTTAGCCAGTCTAGGGGGGGTGGATGTCACTTGCACCCCATTGACAATGGCACCCTCTCTCCCCCTGATGAGCCTCAGTGTCTGTAGCTCAGAGGCCAGCTCATTTACCCTGATTTACTCATTTACTCTCAAGCCAGGCATTCATCTGCCTAATGCTCCTGTTCCTACTCTCACTAGCACATGGCACCAGTAGTGGTCCAGAAATTACTACGTTCAAGATCCTGCACTTCAGCCTCCTGCCTAACTCTCTATATTCACATTTCAGGACCTCATCCCCTTTCCTACTTATGTCGTTGGTACCAATCTGTACAACGACTTCTGGCTGCTCACCCTCCCCCTTAAGAATGTCCTGCAATTGCTCAAAGACGTCCTTGACCCTGGTACCAGGAAGGCAACACACCACCCTGGAGTCTCAATTGCAGCTACAGAAATGCCCATCAGTGTCTCTAACTAGCGAGTCCCCATCACTACTGCTCACTTGCTCTTTGCCCGACCCTGCTCTCCAGCAAGATCAGGTGTGGTGCCACATGCCTGGTGCTGCTGGTATCTTCCTCTGACAGGCTATCCCCCTCAACAGTATCCAAAACAGTATACCTGCTTGAAATGGGAACAGCCACAGGAGACTTCTGCTCTACCTGCCTGCCTCTCCTAGAGGCCACCCATCTACCTGACTGAACCTTTGGTGTGACAACCTCCCTGTAACTAATGTCTATCACACTCTCTGGCCCCTGTATGCTCCACGGTGTGTTAGTTGGTGTAATGTGTGTGTGGCTCGATAGGAACACCGGCATAAATGTGAGCAACACTGAAGCTGAGATCAGTTTTCCCCCCAAAATAAACTGTATAATCAAAATACTTGTCAAGTGAGGAATGGGAGAAATTTTTAATAATGTTCATAAAAACACTATGCTGTGCTTTACTAATATTCTAATGCTCTGCTTTTGTGAAATGCTCCCCAAAATCAAATTTCCATTAAGGCTGCCTCTGATGTCTTTGCTTCACAGCTTCATAGATGGGATATGGTGCAGAAATAACAGAGGGGGATCTGGGTGTGCAGGTCCACAGTTCCCTAGAAGTGGCAACACAGGTGGCCAAAGGATTAAGAAAGCATACAGCATGCTTGTCTACATCAGCCAAGGCACTGAGTACAGGAGTTGGGAAATCATGTTGCAGCTGCATAAAACCTTGGTTAGGTCGCATTTGGAGTATTGTGGCAGTTCTCGTCTCCACGCTATCAGAAGGACGTGGAAACTTTAGAGAACATGTAAAGAAAGTTCACCAGGATGTTGCCTTGTCTCGCGAGTGTTGACTATGAGGAGAGGTTGAATAAACTAGGATTGTTTCCACAGGAAAGACAGAGACTTAGAACATAGAACATAGAACATTACAGCGCGGAACAGGCCCTTCGGCCCACAATGTTGCGCCGACCAGTCTTATTTTTAAAAAAACATTGACCCACTAATCTAAACCAATCCCTTTTCGTCCATAAACCTATCCACCAATCTCTTAAACGCCCCTAAACTAGGCGCATTTACAACTGCAGCAGGCAGGGCATTCCAGTCCCTCACCACCCTCTGGGTAAAGAACCTGCCCCTGACATCCGTCCTATAACTACCCCCCCTTAATTTAAAGCCATGCCCCCTCGTGCTAGATTTCTCCATCCGAGGAAACAGGCTATCACCATCCACCCTATCTAAACCTCTAATCATCTTATATGTTTCTATAAGATCCCCTCTTAGCCGCCTTCTTTCCAGTGAAAACAACCCCAAATCCCTCAGTCTCTCCTCATAGGACCTCCCCTGCATACCAGGCAACATCCTGGTAAACCTCCTCTGCACCCTCTCCAAAGCCTCCACATCCTTCCTGTAATGTGGGGACCAGAACTGCACACAGTACTCCAAGTGCGGCCGCACCAGAGTTGTGTACAGTTGCAACATGACGCTGTGACTCCTAAATTCAATCCCCCTACCAATAAACGCCAAGACACCGTACGCCTTCTTAACAACCTTAACAACTTAGAGGCGACCTAATAGAGGTCTACAAAATTATGAGAGGCAGAGACAGGATGTATTGTCAGAGGCTTTTTCCAAGGGAGGAATATCAATTAAAAAGGGACACAAATTCAATGTGAGAGGGGGAAAGTTTAAGGGAAATGTTAAAGGGAGGCTTTTCACGCAGAGAGCGCTGCCAGAGGATGAGGTGCAAACAGGCATTTTAGCAACTTTTAGAAGACATCTGGATGGGTACATGAATAGGAAGGAAATAGAAGGATACGGACTGAGTACGGACAGGACTTTTTTTAAAAATTAGGGTATCTTGATCGGCAGGCTTGAACAGCCAAAGGGCTGTACGTTTTTTTGCTCTTCATTCTTTGAAATGAAAGGAAACATAAGAAAAATTATTCATATCAAGGTGAACGACTTACCTGTTTCAGTTTTATGATAGAAACGGAACAGGAATTTACTGCAAGGGGGGGGGTCCCTTACTTCACCAGTATGACATTAACCATCCTCATGGTTATTCCAGAAATATTCTTGCAGGATTATTACAGTGCAGGAGGCCCATGTGCTATTGTAACTACACCAACTCTCTGAATAAGCAACTCACTAAGGGCCATTTTTTCCCCACCTTCACGATGCTGAATATTCTTCCTTTTCAGATAATAGTCTAATTCCACTTTGAATGCTTCAGCTGAACCCGCTTCCACCACATATTCTGGTAATGCATTTCAGACTTTAAACACTCACCGCATGAAAACATTTTCTCATGTCACTTTTGCCAATCACTTTAAAGTTCCCTCCTCTCATTCTAGATCCATTCACAAGTGGGAACAGTTCCTCTCTACCTACTCTGTCCTGATCCTCGTCATTTTTAATATTTCTATCAAATCTCCCTCAATCTTCTTCTCTCCAAGAAAAACAGCCCCAACTTCTCCGATGCATCTTTCTATCTTCATCAGCGAAGTTCCTTGTCCCTGAAACAGTTGTCACAAATTCTCTCTGCACAGTCTCCAACATTGTCATATTTTTCCAAAAGCAGGAGTCCCAGAATTGGATGCAATAATCTAGCGGGGACCAAACTAGTATCCTGTAAAAGTTAAACATAACTCCTTGCATTTGTACTCTATGCTACATTAGGGTGGCAGGATACTATATGCTTTTATAAACTGCACTCTCAAACTGTCCTGCCACCTTCAGTGACTTATAAACCTAAGTCTCCAGGTCACTCTGCTCCTGCACCACTTTCCGAAATATACCTTTTACTTTATACTGTCTCGCTATGCTTCTCCCATCAAAATGATTCAGTCCACATTTCTCGACATTGAACATCATCTGCCATCTGTCCGCCATTCCACCAACCTGTCTATGACATAAATAGAAGGGATGGGGATTTAAAACAGGAATTTAGAGAGCTAAGATGGAAACCAAGAACCAGTTAGAAACAGGAAAGGATCGGTCACGTTGTTGGGAGTTTTCTATAGGCCCCCAAATAGTAAGACAGATGTGGAGGAGGAAATGGCAAAGCAGATTATGGACAGGTGTGAAGGTCACATGGAGTTATCATGGGTGACTTTAACTTTCCAAATATTGATTGAAACTTTTATCAGTCAAACAAATAGGTCAAGGTAGTAAGGGCGTGGATTGCCCTGCCTGCAGCAGTCGTGGACTCACCAACTTTAAGGGCGTTCAAATGGTCAGTAGATAGGCATATGGATCACATTGGAATTGTTTAGGTTAGAGGGTCATTAGATTCGTTCCACTGGTCGGCGCAACATCGAGGGCTGAAGGGCCTGTACTGCGCTGTAATGTTCTGTGTTCTAAATGGTTCAGATGGAACATAGAACGTAAAACATAGAACATTACAGCACAGTGCAGGCCTTCGGCCCTCAATGTTGTGCCAAGCTATGTCCAATCCCAAGGTCATGCTATCCCACTCCCCATTCTGGTGTGCTCCATGTGCCTATCCACCAAGATTGGTGGAACGGCAAATTGTGCGGAGGGTGTGGAAAGTCTGCAGAGGGATCTAGATAGGCTGGGCGAATGGGCCAGGAACTGGCAAATGGAATTTAATGTTGGCAAGAGTGAAGTTGTCCACTTTGGTAGGAATAATGGTAGGAAGAATTATTACTTACATGGCGAAAAACTGCAGCATGCGACGGTGCAGAGGGACCTCGGGGTCCTCGTGCATGAGTCACAAAACCCAGCCTGCAGGTGCAGCAGGTGGTCAGGAAGGCGAATGGGATGCTGGCCTTCATAGCAAGGGGGATTGAATATAAAAGTAGGGAGGTCTTGCTGCAACTGTACAGAGCACTGGTGAGGCCGCAGCTGGAGTACTGTGTGTAGTGTTGGTCGCTGCACTTACGCAAGGATATTTCGGCCTTGGATGGAGTGCAGAGGAGGTTTTTACTAGGCTGATACTGGAGTTGAGGGGGTTGAACTATGAGGAGAGGCTGAATAAACTAGGCTTGTACTTGTTAGAGTTTAGAAGAATGAGGGGAGATCTCATTGAGACATATAAGATGATGAATGGGATGGATAGGATAGAGGTGGAGAAGCTCTTCCCACTCAGAAAGGACAGTAGGACTAGAGGGCACAGCCTCAAGATAAAGGGGGGGCGGTTTAGAACAGAGTTGAGGAGGAACTTCTTCACTCAAAGGGTGGTGAATCTCTGGAATTCTCTGCCCATTGAAGTGGTGGAGGCTACCTCGCTAAATATATTTAAGACACAGGTTGATAGGTTTTTGATAGGCAAGGGGATTAAGGGTTATGGGGAGAAGGCGGGAATGTGGAACTGAGCCACGACAGATCAGCCATGATCTTACTGAATGGCGGGGCAGGCTCGAAGGGCTAGATGGCCTACTCCTGCTCCTATTTCTTAGTTCTTATGTTCTTATCCAATAACCGCTTCAAAGTTCCTGGTGTCCGACTCCACTATCACAGCAGGCAGTCCATTCTACACACCAACCACTCTGAGTGAAGAATCTACCTTGGACATCCCTATATCTCCCACCATGAACCTTATACTTATGCCCCTTAGTAACAGCTACATCCACCCAAGGAAGTAGTCTCTGCACGTTCACTCTAACGATCCCTCTCATCATCTTATAAACCTCTATCAAGTCGCCTCTCATCCTCCTCTGCTCTAAAGAGAAAAGCCCCAGCTCCCTCTACCTTTCCTCATAAGACCTACCCTCCAAACCAGGCAGCATCTGGTAAATCTCCTCTGCACTCTCTCCAATGCTTCCACATCCTACTTATAGTGAGGTGACCAGAACTGAACACCATATTCCAAATGTGGTCTCACCAATGTCCGGTATAGTTGCAGCATAACCCCACAGCTCTTAAACTCAAACTCCCTGTTAATAAACGCTAACACACTATAAGCCTTCTTCACGGCTCTATCCACTTGAGTGGCAACCTTCAGAGATCTATGGATATCAACCCCAAGATCTCTCTGTTCCTCCACGTGCTTTAGAACCCTGCCGTTGACCCTGTAATCGGCATTCAAGTTTGTCCTACCAAAATTAATCACCTCACACTTATCAGGGTTAAACTCCATCTGCCACTTTTCAGCCCAGCTCTGCATCCTGTCAATGTCCCTTTGCAGCCTGCAAGAACCCTTCACCTCATCCACTACTCCACCAATCTTGGTGTCATCAGCAAATTTACTAACCCACCCTTCAGCCCCCTCTTCCAAGTCATTGATAAAAATCACAAATAGCAGAGGACCCAGCACTGATCCCTGTGGCACACCGCTGGTAATTGGCCTCCAGTCTGAAAATTTTCCTTCCACCACCACCCTCTGTCTTCTATGATACAGCCAGTTACATATCCAATTGGCCAAATTTCCTTCTATCCCACACCTCCTTATCTTCATGAGCCTACCATGGGGAACCTTATCAAACGCCTTACTAAAATCCACGTATACGACATCAACTGCTCTACCTTCATTTACACACTTAGTTACCTCCTCAAATAATTCAATCAAATTTGAGAGGCAGGACTTACCCCTCATGAAACTGTGCTGACTATCCCAGATTAAACTGCATCTTTCCAAATGGTCATAAATTCTCTCTCTCAGGACCCTTTCCATTAACTTGCCAACCACTGAAGTAAGACTAAGTGGCCTATAATTACCACGGTCATTCCCGTTTCCTTTCTTGAAGGCAGGAACAACATTTGCCACTCTCCAGTCCTCTGGCACTATCCCCGTAGACAGTGAGGACCCAAAGATCAAAGCTAAAGGCTCTGCAATCTCATCCCTTGCCTCCCAAAGTATCCTAGGATGTATCCCATCTGGCCCAGGGGACTTATCCACCCTCAGGTTTTTCAAAATTGCTAATACATCTTCCCACAGAACATCTACCTCCTCCACCCTATCAGACTGTATCACTCTCTCATTCCTCAAAAACATAGCCCCTCTCCTTAGTGAACACTGAAGAAAAGTATTCATTTAACGCCTCACCTATCTCTTCTGGCTCCATGCACAAGTTCCCACTACTATCCTTGACTGGCCCTAACTTCATCCTGGTCATTCTTTATTTCTCACATAAGAGTAAAAAGCCTTAGGGTTTTCTTTTATCCGACCCACCAAGGACCTCTCTTGCCCCCTCCTAGGTCTCCTAAACCCTTCCTTTAATTCATTCCTAGCTACCTTGTAACACTCAAGCGACCCAACTGAACTTTGTTTTCTCATCCTTACATATGCTTCCTTTTTCCGCTTTACAAGACATTCAAACTCCTTTGTGAACATGGTTCCCTCACTTGGCCATTTCCTCCCTGCCTGCCAGGGACACACCTATCAAGGACACGCAGTATTTGTTCCTTGAAAAAGCTCCACTTTTCGTTTGTGCCCATACCTGACAGTTTCTGCTCCCATCTTATGCTCCCTAATTCTTGCCTAATCATATCATAGTTACCCTGCCCCAATTATAAACCTTGACCTGTCGTGTGACCCTATCCCTCTCCATTGCAATAATGAAGGACAGCGAATTGTGGTCACTATCTCCAAAGCGCTCTCCCACAAACAAATCTAACACTTAGCCCGGTTCATTACCCAGTATCAAGTCCAATGTGGCCCCACCTCCTGTCGGTTTATCCACATATTGTGTCAGGAAATTCTCCTGCACACACTGTACAAAAAGGGCCCCATCCGAACTGTTCGACCTAGACAGGTTCCAATCAATATTTGAAAGTTAAAGTCACCCATGATAACTACCCTGTGACCTCCACACCTATCCATAATCTGCTTTGCCATTTCCTCCTCCACATCTCTATTACTATTTGGGGGCCCATAGAAAATTCCTAACAATGTGACCGATCCTTTCCTATTTCTAACTTCAGCCCATATTACCTCTGTTGGCAGATCGCCCTCGAAATGCCTTTCAGCAGCTGTTAAGCTATCCTTGATTAGCAATGCTACTCCTCCACCCCTTTTACCGCCTTCCCTACTCTCACTGAAATATCTATACCCTGGAACTGCTAACAACCATTCTTGTCCCTGTTCTAACCATGTCTCTATAATGGCCACAACGTCATAGTCCCAAGTACCAATCCACTCTTCAAGTTCACCTACCTTATTCCTGATGCTCCTTGATTTGAAGTAGACACACTTCAACCCACCATCCTGTCTGCCTGTACACTCCTGCGACCTTGATACCTTCCTCAGTACCTCGCAACCCTCAACACTGGCTTTTGGACTACATCTCATTTTCCCATCCCCCTGACAAATTAGTTTAAACCCCCTCGAACAGCAGATGCAAATTTCTCTCCCAGGATATTAGTGCCCCTCTGGTTCAGGTGCAAACTGCCCTGTGTGTAACTGTGCTCCAATTATCCAAGTAAATGAAACCCTCTCTCCTACACCATCCCTGCAGCCACATGTTAATCTGCACTCTCTCCCTGTTCCTCAACTCACTAGCACGTGGCACCGGCAACAAACTAGGAATGACAACATGCTTTGTCCTAGCTTTCAGCTTCCAGCCTGGCTCCCTAAATTCCTGTTTTAAATCCCCATCCCTCTTTCTACCTACGTCATTGGTACCAATGTGCACCACGACCTGTAACCGTTCCTCCTCCCCCTTAAGGATCTTGAAAACACGGTCCGAGACATCATGGATTCTTGCACCCAGGAGGCAACATGCCATCCGTGAGCCTCTTTTGCTGCCGCAGAACCTCCTATCTGTCCCTCTAACCATCATGTCCCCAACTACCATTGATCTCCTCCCTTCCCTTCTGAGGCACAAGAACGGACTCAGTGCTTGAAGTCCGGTGACTCTGGTTCACCACTGGTCAGTTATCCCCCTCAACAGTATCCAACACAGAATACTTGTTGCTGAGGGGAACAACCATAGGGGATCCCCACACTGACTGTTTCCTCCAGCCTCTCTCACTGTCACCCATCTATTTTCATTTTTCGGAGTCTCCAAATCCCTGAAGCTTTTATCTATGATCACCTCTGCCTCCCAGTGATCTGAAGTTCATCCAGCTCCAGTTCCCTAACACGGTTTTTAAGGAGCTGGAGATGGGTGCACTTCCCACAGGTGAAATCAGCATCCCTCACCTCAAACATCCTGCAGGAGGAACATTGCACTGCTTTCACTGCCATTCCCTCTAGATAAAAAGAACGGAAGATCTTGCCTGATATTTCCTCACCCCTTTAGATTAGAGGAATAAGTGAAAAAAGAAAAAAAGCTTACCTGCTCTCACTCCAAGCCTTTCTTTTTTAAGGTTAGAGAAGAGGGGAGGGGGGAGACTCCATTCAAATTTACTGGGGGAAAAGAAACCTTCCCAGGTGTCACTGGGGCCTACTTCCGGTTTTACACTCCCAGGTTAGAAAGAAAAACCTCTGAAAAAATTAAGGTAAAAATCCCTCTTACCTTACAAGCTCTCTGCACTGAATCTCCACTCCAACTACTCCTCTGGAAACAATGAGGTCGAACCCTCAGTGACAGAGGGCTGGAGAGTGGCAAATATTGTTCCTTTCTTCAAAAAAGGAAATAGGAATGCATCCTAGTAATTACAGGCCAGATAGTCTTACATTGGTGGTCAGTAAGTTAATGGAAAAGGTCCTGGGGGATAGGATTTATAACCATTTGAAAAGATGCAGCTTAATCCAGGATAGTCAGCACGGATTAGTGAGGGGGTAAAGTCTTGTCTCACAAATTTGATTGAATTTTTTCAGGAGGTAACTAAGTGTGTAGATCAAGATAGAACAGTTGATGTCATCTACATGGATTTTACTAAGGCGTTTGATAAGGCTCCCCATGCTAGGCTTAGGAAGGTGGTGAGGTGTGGGATATAAGGAAATTTGACCAATTGGATAATTAACTGGCTATCTCATAGAAGTCATGATGTGGATGTGCTGGCATTGGACTGGGGTAAACACAGTAAAAAGTCTGACAACACCTGGTTTTAGTCCAACCGATTTATTTGATAGTAAATGCACAAGCTTTCGGGTTAGTCCCTTCGTCAGGTGTCACCTGACGAAGGGACTAACCCGAAAGCTTGTGCGTTTATTATCAAATAAATCGGTTGGACTAAAACCAGGTGTTGTCAGACTTTTTACTATCTCATAAAAGACAGAGGGTGGTGGTGGAAAGAAAATTTTCAGACTGGAGACCAGTTACCAGTGGTGTACCACAGGGATCAGTGCTGAGTCTTCTGCTATTTGTGATTTTTATCAATGACTTGGAATAGGGGGCTGAAGGGTGGATTAGTACATTTGTTGATGACACCAAGATTGGTGGAGTAGTGGATGAGGTGGACAGCTCTTGTAGACTACAAAGAGGTGTCCACCTAGGATGCAGGGCTGGGCTGGAAAGTGGCAGATGGAATTTAACCCTGATAAGTGCGAGGTGATTTGTTTTGGTAGGACAAACTTGAATGCAGGTTACAGGCTAAATGGCAAGGTTCTAAGCAATGTGGAAGAACAGAGAGATCTTGGGATTCGTATCCACAGATCTCTAAAAGTTGCCAATCAAGTGGCTAGAGCTGTGAAGAAGGCTTATAGTGTGTTAGCGTTTATTAACAAGGGGTTAGAAGGTAAGAGTCGTGGGGTTACGCTGCAACTATACTGGACATTGGTGAGACCGCATTTGGAATATTGTGTGCAGTTCTGGTCACCTCACTATAAGAAGGATGTGGAAGCATTGGAGGGAGTGCAGAGGAGATTTACCAGGATGTTGCCTGGTTTGGAGGGTAGGTGTTATAGGAAAGGTTGAGGGAGCTGGGGCTTTTCTCTTTACAGCAGAGGAGGTTGAGAGGTGACCTGATAGAAGTTTATAAGATGCTGAGGGGGATAAATACAGTGGGCGTTCAAAGGCTATTTCCTCGGGTGGAAGTAGCTGTTACTGGGGGGCATAACTATAAGATTCATGGTGGGAGATATAGGAGGGATGTCCAAAGTAGATTCTTCACTCAGTGGTTGGTTTGTGGAATGCACTGCCTGTTGTGATAGTGGAGCCGGACACTTTAGGAACTTTCAAGCGGTTATTAGATGGGCACATGGAGCACACCAGAATGATAGGGAGCGGGATATCTTGGGTTCAGACGTGGCCTGGCACAGCATCAAGGGCCGAAGGGCCTGTACTGTGCTGTACTGTTCTATGTTTCTATGTCTGTGTCTATGTCCTTTTTAATTTCTACACTGTCCTCCTCACAGTTCACAATGCTTCCAAGTTTTGTACTGTCTGCAGATTTTAAAATAGTGCCCTGTACACCAAGATCTAGGTCACAGAGTCAGAGGTTTACCTTCAGCCCAACTTGTGCATACCGCCCTCCTTTTTTTTGAAACCGCTAAGCTAGTTCCAATTGCCTGCATTTGGCCCATATCCCTCTCTACCCATCTTATCCATATAACCATCTAAATGCTTTTTAAAAGACAAAATTGTACCAATCTCTACTACCACCTCTGGCAGCTTGTTCCAGACACTCACCACTCAAAAAAATTGCCCCTCTGGACACTTTTGTATCTCTCCACTCTCACCTTAAACCTGTGCCCTCTAGTTTCAGACTCCCTTGTCTTTGGGAAAATATATTGACTATTTACCTTGTCTATGCCCCTCATTATTTTATAGACTTCTATAAGATCACCCCTCAGCCTCCTACGCTCCAGAAAAAAAAAGTCCCAGTCTATCCAGCCTCTCCTTATAACTCAATCCATCAAGTCCTGGTAGCATCCTAGTAAATCTTTTCTGCATTCTTTCTAGTTTAATAATATCCTAATAGGATGACCAGAATTGCACACAGTATTCCAAGTGTGGCCCTACCAATGTCTCGTACAACTTTAATAAGACGTCCCAACTCCTGTATTCAATGTTCTGATCGATGAAACCAAGCATGCCGAATGCCTTCTTCACCACTCTGTCCACCTGTGACTCCACTTTCAAGGAACTATGAACATGTACCCCTAGATCTCTTTGTTCTGTAATTCTCCCCAGTGCCTTACCATTAACTGAGTAAGTCCTGCCCTAGTTCAATCTACCAAAATGCATCACCTCGCATTTGTCTAAATTAAACTCCATTTGCCATTGGGCAATTAATACATATCAGGGAAAGCGAGGGTTCCAACACTGACCTCTGGGAAACTCCACCACAAATCTTCCTGCAGCCTGAAAAATATCCATTAATCATTACCCGCTGTTTCCTGTCAGACAATTCCACTTCCATGTTGCTGCTTTCTTTTTTATTCTATGAGCAATAACTTTGCTCACAAGTCAGTCAAATGCCATTTGGAAATCCATCCCTTTCAACAGTTTTGCCCTCATCAACTGTATTATCTTTTCAAAGCACTTCATGTTAATAAATTTGACTTTCCCATGCTGGTTTTCTTTAATGACCCTATATTTGTCCATGTGATTATTAAATGTTTCCCAAACTACTGGACACAATTCTCGCACAAAACTCCAGCATGAAACACCATCTCCTATGAAGGAAGCCCCTCTGCAACCTGGCAGCAGCTGCTTTGTCCCCCCACTACCCTCAAGGGGGGGGGGGGGGGGGGGGGGGGGGGTCACCATTTTGGCTTTTGGGGGAGGAGGACATGTCTCCAACCTTGAAGCTCAGGGTTCCCTTTGAAAAGCTAGGCGACCAGTGTGATTGGCGCAATGTATGTATTTGCATTCACCAGGTGGGAGAATCACTGATGACGCTGTCAGCATCAGTAAAAAATACTCCAGTTTTCCCGCCCTTGTTGGCACGTAGTGCCGATTTGGCAGAATAGGATTCACATATATATATATAAGAACATAAGAACATAAGAAATAGGAGCAGGAGTAGGCCATCTAGCCCTTCGAGCCTGCCCCGCCATTCAATAAGATCATGGCTGATCTGTTGTGGCTCAGTTCCACTTTCCCGCCCTCTCCCCATAACCCTTAATCCCCTCTCTTATCAAGAACCCATCAACCCGCTTCTTAAAAATATTTAGCGAGGCAGCCTCCACCACTTCAACGGGCAGAGAATTCCAGAGATTCACCACCCTTTGAGTGAAGAAGTTCCTCCTCAACTCCGTTCTAAACCGCCTCCCCTTTATCTTGAGGCTGTGCCCCCTAGTCCTACTGTCTTTTTTGAGCGGGAAGAGTCTCTCCACCTCTATCCTATCCATCCCATTCATCATCTTATACGTCTCAATGAGATCTCCCCTCATTCTTCTAAACTCTAACGAGTACAAGCCTAGTTTATTCAGCCTCTCCTCATAGTTCAACCCCCTCAACTCCGGTATCAGCCTAGTAAACCTCCTCTGCACTCCTTCCAGGGCCAAAATATCCTTGCGCAGGTGCGGCGCCCAAAACTGCACACAGTACTCCAGCTGCGGCCTCACCAATGCCCTATACAGCTGCAGCAAGACCTCCCTACTTTTATATTCAATCCCCCTCGCTATGAAGGCCAGCATCCCATTCGCCTTCCTGACCACCTGCTGCACCTGCAAGCTGGGTTTTTGCGACTCATGCACAAGGACCCCGAGGTCCCTCTGCACCGTCGCCTGCTGCAGTTTTTCGCCACGTAAGTAATAGTCCTTCCTACCATTCTTCCTACCAAAGTGGACCACCTCACACTTGCCAACATTCAATTCCATTTGCCATTTCCTGGCCCATTCGCCCAGCCTATCTAGATCCTTCTGCAGACTCTCCACACCCTCCGCACAATTTGCCTTTCCCCCAATCTTGGTGTCATCAGCAAATTTCGACACCCTGCACTCGGTTCCCTCCTCCAGATCATCTATATAAATGGTAAATAGCTGAGGCCCCAGCACCGACCCCTGGGGCACCCCACTAGTCACCAACCGCCAATCCGAATAGCACCCATTGACCCCCACTCTCTGCCTCCTATTTGACAACCAATCCTCTATCCACGCTAACACCCTACCCCCAACTCCATGTCCCCTGACCTTCTGCAATAACCTCTTGTGAGGTACCTTATGGCTAGTCCAGTTCAGCTTCTAGCCAATGGTAACCCACCAGGATGTTGATAGTATGGAATTCAGTAATAGCAATGCCATCAAATGTCAAGAGGGAATAATTAGATTGTCTCCTGGTGGAGATGGTCATTGCCTGGCACTTTGTGGTGCAAAGGTTTCTTGCCACTTATCAGTCCAGGTCTGGATATTGTCCAGGTCTTGCTGCATATGGATTGCTTCAGTATCCGAAGAGTTGCAAATAGTGCTGAACGTTGTGCAGTCATCAGCGAATAGTCCACTCCCGAAGGTCATTGATGAAGCAGCTGAAAATGGTGGGGCCCGGGACACTACCCTGGGAAACTCCTGCAATGAAGTCCTGGAGCTGAAATGACAGATCTCTAACCACCACAGCAATCTTTCTTTGTGCGAGGTATGGCTCTAACCATCGGAGAATTTTCCTCTCATTTTCATTGACTACAGTTTTGCTAGGGCTCCTTGATGCCGCACGCTTCAAATGCGGCCTTAATTGTCAACGTTCATGTTTGAACTAAGGCTGAAAGGAGATCAGGAGTTGAGTGGTCCTGGCAGAGAATTCCACAGTTTCACCACCCTCTGTGCGAAGAGGTTTCTCCTCATCCAAGTCCTAAAAACATTAATCCTGCCATTCCTGAAATTAGTCTGGTGAACCTTTGTTGTACTCGCTCCGTGTCAAGTATATCGTTTCCTCGATAAGGAGGTCAAAACTGCACAGTACTCCAGGTGTAGCCTCACAAAGACCTTGTACAGCTGCAGCAAGACATCTTAGCTCCTATATTCAAGTCTTCTTGCAATGAACGTCAACAACAGGCAGCACGATTGCACAGTGGTTTGCACTGCTGCCTCACAGCGCCAAGGACCCGGGTTCGATTCCAGCCTTGCACGTTCTTCCCATGTCCACGTAGGTTTCCTCCTGATGCTCCAATTTCCTTCCACAGGCCAAAGATGTGCAGGTTAGATGGACTGGCAATGCTAAATGCACAGAATTACAGGGATAGTGCAGAGGGGAGGGACTGGGTGGGATGCTCTTTGGAGAGTTGGTGCAGATTCAATGGGTGAAATGGCCTCTTTCTGCAAATGTAGAAATTCTATACCATTTGCCTTCTTAACTGTACCTGCATGCTTCCTTTCAGAGGTGCAGATCCCTTTAAGAACATAAGAAAGAGGAGTAGGCCATCTAGCCCCTCGAGCCTGCCCTGCCATTCAATAAGTTTGTATGTCAACATTTCTCAATCTATCACCATTTAAAAATGCTCTGTCATTCTGTTTTCCAAAGTGAATTACTTCATGGTTAAACTGCATCTGCCATGTATTTGCCCACTCACTCAACTTGTCAAAATCACTTTGAAGCCACTTAACACCCTCCTCAACTATTCATATTGCCACCAAGCTTTGTGTCATCAGTAAACTTGGGAATATTACATTTGCTTCCCTCATCCAAATCATCGATATATATTGTGAACAGCTGGGCCCAGGCACTGCAGTACCTCATTAGTCATCACCTGATACTCTGAAAAGGACCTATTTATCCCTACTCTGTTTCCTGTCTGGTAAATAATTCTTAATCTATGTCAATACTTTGCACACTAACCTACAGCTCTGTAGAATAACTTAAGTCTGAAATCTGTTTCTCTCCACAGATGCTGCCAGATCTGCTGAGTATATCCAACGTTATTCCTTTTTATTACAATTGTTTAATTGTCATATCATTTCTTTGTTCTTTATGATAAATTCTCCCATTTCAGATTGTAAAGGATCTACATTTGTCTAACTGGAGTTTTGCGCTTTCTTACACAGGAACACTAAATAATATCCAACAGTACAAACACAAATTACTTAAAACCACCTCTGCTTCCTGACAGGCTCTTAACTGTCAGCTATACAGCAGCAGAGACCAATTCCTGGACTCTGTTTCAAGGACAATTTCTTCAGAATATTTAGGAACATGGAAGCAGGACTAGGCCATTCAGCCTTTCATTCCTTCTATGCCATTCAATTAGATCATAGCTAATCATTCATCTCAAAGCCATTTCCCCATGCTATTCCCATATCCCTTGATCTCATTAATATCCAAAAATCTATAAATCTGTTTGAACATACTCAATGACCATGCTTCCACAGCCCCCTGGGTTACAGAATTCTTGACCATGAAAAGTAAATGGCACAGAGGCATCATGATAAAAGGGAGAGAAATATCTCACAAATAAATGAATTTACTTAAAGCACAAACTTCATGGATCATATTATTGAGAGAGAATAGAGTTAGTCTGACATGCTATATACATCTGTGTTGAAGAAGTGATGCAATATATGGCTTTATATCAATTGTTGCATAAATGCAGTAAAGTTCACTTCAATTCAAGGTATTGCTATTTATTGAGCGCTAGTCTGACTCTGCCACTGGTAATTATCACAACAATAAAACAAAAGAACAAAGAAAGTTACAGTACAGAACAGGCCCTTCAGCCCTCCAAACCTATACTGACTGAACTAAAACCTCTTACCCTTTATTCCCATCCTGTATCATGTATTTGTCTAGATGCCCCTTAAAACTCATTATCGTATTCACTCCCACTACCTCTCCTGGCAGCAAGTTCCAGGCACCTACCACCCTGTGTAAAAAACTTGTCTCATACATCTCCTTTAAACTTTTAAAGCCTCTCAATCTTGTGGATTTCTATCATGTTGTCCCTCAACCTCTGTTGTTCCCATGAGAACAAACCAAGTTTCTTCAACCTCCTCTCATAGCTAATGCCTTCCATATTTGTCTGCATATCTAATTGTCTTTTAATATTGTATTCCCAAGACAAAATACATATCCATCATTTTACAAATGACTGTTTCAATATATTTCACATCAGTTGAATTATTCCTGTACCTTCACATCGTGTTGCAGGACTTTCTTCCAATTGCTTTCTACATACAGCACAGAATTTCTTCTTGTACTGTGCAGGAAATCCAAGACAGTGTGCCACAGGAATCTAGAACAATGAGAGAGTCAGTCAGTCTCCAGTTTAAAAACGAATACACACACACCCTCTCTCAATGACACACAAAATGTAAACACTTGCCCTATGGTTTAATGTCGCTTGTTAACTAGGCTGTTGGTGGACAAGAGTTGGGACATAGGTTATTGCCCATAGTTGACAACAAAGTCGATTTCCTATCTTTGCTGGTTCATCTGAAAATAAATTGACTGAAACCAAATAACTTGCTGACAAATAGCAGCCAAAGAAAATCAACTGAAAGTGGATTCCTGCCAGGAGATAATAAATGATACGAGAGATGGGATTAGTAGCTTGTTCTAGTTAAAGAATTATCATCATTAGGTCACCACAGAGATACGGTGTGATGATTGGTTTCTTTGGTTAATCATTAGTATCTTCATCGAAGAAATATGCATAAACAGAGAACAAAAACTATTGGGGAGGGCTAACTGGACAGATAAAGCTTCGTGCAAACTGGGCTACATTCACCAGTCAGATCTGAGGCTTGAATTGAGCTCGTGGATAACTGTGACTTTCTGATCACAATCATCCAAGCTTGACCTGCAGAATTCACAGGATCCCTACAGTGCACAAGGAGGCATTCTGACCCAGGAAGTCTGCACCCATTCTGACTGATATACTGACAGGATATCTGATCCAGGTTCTCTCCCCACTCTATCCCCATAACCCCACACCATGTTTAGTCCAACTTGGGACGTTAAGGTGCGATGTCCTGGAATCAGCCTGGTAAACCTTTGCTGTACTCCCTCTATAGCAAGGGCATCCTTCCTCAGATAAGGACACCAAAACTGCACACAACATTCCAGGTGTGGCCTAACCAACACCCTATACAATTGCAACAAAACATCCCTATTCCTATACTCAAAACCTCTTGCTACGAAGGTAAGCATACCATTTGCCCTCTTTACAGCCTGTTGTACCTGTGTGCTTATTTTCAGCAACTGATGCACAAGGACACTAAGGTCTCGCTGAGTGTCCAAATCTTTCAGTTTACACCCTAGCAACCGGCAATAAGGTTAATAAAAATAAAAAAAAGTAAAATATATAATTTAACAAAATACTTAAATAGTTAATTAGAACAACTTACAGGACAAGTTTGCCATAGTTGCAGCATGTGGGGGCATCTGGATGTCAGTTTGATCCAGAGCAAACATTTGCAGTAAGTGTTCTAAGTCAGAGCATTTACACCTCAGAGTTCATGAGCTGGGGGCTGAGCTACAGACACTGCGATCTATCTGGGAGGGGGAAAGTTGCCTGATTCTTTATACCAAGTGGCAGTCTCACCTTTTGGGACAGGATGTTCTGATTTGGCCAGTAGTCACAGGGACAGGAGTGTGAGACGGCAAGTGAGGTGGGTAAAGGAGATTCAGAAGGCAGGAGTACAGTGGCCTCAGCCTTTACACTTGTCCAACAGGTTTGAAGTTTTTCCAGCTTGTTTGGATGAGCGTGGGGTTCAAAGTGGATGAGCAACTGACCATGGCACTGTGGTACAGGAAGTCATTGAAATGTGGGAACAAAACAAAATGTAATGTAGAAACAAAGAAACGAGGTGCAGGAGTGGGCTATTTGGCCTTCAGTCTGCTCCACCATTCAATATGATCATGCTAATCCTCTACCTCAATGCCATATTCCAGTGCTCTCCCCAAACATCACAACACTTAGAGTCCAGCTATCTATTGCCTTCTTAAATAGATTGCATGTTTTGTAATAGACTCTCGCATTTTCCCAACTATTGATGTCAGGTTAGTTGGCCTGTAATTCCCTGTTTACTCCCACTCTCGTTTTTAAATGGTGCAGTTACATTTGCCATCCTCAAATCTGTCATGACTGTTCCAGAATCTACAGAATGTGGGCAGATGAAAACCAATGCATCCACTATTTCCATGACCGTCTTATTTAATTCCCTGGGATGTCAATTATCAGGCCCTGGAGATTTATCAGCTTTCAGTCACATTAATTTCTCAAACACTACTTTTTGAGTAATACTAATTTCCTTCAATTCCTCATTCTCACTAGATCTTGAGTCCTTAGCATTTCTGGGAAGTTATGTATATCCTTCTCCGTGAAGTCAAAACTGAAGTAGTTGTATAATTGTTCTATTTCCTTATTATTATAAATTCTCTGGTTTCGGGTGGTCATGTCTGACAAATCTATTAAGAGTTCTTTGAGGAGGTAACAAGGAAGTTAGACCATAGAATCCCTACAGTGCAGGAGGCCTTTTGGCCATCGAGTCTATACTGACCACAATCCCACCCAGACCCTATTCCCGTAACCCCACACATTTACCCTGCTAATGCCCCTGACATTAGGGTCAATTTAGCACGGCCAATCCACTTAACCTGCACATCTTTGGACTGTGGAGGGAAACCAGGGCACCCGGAGGAAATCCACACTGACATGGAGAACATGCAAACTCTACACAGACAGTGACCCAAGGCCAGAATTGAACCTGGGACTCTGGTGCTGTAAGATAGCAGTGCCAACAACTGTGCTGCCCCAAAGATAAAGCAGAACTTCCAAAAGGCCTTTGACAAAGTGCCACATAGGAGACTGTTAAATAAGTTAAGAGCCATGGTGTTAAGGGTAACATTCTGGCACGGATAAAGGACTAGCTGACTTGCAGACATGTGGAGATGCTGACATTGGACTGGGGTAAACACAGTAAGAAGTCTGACAACATCAGGTTTTAAGTCCAACCGATTTATTTGATAGTAAACTCACAAGATCCTGGGACAAACCCCGGAAGCTTGAGAGTTTACTATTAAATAAATTGGCTGGACTTAAACCTGGTGTTGTCAGACTTCTTACCGTGACTAGCAGACGACAGAGTAGGGATAAAGGAGTCTTTTTCAGGATGACAGCCGGTGACAAGTGGTGTGCCTCAGGGGTCAGTGCTGGCTCCACAACTTTTCACAACATACACTAACGATTTGGAAGAAGAAATTGAAGGCACTGTTCTTAAGTTTGCAGATAAGATGATATGTAGAGGGACAGATTGTATTGAAGAAGCAGGGGGGCTGCAGAAGGCCTTGGATAGGTTAGAATAACAAAGAACAAAGAACAACCCAGCACGGGAAACAGGCCCTTCGGCCCAACGAGCCCGCGCCGCCGCATCACCCTACACCTATTCTACCCTGCATGTCTACGAATGGGACCCTACTCAGTCAGATTCAGGGAAGAAATAGTGTCAATTTGGTAGAAACCGATTAGCCTAAGAGCACATCTTTGGGGTGTGGGAGGAAACCGGAGCGCCCGGAGGAAACCCACGCAACCACAGGGAGAATGCGCAAACTCCCACAGACACAGGCCCAAATCCATGTATCTGCACAGCTAGCAGTGCTAGTCACTGAGCTGTTGCGGCGCCCGTCTATCGGTCCAGGATCAAGCACACACACCGACTCGAAGTACTAGGCCACTCCTGGACTTCCAAGAGCAGCCCACGCACGACCCGCCGTGTGCATGCCCCTCGCTTGACACGAGGTGGACCTCTACCTGTGGAATAAAGACAAAAAATATTAATCATACAGCCTGCCCTTCCGGTGTCTCCCGAGGTTTAACCCTATTTAATAGCCCCTACCGTATCCCTCCATTCTCGTTTCACTCATGTGCCTATCTAACTGCATCTTAAACGAGTCCAACATTCCTGCCTCCACCACCCTACTCGGTAGCGCATTCCAGACCCCCACAACTCTCTGCATAAAGAACCTTCTTCTTACCTCCAAATTATACCTCCCCCCCCCCTCACCCTTAAGTGATGACCTCTCGTGTTCGTACCCAGTCTAGGGAGCAGTCTCTCACTATTAACTCTATCTATTCCCTTCAGTATCTTATATACCTCTATCACGTCCCCTCTCAATCTCCGTCTTTCCAAGGAGAATAGCCCCAGTCTCTTCAATCTCTCCTCGTAACCCAGTCCCCCCATGCCAGGCAACATCCTGGTAAACCTCCTCTGCACCCTTTCCAGAGACTCCACGTCCTTCCAGTAGTAAGGTGACCAGAACTGGACGCAGTACTCCAAATGCGGCCTAACCAACGTTCTGTATAACTGAAGCATTAGACGGCAGCTTTTATACTCTAAGCCCCTTCCTATAAAGGCTAACATCCCATAAGCCTTCCTAACAACGTTCTCCACTTGTGACGCAACCTTCATGGATTTGTGAACCTGCACTCCCAGGTCCCTCTGTATGTCTATACTCCTAATCGGCCTACCTTTTATCACATAGCTCCTCTCTGCATTATTCCATCCAAAATGCATCACCTCGCATTTGTCAGGATTAAATGCCATCTGCCACCTATCTGCCCACTGCACCAACCTATCTATATCCTGTTGTATCACCTGACAATCCAGTTCCGTACCCGTCAACCCTGCCATCTTGGTGTCATCAGCAAACTTGCTGATCACACCACCTACGCCCTCTTCCAAGTCATTTATGTAGACTACAAAGAGGAGAGGTCCCAGTACTGAGCCCTGCGGCACACCACTGGTCACTGGCCTCCAGCCCGACAAGGTACCCTCCACAACTACCCTCTGTCTCCTATTTCCCAGCCAGTTCTCAATCCACCTAGCTACCTGGCCTCGTATCCCATGCGCCTTAACCTTTTCTACCAGCCTACCGTGAGGGACTTTGTCAAACGCCTTACTGAAATCCATATAGATGACATCAACGGCTCTCCCATCGTCAACCATTTTTGTCACCTCCTCAAAGAATTCCACCAGATTCGTAAGGCAAGACCTCCCTCTAACAAAGCCATGTTGCATATCCCTAATCAGATCGCAACGCTCCAAATGCTCATACATCCTACCCCTAAGTATTTTTTCCATTAACTTCCCTGCCACCGACGTCAAACTCACCGGCCTATAATTCCCAGGGTTATCCCTACTACCTTTAGTGGGCAAAGAAGTGGCAGACGGAGTACAATGTGAAAAAGTGTGAGGTTATGCACTTTGCAAGAAGGAATGGAAGCATGGATTATTTTCTGAATGGGAAAATGCTTAGGAAATCAGGAACACAAAGGGACTTGGATCTCCTTGTTCTAGATTCTCAACGTGAGCGTGCAGGTTCAGTGGGCAGTTAGGAAGCAAATGCAATGTTAGCATTCATGTTGCGAGGACTAGAATACAAAAGAGGGACGTACTTTTGAGGCTGTATAAGGCTCTGGTCAGATCCTATTTGGAGTATTGAGAGCAATTTTAGGCTCCATATTTAAGGAAGGATGTGCTGGCTTTGGAAAGAGTCCAGTGGAGGTTCATAAGAATGATCCCTGGAATAAAGAGCTTGTCATATGAACAACAGTTGAGGGCTCTGGGTCTGTACTTGGTGTTTAGAAGGATGAGGGGAGGGGGGGCAGGTGGTGGGTAGATCTAATTGAAACTTACAGGATACTGTGAGGCCTGGATAGAGTGAACGTGGAGAGGATGTTTCCATGAGTAGGAAAAACTAGAACCAGAGGGCACAGCCTTAGGCTAAAGGGACAATCATTTAAAACAGATGAGGAGGAATTTCTTCAGCCAGGAAGTGGTGAATCTGTGGAACTCATTGCCACAGAAGGCTGTGGAGGCCAGGTCTTTAAGACAGTGAGAGAGGTAGGTTCTTGATTAATAAAGGGATCAGGGATTATGGGGAAAATGCAGGAGAATGGGGATGAGAAAAATATCAGCCATGATTGAATGGCAAAGCAGACTCAATGGCCAAGTGGCCTAATTCTGCTCCTATGTCTTATGGACTGTAAGAGATCTACATTCAGCTTCACTAATCTCTTTCTACACACTTACCAAAGCTTTTACAGTTTGCTTTTACCTTACTTGCAAGGTTACTGTCATGCTCTATTTTTCCCTCTTAATCAATATCTTTTCCTCCTTTGCTGAAAACTGAACTCCTCCCAATCTTCAGCCTTGCTCCTTCTCCTGGCAACTTTACATAAATTCTTCTTTTGATCTCTTTTGTAAGCCATGGGTGGGCCACTTGGCACGTTTTGTTTTTGCACCAAAAATGAATGCATGACAATTACAAAGCACATATTCCTTGCTTTAGTTTTAGCCATTGACTATCTACTATTATGCCTTTTAATGAAGTCCCTCAAGGCAGGGAATTGAATATCCAAGGATATTCAATATTTAAGAAGGACAGGCAAAATGGGAAAGGAGGTGGGGTTGTGTTGTTAGTGCAACAGTGAGATGATAACGTCTCACAAAATTTAGATGTCGAATCAATCTGGGTGGAGCTAAGAAGCAACAAGGGGCAGAAAACACAAGTGGGAGTTGTCTACAGGCCTCCAAATAAACACTAGTGGCAAACAATAGGATGGCTTTAACTGGAAATTCACCTCATGCCTTCCAAGTTTTCTTTGTTTAGATTTAGGGCCCTAGTTTCAGATTGGATTTTTTCACTTTCCATCCTAATAAAGAATTCCATCATATTATGGTAACTGTTCCCTAAAGGACGCTGCCAACAAGATTAATAATTAACCCCTTCTCAGGGCGACACAGTGATTAGCACTGCTGTCACATAGCACCAGGTTCAATTTCAGTCTTAGGTTACTATCTGTATGGAGTTTGCACATTCTCTCTGTGTCTGCATGGGTTTCCTCCGGGTACTCGTTTCTTCCCAACGTCCAAAAGTGTGCAGGTTAGGTTGACTGGCTCTGCTAAATTGCCCCTTAGTGTCAGGGGGCCAGCAGGACATATACATGGCATTACAGGGATAGGACCTAAGAAGCACTGTTCTTGGTGGAGGCTTGATGGATTGAATGGCTCCTTCTACATTATAGGGGCTGATTGTATAATACCAAATCTAGGATAGTGTTTTCCCTAGTTGTTTCCTCAACACACAGGTCTAAGTTAACCATCTCGTACACACTCCAGAAATTCATCTGTCACAAAATTGTTGTTCATTTGATTTGCCCAACCTATTTGTCGATTAAAGCTACCCATGATTACTGCAGCAGCCTTGATACAGGCTTCTCGAATTTCCAGTTTAATGCCATCCCGTAGCTTATCACTACTGTTTGGAGGCCTGTAGGCAACTCCCACTCATGTTTTCTGCCCCTTGTTGCTTCTTAGCTCCAATCTGACATCTAAATTTTGAGACACATTATCATCTCTCACCACTGCACTGATTTTATCCTTAACTAACAACACAATTCCACTTCCTTTCCCATTTTGCCTGTCCTTCTTAAATATCGAATATCCTCGGATATTCAATTCCCAGCCTTGGTCATCCTGCAGCCATGTCTCCGTAATCACTACCATATTGTACCTGTGTAAACAAATTTGTGCTGATTTTTCATTTACTTTATTATGAATGCTCTGTGTGTTAAAGAGCAACGAAAGTTATAGCACAGAAACAGGTCCCTGGAAGGGGGAGTGGTTTTAGTTCAGTCAGGCAGCATGGTAGGTGGTGGCCAACTGAACTAAAACCGCCTATACTTCCGGGGACTGTATCCGTCAATTCCCATCCTATTCATCTATTTCCCAAGTAAAATTCATTACCATATCCACTTCCACTACCTCTCCTGGCAACAAATTCCAGGCACCCACCACCCTCTGTGTAAAAAAACTTGCCTTGTACATCACATTTAAACCTTGACCCTTGCACCTTAAACCTATGCTCCCCTAGTAATTGACTCTTCCACCTCAGGGAAAAGCTTCTGACTATCCATTCTGTCCATGCCCCTCAATCTTGTAGACTTCTACCAGGTCTCCCCTCAATCTCTGTCATTCCAGTGAGAACAAACCAAGTTTCTCCAACCCCTCATCATAGCTAATGCCCTCCACACCAGGCAACATCCTGGTAAATCATTTCTGTGCCCTCTCCAAAGCTTCTGGTAGCGTGGCAATCAGAATTGAACATTATATTCCAAGTGTAACCTAAGGTTCTACAAAGCTGCAATATGACTTGCCACATTTTTAAACTCAATGCCCTGGCCGATGAAAGCATGTAAGTCTTCTTGACTACCTTTTCCACCTGCGTTGCCAATTTCTGTGTACCTATACACCCAGATCCCTCTGCCTATCAATAGTCTTACAGGTTCTGCCATTTATTGTATATTTCCATTCCAAAATGTATTACCTCACATTTGTCCAGATTAAATGCGATCTCCCATCTCTCCACCCAAGTCACCAATCTACATCCTGCTCCTCTGACAGTTCTCATCACTATCCGCAATTCCACTAACCTTTGTGTCGTCCGCAAACTTACTAATCAAACCAGTTAGATTTTTCTCCAAATCATTTATATTATATTTAAATCACTGCTCCCTAAGGAACACCACTTGTCACAGCCCTCCATTCAGAAACACATCCTTCTACTGTTACCCTCTGTTTTCTATGACCAAGCCAGTTTTGTATCCATCTTGCCAGCTCACCTCTGATCCTGTGCGACTTCACCTTCACAGTCTGCCATGAGGAACCTTGTCAAAGGTCTTACTGAAGTCCATATTGATAACATCCAGTGCCCTACCCTCAATCATCTTCGTCACTTCCTCGAAAAACACGATCAAGTTAGTGATGTATGACTCCCCTTCACAAAGTAACTTTAAAACTTTACAATGTCTATCCTCTTCTCCCTCCAGCCCCTCTCTTCCTCTTCAGAAGAGGTTCTGCCAGCTGAGTATACAATCGTCTTTTGAAGAAATGCAGATGAAACCGTTACTTACACCTAGGTAAGGAAGTCCTCCAACAAAACTGGCAGGAAAATTTAGTCCTAAAAAAGCTAGCCAGTCATAGCATGCAACAAAAAAAACACAAACTTCTCAAATCTCAAATGTAACAGCACCAAACTTTCACCTAAACTGACAATGACTACGCTCTGGAGGCCTTTTATCCCACCCTTGGGTTAGAAATTATGAAAACACGTCAGCTGCCAGCCCATATTACCCATGCAACTACTGCAAAATCACATGGGCAACATAAAATCATTTTTAAGAGGGTAATTGGCCTTTTAGTTGTCAGCAGGCCTGGCTGTGACTGCCACACCTGCCACCGTAATATTACACACAAGGGCAACATCCCCTTATCTCTGCAATCTCTTCCAGTCTTGCAACCCGCCAAGGTATCTGCAATCCTCTTAATTCTGGCCCTTAGAGCATTCCCAATTTTAATATCTCCACCACTGCATCCTCAGTAGACCACTCTTAGCCCTCTTTGTTCTGGGGAATTGTGTGTTCTCTCTTACAGCAATAAGCAACAAACTGTCGCTTGTGAAAACTGCCCACACATTTCCAGCCTCTAAATTAGTTCTGCGATAATCTGCCATGGGTGTGTTCTGTGGTTCAGTGTGGGCTGCATCCTAAAGTTTAGTTTTTAAAGTTTATTTATTAGTGTCACAAGTAGGCTTACATTAACATGGCAATGAAGTTATTGTGAAAATCCCCTAGTCTCCACATTCTGGCATCTGTTCGGATACACGGAGGGAGAATTTAGCATGGCCAATGCACTAACCAGCACGTCTTTCAGACTGTGGGAGACCAATCACTCAAAGAAACAAATTGATAGAAAACAACCTGATGTCACCAACAGTTCCATTTCCTGTACTAACTATCAAGTTCATCACCGACATTCTCTCTATTTAGAAACTGAATACAAATAAAACAAACCGAATACAAATAAAACAAACTGAAAATTTACTTTGTGGTGTGGAACAGAAATAATTACCCTATTAAACAATTTCAACTTTCTGGTGATATTCAGACAGAGGTATTCAGGAATACACAGTCTTTTTGCCAAGACCCAGCAGTAATGATCAGGAAAGATGTGACATCATTAAAATGATCTTACTGTCAGCATTCCTCACTGATTCACGCATACAAGATAGAAGTCTCAAAAATTACATCAATTGTGCACTGGTCTGTTCACTAGGAAACAGCAGATTTTGGAGGCGCTTGGACTGCTGTTTCTCGGTTTTCAAAGGGACTAGATGTTGACAACAATAAGCTGTTTAATCTCGTCTAGAGGAGTAAAACCACAGGATACTAGAGGTATTTGAAGGGAGTAAATTCAAAATTCATCTGTAGAAACAGTGACCTTAATGTTAAGATCTACTACAACCCAGGGAGAAGGTTGGGAGGAATCCTAAAATACACCAAATGTGACCCTAATCCTTATATATGTGTACTGCCATTTTTGCAACAGTGAATTGTAAGGCATGTAAGTCACCAACCTTGCAAAGGCAGCTCACTTTATTCACATATTTAAGTCAAGCTCCCATAGTAAATTAAAATCAACAGCTGTTACTTGGGTTTCCCAGAGGCACGAGCTGCTGGCTCCACAAGGTAAATCTTTTTTCCCAAGAATACGCCTATAAATCTATAAAACTAACTAACGGCTTCTACTCTTTTTTAAAAAACTATTTCATGGAATGGGGGCATCACTGACAAGGCCAGCATTACTAACTGCCCTCGAAGTGGGAGAGCCATTTCAGTCAGCACTACATTACTGTGGCTCTGGAGTCATATGCAGGCCAGACCAGGTAAGGACTGCAGATGTCTTTCCCTAAAGGGCATTAGTGAACCGGATATGTTTTTACAACAACTGGTTTCATGGTCATCATGACTGATATTTGCTTTATATTCCAGAGGATTAAATTTAAATTCCACCGGCTGCTGTAGTGGGATTTAATCTTGCGTCCCCACAGCATTAACATGGGGCTCTGGATTAGTAGCCCAGTGACATCTGCCAAGCTTGGCCCTCTATGGCCTGCTGTACTCCTGAATCTGTCCTCAATCCCAAGCCACAAGTCTCCCTCTTGTGATTACTGGGGTCTGTTCCTAACTGTGATCTCCTATTGCTGGTATTCTATTTGGTAGCTAATTATCCTGTCAATCTTGTTAGCTGCTGAGCAGAAACAAAATTGAAAATGAGGCCGACCGTTAAATTCAGCAAAATCTCAATCTTTTTTCCTTGCCAGATTCTTCAGTTTCACCAAACACTGGGACCAGAACTTCAGTGAGCAAGTGGTAATGCCATGGAACTGGCACCTTCAATGCTGCATACATGCGGCTAATTAGGTTTGTATTTCCCAGTGTTGGGAATGTGATTTCAAATATTTGTATTCACGTGGATCACGTAAGTGAACTTCAATACTTTTGCACATACATTGGTAAAATGATAAAATAAACAACTAAGTTTTATTTTGTTTTTGATTTGTCACATGTACTAGCATAGCGAAAAGTATTGTTTCTTGTACACTATACAGACAAAGCATGTCATTCATAGAAAAGGAAAGGACAGAGTGCAGAATTTAGTGTTACAGTCATAGCTAGGGTGTAAAGAAAGATCAGCGTAATATAAAAGTAGGTCCATTCAAAAGGCTGATGGCAGCAGGGAAGAAGGTGTTCTTGAATTGACTGGTAAGTGATCTCAGGCTCTTGTATCTTTTTCCCAACGGGAGAAGGCGGAGGAGAGAATGTCCGGGATGTGTGGGGTCCTTAAATTATGCTGGCTGCTTTTCCTAAGCAGCGAGAAGTGTAGACAGAGTCAACGGGTGGGATGCTGGTTTGCTTGATGGACTGGGCTTCGTTCACGACCCTCTGTAGTTTCTTGCAATCTTGGACAGAGCAGGAGCAATACCAAGTTGTGACAGAACCAGAAAGAATGCTTCTATAGTGTATCTCTAGAAGTTGGAGAGTGTCATAGTGGACGTGCCAACTTTCCTTCACCTTCTGAGAAAGTTGAGGAGTTGGTGGGCGTTTTTAACTGGAGGGACCAGGACAGGTTGATGATGATCTGGACACCTAAAAATTTGAAGTTCTCAATCATTTCTTTTTCATCCCTGTTGATGTAAACAGGGGCATGTTCTTCTTTACGCTTCTTGAAGTCAATGACAATATCTTTTGCACAAATGAAAAGTGGAGCTTGTTCAAGGAACAAATATTGCATATGTCCTTCATAGGTATGTCCCTGTCGGGCAGGGAGGAAATGGCCGAGTGAGGGAACCATGGATCACAAAGGAGGTTGAATGTCTTGTCAAGAGAAAAAAGGGAGCATATGTAAGGATGAGAACACAAGGTTCAGTTGGGTCGCTTGAGGGTTACAAGGTAGCAAAGAGTGAGCTAAAAAAAAAGAGGCTTAGGAAAGTGAGCGGGGGCATGAGATGTCCTTGGCAGGTCGGATCAAGAAAAATCCCAAGGCTTTTCACTCTTATGTGAGAAATAAAAGAATGACCAGGGTGAGGATAGGGCCAGTCAAGGACAGTAGTGGGAACTTGTGCATGGAGTCAGAAAAGGTAGGCGAGGCGTTGAATGGATACTTTCCTTCAGTGTTCACCAAGGAGAGGGGCCATGTTTTTGAGGATGTGAGAGAGATACAGGGTGGTAAGCTAGAGGTGGTAGATGTTCTGAGGGAAGATGTATTAGCAATTCTGAAAAATCTGAGGGTGGATAAGTCCCCTGAGCCAGATGGGATATATCCTAGGATACTCTGGGAGGCAAGGGACGAGATTGCAGAGTCTTTGGCTTTGATCTTTGGGTCCTCACTGTCCACGGGGGTGGTGCCAAAGGACCAGAGAGTGGCAAATGTTGTTCCTCTCCAAGAAAGGAAATAGGAATGACCCTGGTAATTATAGGCTGGTCAGTCTTACTTCAGTGGTCATTAAGTTAACAGAAAAGGTCCTGAGAAATAGGATTTATGACCACTTGGAAAGATGCAGCTTAATCCAGGATAGTCAACACGGATTCGTGAGGGGCAAGTCTTGCCTCACAAATTTGACTGAATTCTTTGAGGAGGTAACTAAGTGTGTGGATGAAGGTAGAGCAGTTGATGTTGCATACATGGATTTTAGGAAGGTGTTTAATAAGGCTTCCCATGGTCAGCTCAAGAAGAAAGTAAGGAAGTGTAGGATAGAGGGTAATTTGGCCAAATGGCTAAGTAACTGGCTATCTCATAGAAGACAGACAGTGGTGGTGGATGATAAATATTTTCAGACTGGAGACCAGTTACCAGCGGTGTACCACAAGGATTAGTGCTGGGTCCTCTGCTATTTGTGATTTTTATCAATGACTTGGAGGAGGGGGCTGGAGGATGGGTCAGTACATTTGCTGATGACACCAAAATTGGTGGAGTAGTAGATGAGGTGGAGGGCTCTTGCAGGCTGCAAAGACACACTGATAGGATGCAGAGCTGGGCCGAAAAATGGCAGATGGAGTTTAACTCTGATAAGTGCGAGGTGATTCATTTTGGTAGGTCAAATTTGAATGCGGATTACAGGGTCAATGGCAGGATTCTGAGGCATGTGGAGGAAGAGAGATCTTGGGGTTCATATCCACAGATCTCTGAAGGGGTGCCACTCAAGTGGATAGAGCTGTGGAGAAGGCTTATACTGTGTTAGTGTTTATTAACAGGGGGTTAGAGTTTAAGAGCCATGGGGTTATGCTGCAACTGTACAGGACCTTGGTGAGACCACATTTGGAATATCGTGTGCAGTTCTGATCACCTCACTATAAGGAGGATGTAGAAGCATTGGAGAGAGTGCAGAGGAGATTTACCAGGATGCTGCCTGGTTTGGAGGGTAAGTCTTATGACTATCCTCCAAAGGGCGAGGGAGCTAGGGCTTTTTTCTTTTGAGTGGAGGAGGATGAGAGGTGACTTAATAGAAGTTTATAAGATGATGAGGAGGATAGACTGAGTGGATATCCAGAGACTATTTTTCTCGGGTGGACGTAGCTGTTACTAGGGGGCATAACTATAAGGTTCATGGTGGGAGATATAGGACGGATGTCCAAGGTAGGTTCTATACTCAGAGTGGCTGGGGTGTAGAATGCACTGCCTGCTGTGATACTGCAGTCAGACACTTTAGGAAGTTTCAAGCAGTTATTGGATAGGCACGTGGAGCACACCAGAATGACAGGAAGTGGGGTAACTTGATCTTGTTTTCAGACAAAAATCGGCATAACATCAAGGGCTGAAGGGCCTGTACTGTGGTGTACTGTTCTATGTTTCCTTTGTTTTGTTGACATTGAGGGAGAGATTATTGCTGTCACACCAGTTCACCAGATTTTCTCTTTTCTGTACACTGCCCGTTGTTGTTTGAGATTTGGCCCACTACGTGGCGGTGTCAGCAAACTTGAAAATCGAATTGGAGGGGAAATTGGCCGCACAGTCGTATGTGCATAAAGAGTGTAGTAAGGGCTGAGGACACAGCCTTGTGGGGCAGCTGTGTCGAGGATGATCACGGCGGAGGTGTTGTTGTCGATCCTTACTGATTGAGATTTGTGGGTTAGGAAGATTAGGATCCAGTCAGAGGGAGAAGCCAAGCCCCAGGCCACAGAGTTTGGAGATGAGTTTTGTATTGGCACTGATTTACTCCCCTGGTCACTGCATGTAGATGGGCCAAATAAGCACTGAGATGTTACGGCTCTTTAGCCCTTTGGTAAATGGTAATCATTCACTGTGTAAAAAAGCTTTTCCTCGAGTAAAATATTTTTGCCTATCATAGAAAATCTGTGTCTCCTTGCTATCAACCCGTCAGTCACAGGAAACTTTTTCTCATTCTTTACTCTAGCTAAACCCTTCATAATTTTAACCATCTCTATTAAATCTCCTCCTCCGAGCACAGAAAGCTAAAAGAACAATTTCAGTTTTTCCTATGTAACCACATGACTGCAATCCCTCCTCTGAGAAACCCTTCTAGTGAATCTCTTCAATAAATATACAACATAAAAATTGATACTGTCATAGGTGTTCTAAGTTTGCTGACAACACCACTGCAGTGGGTCAAATCTCAAACAATGACGAGGCAGAGTACAGAAAAGAGACACAGAATCTGGTGAACTGGTGCAACAACAATAATCTCTCCCTCAATGTGAGCAAAACAAAAGAAAAATAGAAATAAACAGTACAGCACAGTAAAGGCACTTCGGCTCTCGATGTTGTGCTGAGCTTTGCCTGAAAAAGATCAAGCTATCCCACTTCCTATCATTCTGGTGTGCTCCATGTGCCTATCCAATAACCACTTGAAAGTTCCTAAACTGTCTGGCTCCACTACCACAGCAGGCATTCCATTCCACATCCCAACCACTATGTAAAGAACCTACCTCAGACATCCCTCCTATATCTCCCACCATGAACCTTATAGTTATGCCCCCTAGTAACGGTTACATCCACCCAAGGAAATAGTCTCTGAACGTTCACTGTATTATCCCCCTCATCATCTTATCAACTTCTATTAAGTTGCCTCTCCTCCTCCTCCGCTCTAAAGAGAAAAGCCCCAGCTCCCTCAACCTTTCCTCCTAAGGCCTACCCTCCAAACCACTCCTCATCCTGGTAAATCTCCTCTGCACACTCTCCAATGCTTCCACATCCTTCTTATAGCGAGGTGACCAGAACTGCACACAATATTCCAAATGTGGTCTCACCAAGATCTTTATAGTTGCAGCATAACCCATGGCTCTTAAACTCAAACCCCCTGTTAATAAACGCTAACACGCTGTAAGCCTTCTTAACGGCTCTATCCACTTGAATGGCAACCTTCAGAGATTTGTGGTTATGAGCCCCAAGATCTCTGTTCCTACACATTCCTCAAAACCCTGCCGTTGAGCCTGTAATCCACATTCAAGTTTGTCCTACCAAAATGAATCACTTGCACTTATCAGGGTTAAACTCCATCTTTTCGGCCCATCTCTGCATCCTATCAACGTCTCTGTGCAGCCTGTAAGAGCTCTCCACCTCATCCACTACTCCACTAATTTTGGTGTCATCAGCCTCCTCTTCCAGGTCATTGATAAAAATCACAAATAGCAGAGGACCCAGCACTGATCCGTGTCATACACCACAGGTAAATGGCCTCCAGTCTGAAAGTTTTCCCTCTACCACCACCCTGTGTTTTCTAAGAGATAGCCAGTTACTTATCCAATTGGCCAAATTTCCTTCCATCTTACTTTTTCATCAGCCTAACATGAGGAACCTTATCAAACACCTTACTAAAATCCATGTATATGACATCAACTGCTCTACATTCACCTCCTCAAAGAATTCAATCAAATTTGTGAGCCAAGACTTACCCCTCATGAATCTGTGCTGACTATCCCAGATTAAGCTGTATCTTTCCAAGTGGTCATAAATCCTATCCCTCAGGACCTTTTCCATTAACTTACCAGAGTAGTATGGAGCTTAAAGATGTTTCAGCTTACAGCATTGAGTTATTTCCCCCAGCATGCACTGCAGTTAAACCAGTGAATGCTGGGTTCAAAGCAAGTGTGCTTAGACACATAGACACGTGGAACTTGTCCTATCAAGGCTGAAAGCACTGAGTATTAATGCAAATAAAATGTCAACTGTTTTGACTGGAGAGATTACAGAATCTGGAGTGGTCTCCTTACAGCTGAGCATTAAGGGGAGATTTAATCGCGATGTTCAGAATTATAATCCATGTTTTCCACTGGTAGAAGGAGTCGTAATCAAGGACACGTTATAAGGTCATTGGCAAAAGAAACCAAGGTGACACGAGAAGCCTTTTTTTCAAACACTAGATTGCTGTGATGTGGAATATGCTGCCTGCAAGAGCATTTTTATTTATTAGTGTCAATAGTAGGTTTACATTAACACTGCAATTGAGTTACTGCGAAATTCCCCTAGTCGCCACACTTCGGCGCCTGTTCGGGTACACTGAGGGAGAATTTAGCACAGCAAATGCACCCGAACCAACTTGCCTTTCTGCTATGTAGCAGTGGAAATGAATTCAATAACTTTCAAAAGGGAAAAGAATAAATATGTGAAATGGAAATCTTTGCAGAGCAGTAAAGTGCAGGGTAATTGAACTACTCAAGATTGTGGCAAGTGTGAGGTGGTCCACTTTGGTAGGAAGAACGGTAGGAAGGACTATTACTTACGGGGCGAAAAACTGCAGCAGGTGACGGTGCAGAGGGACCTCAGGGTCCTTGTGCATGAGTCACAAAAACCCAGCTTGCAGGTGCAGCAGGTGGTCAGGAAGGTGAATGGGATGCTGGCCTTCATAGCGAGGGGGATTGAATATAAAAGTAGGGAGGTCTTGCTGCAGCTGTATAGGGCATTGGTGAGGCCGCAGCTGGAGTACTGTGTGCAGTTTTGGGCGCCGCACCTGCGCAAAGATATTTTGGCCTTGGAGGGAGTGCAGAGGAGGTTTACTAGGCTGATACCGGAGTTGAGGGGGTTGAGCTATGAAGAGAGGCTGAATAAACTGGGCTTGTACTCGTTAGAGTTTAGAAGAATGAGGGGAGATCTCATTGAGACGTATAAGATGATGAATGGGATGGATAGGATAGAGGTGGAGACACTCTTCCCGCTCAAAAAAGACAGTAGGACTAGGGGGCACAGCCTCAAGATAAAAGGGGGGCGGTTTAGAACGGAGTTGAGGAGGAACTTCTTCACTCAAAGGGTGGTGAATCTCTGGAATTCTCTGCCCGTTGAAGTGGTGGAGGCTGCCTCGCTAAATATTTTTAAGACGCGGGTTGATGGGTTTTTGATAAGAGAGGGGATTAAGGGTTATGGGGAGAAAGCGGGAAAGTGGAACTGAGCAGTGACAGATCAGCCATGATCTTATTGAATGGCGGGGCAGGCTCGAAGGGCTAGATGGCCTACTTCTGCTCCTATTTCTTACGTTCTTATGTTCTTTCAAGAGCTGCCACAGGCAAGACAGATCAAACAGCCTCCTTCTGTAAAATTCACCAATTGTATGGCTAATTAATAATATTAAAGCTTAAGGAAGAATCATACAATTACCAGGTCTTTTTTTAAATAAAAGGATGACTTCAGCTGCACTCAAAGTAAGAGACTACATGACACCAGGTTATAGTTCAACAGGTTTATTAGAAATCTAAAGCTTTGGGACCATTGCTCCTACATCATAAGGAGCAGCGCTCTGAAAGCTTGTGATTTCAAATAAATCCGTTGGCATATAACCCGGTGTCTTGTGACTTCTCATGTTGTCCACCCCAGTCCAACATCAGCATCTTCGCATCATGGTACCCAAAATAGTTTGAAGCAATCTGGTCAATGTGGCCTTCCAGCAATTCCAAATTTTGAACCCACTAGTTCAACAATGAGGAACTCAAATTTCCTTTCAACATTAACTCTGTTGCTGATAATACCTTTTTATCTATTAAGCTATTGCCCATGCTGAGTGCAACACTTCCCTACTTCCTCCAGCCCTATTTCCTTACTTGCATTCTCTATACTTAATACTTGCAAAATTGACATTCTGCCTTTTTTGCACTTTAAAAGTGTTGAACCTTTATTCATCTAAATTCTCAACCTGCTGGATGTCCATAAATCTACCACAAGGACACCTACAAAGTGAAATTGGCAGACATCGATGCAGCAACTGAGAGACAGCTGCCAACGGCCAGGACCTCTGCAGTCTGACTATTTGAAACAGCATTGGAAGAAGCTAAATAAAACGGTGGGGGACTATTTTGGGAATGGTGATCACAATTCTGTAAGTTTCAAGATACCTGTAGAAAACAATACTAATCCCAGAGTGAAAGTACTAAATTGAGGAAAGGCTAATTCAGTATTAGGCAGGAGTTAGGGAATGTAAACAGGGAGGGCGGCTGCTTGAGGGTAAATCCACATCCCATATGTAAGAGTCTTTTAAAAGTCAATTGTTAACAATTCACGACAAGTATGTCCCTTTAAAAATGAAGGATAAAGATGGCAAGATTCGGCAACCTTGGATGACAAGAGTTTAGTGTAAGTTTCAAGAAATTGATAAAACTCATAGGAATACAAAGATAGCAGAAAAGAGCTTTAATAGGCAATTAGGAGGGCAAAAATGGCCCATGAAATGTCCTTGATGGGCAGGATTAAGGAGAATCCCAAGGCTTTTTATGGGGATATAAGGAAGGGGGGTAGCTAAGGAAAGGTTCGGTCCACTCAAGGATGTGGAGGGAATTTGGGTGTGGAGCCAGATGAAGTGGGTGAAGTCCTTAGCGACTACTTTGCATCAGTATTCACAAAGGAGAAGGATGTGGTGGATGGTGAGTGTAGAAAGGAGGATGTTGACATTCTAGGACATGTTGAGGTAAAAAGGAGGAAATATTAGAGGTTTTGAAAAATATTAAGGTGGACAAGTCCTCAGGGCCAGATAGGGTCTATTCTAGAACACTGGATTTTTGAAACTTATTTGTTAGTGTCACATGTAGGCTTACATTAACACTGAAGTTACTGTGAAAATCCCCTAGTCGCCACACTCCAGTGCCTGTTCGGATACACTGAGGGAGAATTTAGCATGGCCAATGCACTAATTAACACGTCTTTTGGATTGTGGATGAAAACTGGAACACCCAGAGGAAACCCACCTTAGACACAGGGAAAGTGTGCGGACTCTGCACAGATAGTGACCCAAGCCAGAAACTGAACCTGGGTCCCTGGTGCTGTGAGGCAGCAGTGCTAACCATTGTGTCACCATGCTGTCCCACGAGAGGCAAGGGAAGGAATTGCTGAGGCCTTGGCCAAAATCCTTATATCCTGTTTAGCCACGGGTGAGGTACCAGAGGTTTGGAGAGTAGTTAACATTGTTCCTCTGTTTAAAAAGGGCAGAAGAGACAACCCAGGAAATTACAGGCCTTCTGAGCCTTACATCAGTGGTGGAGATATTATTGGAGAAGATTCTTAGAGACAGGATGTACTCACATCTGGAAGAGAATAGGTTTATTAGAGATAGGCAGCATGGTTTAGTGAAGGGGATGTCATGTCTTGCAAACTTGACTGAATTCTTTGAGAAAGTTACAAGAAAAATTGACAAGGGCAGGACAGTGGATGTTATATCTACATATGGACTTGAGTAAAGCTTTCGCTAAGGCTCTTCATGGCAGCCTGATACAAACGGTGAAGTCATATGGGATCCGAGGTGAGATGGATACAAAACTGGTTTAGGCATAGAAAGCAGAGTGTAGCAGTGGAAGGGTACTTTTCTAATTGGAGGTCTTGACAAAGATCAGTGCTAGGGCCTCTGTTGTTTGTAATATATATTTAGAGGAAAATGTAGATCCTCTGATTAGTAAATTTGCAAGTGATACAAAAATTGGGGAGTAGTGGATAGTGAGGAGGATTGTCAGAGAATACAGCAGAATATAAATCAGCTGGAGACTTAAGCCGAAAGATGGCAGATGGAATTTAACAGACAAATGAGAGATGATGCGATTTGGAATGTCTACTGCAGAAGCAAAGTATACAGTAAATGTAGAGTTCTTAGAAATATTAGCATACAGAGGGATCTTGATGTGCAGATCCACAACTCCCTGAGGGTGGCAACTCAGGTGGACAAGATGGTCAAGAAGACGGATGGCATGCTGCCTTCATCGGTCAGGGCATTGAGTATAGGAATCGGAAAATTATGTTGCAGATCTATAAGACTGGTTAGGTTGCATTTGGAGTATTGTGTACAATTCTGGTTGCCACACTACCAAAAGGATGTGGACGCTTTGGAGAAGGTACAGAAAAGGCTTACCAGGATATTGCCTGGTCTGGAGGGTATTAGCTATGAGGAGAGGATAGATAAATTTGGTTTGCTCTCATTGAAATGACAAAAGTTGAGAGGTGACCTGATAGAGGTTTACAAGATTATGAGTGGCACAGACAGACAAGACAGTCAGATGCTCTTTCCTAGTGTAGAGGATATGAAGGTGCGTGGGGAAAAATTTAGAGGAGATGTGTGTGGCATGCTTTTTTTTTTACACAGAGGGTGGTGAATATCTGGAAAGCACTGCCCGGGCAGATACGATAGCGTCATTTAAGGGGCAACTGGACGAATACATGACTAGGATGGAAATGGAAGGATACGGACTCTAAGTACATACAGCTTTAGTTTAGGCAGGCATCATGATTGACGCAGGCTTGGAGGGCAGAAGGGCCTGTTCCTGTGCCATAATTTTCTTTGTTCTTTGAAACATTCTCTCTACATCCAACCTGTCAGGACCCCAAAGGATCTTAAAGGTTTCAGTGAAGTTGCCTCCTACTATTATAAACTCTAGATACAAACCTAATCACTCCAACCTTTCCTCATGAGACAACCGAACCATTCCTGATATTAGTCTAGTAAACCGCCTCTGAACTGCTTCTAACACATTCACATTGTTCCTTAAATAAAGGCCTGTGCACAATACTCCAGATGTGGTCTCAACCATTGTCTCTGTGCAACTGAATTCCCCTCACAATATGAGAACATTCTTTTGGCTTCCTAAGAATTCAACAGGTTATTTAAAGTGGGAGGAGTAACTAAAGATAGTGTTCATTCTCTTGAGAGCAAGTCTGGGAAATTGATAACAGAAAACAAGGAAATGGTGGATGCTTGAACAGGAATTTTGTGTCTGTCTTCAAGATAGGAGACTTCTCAAAAATTCTTGAAAATCACGAGATGATAGGGAGGGATAAGCTTAATACAAACATCACCGGGAAAGGGTGCTAAACAAAATAATGGACCTAAAGGCAGGCACTTCTCCAGGATTAGATGACTTACATCCTCAGGTTTTAAAAGAGGCAACAGAGCAGATGAATTGGTTATAATTTTCCAGAATTCCTAAGATTCTGGAAAGGTTCCAACAGATTGGAAAATAGTTAATGTAAGACCTTTATTTGTGAAAGGAGGGAAGCAGAAAGCAGAAATCAATTGGCCAGTTAGCCTAACATCTGTCATATGTTGAGTTATAGCAGGATATTTAGATAATCAACTTTGATCAGGCAAAATCAACGTAGCTTTGTGAAATTGAAATTGTATTTAGTGAATCTGTTAAAGCTTTTGATGAAGTAACGTTCAAGGTAAATAAAGGGGAACCGGCAGATGTGATGTACTTGGATTTCCAAAAGGCATTTGACAAGGCACTACATCAAAAGGTTACTTCGCAAGAGTACATGGTGTAGGTAGTAACATATTAGTGTGGATAAGGGATTGGTTGGCGAATGGCAAGCAGAGAGTAGGAATAAATGGGTCTTTTTCAGATTGGCAAGATGAAACTAGTGGAACACCACAGGGATTAGCGCTGGCACAGTTACACACTCGATCAATGACGTGGATGAACAGAGTGACTATGGTAGCTAAATTTGCCGACGAGAGCAAGATAGATAGGAAAGTAAGTTGTCATGAAGAGATTGAGGGTTTACCCAGAGATATAGACAGGATAAGTGAATGGAAACAAATTGACTGATGTGAACTCGTTCACTTTGGCAGGAAGAATAGATCAGCAGTATACTATTTAAATAGAAAAAGAAGGCAGAATCCAGTAATGGAAGGATCTAGGTGCTCTAGTAAATGAATCACAAAGTTAGTATGCAGGTAGGCAGTAGTTTAGTGATATTGTCGCTGGACTGGCAATCCAGAGACCCAGGGTAATGCTCTGGGGACCCAGGGTTCGAATCCCACCATGGCAGATGGCGAAATTTAAATTCAGAAGAAATCTGGAATTAAAAGACTAATGATGATCATGAAACCATTGTCAACTGTTGTAAAAACCCAACTGGTTCACTAATGCCTTTAAGGGGAGGAAATCTGCCATCCTTACCTAGTCTGGCTTGCATGTGATCCAGACCCACAGCAACGTAGTGACTCTTAAATGTCTTCAGGATGGGTAATAAATGCCGTTCCAGTCAGCATTACCATGAACAAATAAAAACAAGGTACAGCAAGTGATCAGCAATGTAATGCTACTGACTATTGCAAGAGAAATAGAATATAAAGGGAGGGAAGTTTTACTACAACTGTACTGGGCCTTTGTGATAGGATGTAAAAGCAATTACGGAAATAGCAAAGAAATAGCCTTTACAATGAGAAGTATTAATTGAACAAGGGAAGCAAAATTAGTAAAGGCATGGAGAAAACACCCCATGCAGAAGAGAAATAACTAATTATCAAAGCAAATAAATTAAAGTAAATGGTGTAATATGATTGCTGAAGGTGAGAACACTTCATTTTCTTCCTTATTTATGTCTTATGGCTGAAATTGTAAGGAATCAGAGAAGGAGGGAGCAAGGACAAAAACAAAAGGTAGACAAAGGAATAAGAAAGGACTATAGAGAAAAATACTGTCAGCAAGGCAATGTTAAAAAGACAAGTTTAAAAGGTTCTGATCCTTAATGCATGGAGCATTTGCAATAAAATGGATAAACTAATCATGCAGATAGATGTAAACAGATACAATATAATTGGGATTACGGAGACATAGCTACAGGGTGACCAGGGGTTGGGACTGAATGCCCCCAGCGTATTCAGTATTTAGAACTGACAGGCATAAAGGCAAAGTGGTGGAGTGGCACTGCTGGTTAAACAGGAAATTAACACAACAGTGAGAAAAGGTATTAACTCTGACAACACGGAGCCTGTATGCGTAGAGTTGAGAAATACCAAGCGGCAAAAAACATTAGTGGATGTCATATATAGACCCCAAACTGCACTGGTGATGCTGGGAATGGCATTAAACACAAAATTGGTAATGCATGCTCGTAAGGGAATATCGGTGATCATGGATGATTTTAATCTGCACACAGACTGGGTAAATCAAATTAACCACAATGCCGTAGAGGAGGAATTCCTGGAGTGTATACAGGATGGTTTTCTTGATCAGTGTGTGGAAGAACCAACTAGGCCATCTTAGACTGGGCACTACATAATGAGAAGGAAATCACTGCCAATCCCTTGGGGATGACCAATCATAAAATGATAGAATATTTTTTTAATCAGGATAGAGAATGAAGTAGTTGATTCAGAAACTAAGGCGCTAAAACTTCATAAAGAAAACTATGAGAATATGAGGCATGAGTTGGCCTTGATAGATGGGGAGAGTTACTTAAAGGGATCACAGTGGATAGGCAATGGCAAACATTCAAGGAGCACATGGGGGAACTGCAACAACTGTTTATTCCTGTCTGGCACAAAAGCAAAATGGGTAAGGGGGGTAATCTATGGCTTACAAGGGAAATTAGAGTATTTTATCTAAGGAAGAAGCATACAGATTGGCCAAGGAAAATAAAGGTCTGAGGATTGGGGGCAATTTAGAATTCAGCAAAGAAAGACAAAGGGATTGATTAAGAAGGGGAAAATACAGGATGAAAATAAGCTTGCAGGGAACATAAAGACTGACAGCTAAGCATTTCTGTGGATGGCTGAAAAGAAAGAGGTTGGTGAAGACAAATGTAGGTCCCCCACAAACAGAAATGGGGGAATGTATACGAAGAGACAAAGAAATGGCTGAGCAATTGAACACATACTTTGGTTCTGTCTTTACAAAAGAGAACACAAATCAAATGCCAGAAATGTTCGAGAATGCAAGATTTAGTGAGAGGGAAGAACTGAGGAAGATCAGTATTAGTAGAGAAATGATACTGGGAAATTTGATAGGATTGAAGGCGGATAAATCCCCCAGAGCCTGATAACCTACATCCCAAAATACTTAAGTGGCTCTAGAAATAGTGGATGCATTGGTGGTCATCTTCAAGGATTCCATTGACTCCGGAACAGTCCCTGCAGACTACAGAGTAGCAAATACCACTCCAATATTCAAAAAGGTAGAAAGAAAACAGAATTATAGACCAGTAAGATTAATATGGGTAATGGGAAATTTCTAAAATCCATTATTAAAGACTTTATAGCAGAGCATTTAGAAAGCAGTGGCAGGATCAGACAGAGTCAGCATGGATTTATGAAAGGGAAATCATGCTGACAAATCTGTTGAAATTCTTTGAAGATGTAACCAGCAGACAAGGGGGAACCAATTAATGTGGTATATTTGGACTTTCAGAAAGCATTTGACAAAGTCCCGTACAAGAGATTATCGTGCAAGATTAAGCGCATGGGATTGGGGGGAAGTGAACTGAGATGGATATAAAACTGGTTGGCAGAGGAAACAAAGAGTAGGAATTAATGGCAGACAGTAACTAATGGGATACCACAGGGATTGGTGCTAGGACCCCAGCTATTCACAATATATATTAATGATTTGGATGAGGGAACAAAATGTAACATCTAGTCTGGATTAAACTCCATCTGCCATCTTCCCGCCCAAGTCTCCAACTGATCTATATCCTGCTGTATCCTCTGATGGCCCTCATCACTATCCACAAATACACCAACCTTTGTGTTGTCCACAAACTTACTAATCAATCCAGTTACATTTTCCTTCAAATCATTTGTATATATTACAAACAGCAAAGGTCCCAGCACTGATCCCTGAGGAACACTACTTGTGACGTGGATATGCTGGCGTTGGACTGGGATAAACACAGTAAAAAGTCTGACAACACCAGATATTAGTCCAACTGATTTATTTGATAGTAAACTCACTAGCTGTCGAGGGGATTCCCTCTTCTTCAGGTGAATGGAGAGTTCTGGCCTCAGAGCATATAAAGCACAGACAGTTTACAGATTACTGATTAGAATGCAAATCTTTACACCTAACCTGCTGTTCAAGTCCTAAAGTGGCTGACAATGTGTGTGGAAGGAGCACTGATCACAGGTTAAAGAGATGTGTATTGTCTCCAGACAGCACAGTGAGGTTTTGCAAACCCAGGCAAGTCACGGGGGTTACAGATAGTGCGACGTGAACCCATCTTGGGGTTTGCAAAACCTCACTGTGCTGTCTGGAGACAATACACATCTCTTTAACCTGTGATCAGTGCTCCTTCCACACACATTGTCAGCCACTTTAGGACTTAAACAGCAGGTTAGGTGTAAAGATTCGCGTTCTAATCAGTAATCTGTAAACTGTCTGTTCTTTATATGCTCTGTTTGAGGCCAGAACTCTCCATTCACCTGAAGAAGAGGGAATCCCCTCGAAAGCTAGTGAGTTTACTATCAAATAAATCGGTTGGACTAAAACCTGGTGTTGTCAGACTTTTTATTGTGAACACTACTTGTCACAGCCCTCCATTCAGAAATGCACCCTTCCACTGCTACCCTATCTTCTTTGACTGAGCCAGTTTTGTATTCACCTTGCCAGCTCACCTCTGATCCTATGCAATTTCACCTTCTGCACCAGTCTTCCATGAGGGACCTTGTCAAAGGCCTTACTGAAGTCCATTCACTGCCCTACCCTCATCAACCATCTTTGTCATTTACTCCAAAAGCTCGATCAAGTTTTCACAAAACCTAGCTTTCTACGTTTACCTATATCTACCTAGCTTTCCAGCCCCCTTCTCCTCTGCTGATGCCATCTATGTTTGGCACTGCTGCCTCACAGCACCAGGGACCTAGGTTTGATTCCTAGCTTGGGTTACTGTCAGCGTGCAGTTTGCATGTTCTCCCTGTGCCTGCGTGGGTTTCTCCAGGTGCTCCAGTTTCTTCCCAAAGTCCAAAGATGTGCAGGTTAGGTGGAATAGCCATGGAAAATGACTCCTTAGTGTCAGGGAACTAGCTTCGGTACATACATGGGATTACAGGAATAGGGCCTGGGTGGGACTGCGATCAGTGCAGACTCGATGGGCCAAACAGCCTCCTTCTGCACTGCAGGGATTCTATGGAAACCAACAGCTTTCACCTAATTATTTAGCTACACACAACACAGCAAAACCCACAGCGCACAGTTTGAACAAAACCATGAAGTAAAAGTTAAACACATCACAAAAGCACTAATGTCACTGTTGATGAGAATTAATTGTTGACATTTGGTCTTTAAAAGGTACTGTGGTAAGCATTCCTCTCTGTCTCCAATTAACTGAAACTTCTGCTTAAATTACAATACTTCCCATTCTTCAACAAAAATTTATTTTATTTTAGCAGTTTTCAACACATTCTGCAGTGTGTGGGTGTTATGGTTACACACTACTGAATTCTCTCAAGCAGCAAATGAATTATATTTAAACACTAAAGCAACACAATAGATATAATCACAGAATTATGTTCTTAATGTACTTTTAATAGATTTTCATAGTATGTGTCTTTGGGTGGCACAGAAGTTAGCACTGCTGCCTTACAGCACTAGGGACTTGGGTTTGATTCCTGGCTTGGGTCACTGTCTGTGCAGTCTGCACGCTCTCCCTGTGCAGGTTTCCTCTGGGTGTTTTAATTTCCTCCCACAGTCTGAAAGACGTTCTGGTTAGGTGCATTGGCCGTGCTAAATTCTCCCTCAGTGTACCCGAACAGGCACTAGATGTGGTGACTAGGGAATTTTCACAGCAACTTCATTGCAGTGTTAATGTAACCCTACTTCTGACACTAATGAATAAACTTAAAACTTTGTTGGGTCTGTGTTGCGAATAGCCTTGTAATCACTTAAATTCCTCTGACATCTTTTTGTTTGTGTTCTAAGACCATAACGTATGGGTATTTCAGCAGTACTAACCCATCATAAGCACTGTACAGAACAAATCCATCAAAAAGATGGTTCTCTTTTAAATTCTGCAAACGAACAATAATCCGATGAAGAACAGCAATAGTTTTCTTCCAGTACAACACTGACTTGTCATAACATAGGACATGACACTTCTCTCTTCAATAGATGTTGAGGCATAACAAGAATTTGAACCGGTATTGCATCTATTGGTTTTCTTACCTTTACCAGGTTAGGTGCTAAACATGAACAAAGGGTCTTCACATTCCTTAGGCATTTCTCATGGCACATGAAGTTACAAACTGCAAAAAGACAAATAAGATAAATTGTAGACATTTCCATGAAATACCTTTTTAATCAGATGTAAAACTGTTACAGATCATCTTAGTTTTAGTCAGATGTAAAACTGATACAGGAGATCTTATTAGCTAAAACGTAGAGACCACACGCATAAATTTAAAAAACAGCACGCGCACAAACACAAAGGAAATACATGATAATCAAGTAGTAAAAAAGTGAGAATAGTAAGGAGTGGGCTCGAGGAGGAGTTCTTGGAATGCTGCCGGGATAGTTTCCTGGAACAGTGTGTTGGAGCCGACGAGGGAGCGAGCTATCTTGGATCTGGTGCTATGTAATGAGGCGGGTAGAATTAGGGAACTTGCGGTGAAGGATCCTCTTGGGGGGAGTGATCATTGTATGGTGGAGTTTCTGGTGCAGATGGAGGAGGAGAAAGTGGGCTCCCGGACACGCGTCCTTTGTTTGAACAGAGGGGAGTATGGTAGGATGAGAGAAGAATTGGCGAATGTGGACTGGGGGAGCGCGTTGGAAGGTAGGCCTGCTGAGGAACAGTGGAGGATCTTTAAGGAGATCTTTCTTGGTGCTCAGCAGAAATTTATTCCGATGGTCAAAAAGGACAGTCGGAGGAGAGGTAATAAGCCGTGGATAACGAAGGAGGTGAAGGAAAGTGTTAAATTAAAAGCGGAGGCGTTTAGAGTAGCTAAGAGTATGGGCAAGAAGAGGATTGGGAGAGGTTTAAATGTCAACAAAGACTGACAAAGAAGTTGATAAAGAAGGGTAGGAGAAACTATGAAGCTGGGCTAGTGCTTAATATAAAAAAGGATAGCAAGAGTTTTTATAAGTATATAAAAAGGAAGAGGCTGGCTAGGGTGAACGTTGGTCCCTTAGAGGATGAGAAGGGGGACTTAGTGGTAGGGGATGGGGATATGGCTGAGGTCTTGAACAACTTTTTTGTTTCGGTCTTCACGGAGGAGGACGTGAATAATTTGCCGGATGTTAGAGATGGAAAGGTGGTAGGACTGGAGGGTCTCGATGACATTACTGTTACTAGAGAGGCGGTGCTCGACAGACTGGAGGGGCTGATTGTGGACAAGTCCCCAGGACCGGATGGAATGCATCTGAGGGTCCTGAAAGAAATGGCGGAGGTGATAGTGGATGCCTTGGTAGTTATTTTCCAGACGTCGCTGGATTCCGGGGAAGTGCCGGAAGATTGGAAAACGGCTAATGTTACGCCGTTGTTTAAGAAGGGTGCCAGGCAAAAGGCAGGGAATTATAGGCCGGTTAGTTTAACGTCTGTTGTAGGTAAAATGTTAGAATCAGTCATCAAGGAGGAAATAGCGAGACATCTTGAGGGGAATTGCTTGATAGAGCAGACGCAGCACGGTTTCCTTAAAGGGAAGTCGTGTCTGACAAATTTACTGGAGTTCTATGAGGATGTGTCTAGGGCGGTGGATAGAGGAGAGCCGGTGGATGTGGTCTTTCTTGATTTTCAGAAGGCGTTTGACAAGGTACCTCACAAGAGGTTATTGCAGAAGGTCAGGGGGCATGGAATTGGGGGTAGGGTGTTAGCGTGGATAGAGGACTGGTTGTCAAATAGGAGGCAGAGAGTGGGGGTCAATGGGTGCTATTCGGATTGGTGGATGGTGACTAGTGGAGTGCCCCAGGGGTCAGTGCTGGGGCCTCAGCTATTTACCATTTATATAGATGATCTGGAGGAGGGAACCGAGTGCAGGGTGTCGAAATTTGCTGATGACACCAAGATTGGTGGAAAGGCAAATTGTGCGGAGGGTGTGGAGAGTCTGCAGAAGGATCTAGATAGGCTGGGCGAATGGGCCAGGAAATGGCAAATGGAATTTAATGTTGGCAAGTGTGAGGTGGTCCACTTTGGTAGGAATAATGGTAGGAAGGATTATTACTTGCGTGGAGAAAAACTGCAACAGGCGACGGTGCAGAGGGACCTCGGGGTCCTTGTGCATGAGTCGCAAAAACCCAGCTTGCAGGTGCAGCAGGTGGTCAGGAAGGCGAATGGGATGCTGGCCTTCATTGCGACGGGGATTGAATATAAAAGTACGGAGGTCTTGCTGCGGCTGTATAGGGCATTGGTGAGGCCGCAGCTGGAGTACTGTGCGCAGTTTTGGTTGCCGCACTTACGCAAGGATATTTTGGCCTTGGAGGGAGTGCAGAGGAGGTTTACTAGGCTGATACCGGAGTTGAGGGGGTTGAGCTATGAGGAGAGGCTGAATAAATTAGGCTTGTACTCGTTAGAGTTTAGACGACAGATCAGCCATGATCTTATTGAATGGCGGGGTAGGCTCGAAGGGCTAGTTGGCCTGCTCCTAGTTCTTATGTTCAGAATTTAGGGAGATTGACTGTGAGGTCCTTGAACAGTTCGACATAGGAAGTAAGGAGGTACTGGAGGTTTTGGCAGGCTTAAAGTGGACAAATTCCCAAGCCTTGATGAGTTGTATCCCAGGTTGCTGTCAGAAGCAAGGGAGGAAATTGCAGAGGCTCCGGCCCAAATTTTTAATTCCCCTCAGCCCCCGGGTCAGGTGCTAGAGGATTGGAGGACAGCTAACGTGGTTCCACTTTTCAAGAAGAGTGGCAAAAGACAAACCGGGGAAATGCAGACCAGTGAGTCTCTCACTAGTGATAGGGAAATTAGTGGAGAAAATTATGGAAGACAGAATTAATCTCCAGTTGTAAAAGCCAGGGATAGTCAACATGGTTTAGTCAAAGGAAGCTCATGCCTAACAAACTTGATTGAATTTTTTTGAGGTGGTGAGTAGGTAGGTATTTCCAAACCATATTAAATGGAAACATATTATATAGGCAAGGGTAGAGAATTATTTGCTTTAGTTCTTTACTTAAACAATCCTATTAAGTTTTTAAGCTCAAAGGGTTTAGTCATGGTAGGAAAGCTCGAAGCTGTGGTTTGCTCTTCTTGCTCCATGTGGTAGGCGGGCACATCTCCAGTGACTGGGGCCAGCATGTGTGCAGGATGTGCGTCCAGCTGCAGCTCACAGAAATGCAAGTTTCAGAGCTAGAATGGCTAGGCACACTGTGGAGCATTCGTGAGTCTGAGAGCACTGTGGATAGCACATTTAGAAAGGTGGTCACACTGCAGCTGAAGGGACTTGAGGAAGAAAGGGACTAGGTGATAACCAGGCAGTCCAAGAGATGTATGCAGGTTGTTCAGGAGTCCCCTGGAGTCTCGCTCACAAACTGGTATTCCACTTTGGAAACTGATCAGGGCACTGGTTCCTCCAGGGACTACAGATAGAAACAAGCTTCTGGCATCATGAGCAGCCTGTCTGTATAGGAGGGGGGAAAGAGAGGTAGGGCACTAGTAATGGTTGAGGTACTGATAGGCACTACTGCGGCTGTCAACATTAGTCCAGGATGGTATGTTGCTTCCCTGGTGCTAGGGCCGGGATTTCACTGAGCAGGGCATTCTGAAAGGGGAGGGTGATAAGGCAGAGATCATGGTACATGTTGGTACCAATGACATAGATAGTAAGAGAGATGAGATCTTGCATCAAGAATTCAAAGAGTTAGGCAGTAGACTAAAAAGCAAGGATCTTGGGGTTATTCCTAGTGCCACGTACAAGTAAGCACAGAAATAGGAGGATAGTGCAGATGAATGCATGGCTTAAGAGTTGGCGGAGGAGTGGGTTTGAGATTCCTGGATGACTAGGGCCATTTCAGGGGAAGGTGGGACCTGTACAAGTGGAATGGTCTGCATCTGAACCAGAACAGGACTAACATCCTTGAGGGATGTTTTGCCAGTGCTGTTGGGAGGAGTTGCAACTAAATTTTACAGGGGTAGGAGGACACGGACTGGTAGCAGAATAAGGGCACAGAATCATACAGCAAAACAAAGTCAAAGTCAAAGGGAGTGCTGCTGTATTAAATTTCAAGGGAGTAAGGCCAGGCTGGATGGTTTCTACTTTAATGCCAGGAGTATTGCAGGTAAAACGGATGGGTTGAGAGCAATGACTGGCAAGTGGAAGTATGATATAGTAGCCATCAGGTACATGGATACAAAGGAAGGACACAATTGGCAACTCAGCATTCCAGGAAATAGAATCTTCAGGCAAGACAGGGGAGGAGGAGGCATTGCATTATTAATTAAGGAGTCAGTTACTGCAGTAAGGAGAGATGATATCTTGGAGGCATCAATTGAAGCTTTGTGGGTAGGGTTTAGGAGTAAAAAAAAGGGACAGCCACGTTGTTAGGTATTTATTATCGACCCCCAGATAGTCAGAGGGATATTGGGGAACAAACGTGCTCAGTTTGTTGAGGTGTGTAAAAATAATTGCGTTATCATACTAAATGATTTCAACTTCCCCACATTAACTGGGAGAAAGTGTGTTAAGGACTTAGATGGAGTGGATTTCTTAAATTGTGTACAGGAGAATTTTTTAGATCAATATGTGGAAGGTCCAACAAGGGAGGAAGTTGTGCTGGATCTGATTCTGGAGAATGAGACCAGAAAGGGACTAGGTGGTAGTAAGGGAGCACTTCAGTGATAGCTATCACAACACAGTACAATTTCATTTTATGGAGGTGAGCAGAGCATTCCTGAAGAGGACTGCTCAGTCGCCCAGGTCGACACCGAGTTCCACTGCTGCTTCAGTCAGCGAAAAACGATTAGACCTGAGCCACCTGCATGCAGGTCCATGACTACAGCTCCCAGTGCATCCACATCTGCTGCTTCGTCGCACGCCCATCGCTTCAAGGGTTCAAGGGTTGAAAAGGACACTGATGATGACGATGTCAAAACTAGCACTTGACTCGGATTAAAGTGAGGGAGAGTTGCGCGGCATCAGCCTCACTCTCTCTTCCCAATTCCCATCTAGATCCAGTGGCAAGACAAGTGTCAAGACGCCCTTACTACTCTGACTAAAGAACCTCCCTCTGACATCTGCCCTATATCACCCGTCAATTTAAAGCTCCGTCCCCTCATCTCCATCCAAGGAAAAAGGCTCTCACTGTCCACCCTATCTAATCCTCTGATCATCTTATAAACCTCTATTAAGCCACCTCTTAACCTCCTTGTCTCTAACGAAAACAGCCTCAAGTCCCTCAGCCTTTCTTCATAAGACCTTCGCACGATACCAGGCAACTTCCTGGAAAACCTCCTCTGCACCCTTTCCTATGCTTCCACATCTTTCCTATAGTGCGACGACCAGAACTGTACGCAATACTCCAAGTGCGGCCGCACCAGAGTTTTGTACCGCTGCAGCATGGTTCCAAAACTCAATCCCTCTACCAATAAAAGCTAACACGTCTTAGCAACCCTATCAACCTGGGTGCCAACTTTCAGGGATCTATGCACATGGACACCGTGATCTCTCTGCTCATCCACACTACCATGTATCTTACCATTAGTCCAGTATTCTGTATTCCTGTTACTCCTTCGAAACTGAATCACATCACACTTTTCCACATTAAATTCCATTTGCCACCTTTCAGCCCAGCTCTGCAGCTTAGCTATGTCCTTCTGTAACCTGCAACATCCTTCTGCACTGTCAATTTCTGACCAAAACCGCTAAATCACCCTTGATCCCATGCCTCCATATTTTCTGTAATAGCTTACCGTAGGGAACATTATCATATACTTTACTGGAATCCAAATAGACCACATCAACTGCTTTACCCTCATCCACCTCCTTGGTCATCTTCTCAAAGAACTCAATAGGGTTTGTGAGGCACGACCTACTTTTCACAAAACCATGTTGACTATCCCTAATCAAATTATTCCTTACCAGATGATCATAGATCCTCATAATTCTTTCCAAAACTTTGCCCACAACAGAATCTAAGGTAAAGAAGTATTTTACAGTGAATAATTAGGATCTGAAATGCTGTGCCTGACAGTATGATGGAAGCAGATTCAATTATGGTTTTTAGAAGGGGATCGGAAGAGAACAAATGACTACAGGAAAAATTCAAGAGTGTGGGACTAGCTCTTATAGAGAGCAGGGATGGAGGCATGAGGCCAAAAGGCCTCCCTCTGTGCTGTAACCAATCTACGATTTTATATTCAATGATGCACATTCCCAACAACATTGATACAAGTGGAAATATTTTTATGCAATATTTAAAACAAACTTAATGAAGTGAGATAGTTACAAAATAAAGTTTAAATACTAAATGTTAATACCAACTGGCAAGTCTCAATAACAACTTGCATTTATTTACATCTTTAATGTAACAAAATGTTGAAAACACTTCACAACATCAAACAAAATTTGACACCAAATCATACAAGGAAATGTTCAGATGACCAGAAAGCTAGTCAGTGATTTTAAAGTGCATAGGATAAACAGCAAACAGATCATTTGGCACAACTAAACCCTGCTTCATTTAAAAAAAACATCCTTTCATGGGATGTGGGTACTGCTGGCTGGATTGGCAGTTATTGTTCATCCCCAATTGTTCTGGTGAAGGAGGTGGTGAGCCACATTTTTGAACCACAGCTGTCCATGTGCTGTAGGTACACCCACAGTACAGTTCGGAATGAAGTTCCAGATTTTGATCCAGTGACAGTGAAGGAATGGTGATTTATTTCTAAGTCAGGATGATGTGTGGCTTGAAGGAGAACCTGCAAGTAGTGGTGTTGCCAGGCATTTGCTGCCCTGATCCTTCTGGGTGGAGGAGGTCACAGGTTTGGAAGGTACTGATGAAGAAGCCTTAGTGAGTTGTTGCAGTGAATTGGCTCTCACTGTGCATCAGAACGGAGCCAGTGGATGTTGGAGGTGGTGGTTGGCGTGCCGGTCAAGTGGGCAGTTTTGTCTTGGGTGGTGTCAAGTTTCTTGAGTGTTCTTGGAGCTGCGCACATCCAAGCAAGTGGACAGTATTCCATAATACTCCTGACTTATGCCTTGTAGATGGTGGACAGGCTTTGGGGAGTCATGAGATGAGTTAATTGCTGCAGAATTTCCACTTCCAAACCTGCTCTTGCAGCCAAAGTATTTATATGGTTGGCCTGGTTTAGTTTCTAGAACCATGATATTGATCAATGTCAAAGGGAGATGGCTGGATTCTCTCCTGTTGAGAGTCATTGCCTAGCATTTGTGTGTTATTTGCCACTTAACAGACTAGCCTTAATGTTTCCAAGTCTCATTTCATATGGACATGGACTACTTTAGAATGTGGAAAATCACAAATGCTGCTGAATGAACAACCCCACATCTGACTTTATGATGGAGGAAAGGTCATTGATGAAGAATCTAAAAATGGTTGGATCTAGGATCCTATCATGAGAAACCCTTACAGCAAGTCCCAGAACTGAGATGATTGAACTTCAACAACCTCAGCTATTTTCCTTTGCACTAGGTATGACTCCAAGGAGTGGAGATTTTTCCACTTAATTCCAGTTTTGCTAGACCTCCTCGATGCCACGAGTCAAATGCTGCATTGATGTTAACAGCAGTCATTCTTACCTCAGCTTTTTTCCCCCCAAATTTGGACCAAGGCTTAATGAGGTCAGAAGCTGAGTGGTTCTGGCAGAACTCAAACTGAGCATCAGTAAGCAGATTACTGCTGTGTCTGCGCTGCTTGATGACACTTAACAACCACTCCCAACACTTGGCTGGTGATCGAGAGTAGATGGATGGAGTGGTAATGACTGGGTTGGATTTATCCTGCTTTTAATGGACAGCACATCTGGGCAATTTTCTAATTTGCCAGGTCTATGCCAATATTATAGCTGTACTGGAACTTTGCTTGGCTAGGAGTGCAGCTAGTTCTGGAGGATCAAGTCTTCAGTACTATCGTTGGAATGTTGTCAGCGACCAGTCTTTGCAGTATCCAGTCTCTTCAGCCATTTTTGATGTCACATGGAGTGCAACTTTGCTGAAGATTGACATGGGTAATGCTGGGAACCTTGGGAGGAGACTGAGATGGATCATCCACTGGGCACTTCTGGCTGAAGGTAGCTGCAGATATTTCAGCCTTCAGTGCTGGGATCCCCCATGATTGAGGATGGGGATATTTGTGCATCTTCCTCCTTCAATTAGGTGTTTAATTGTCCACTGCCATTCACAACCGGATGTGTCACAACTGCAGAGTCTGGATCTAATCCATTGTTTGTGGGATTGCTTAGCTCTATCACATGCTGCTTTGGTTGTTTGGCATGGAAGTAGCCCTGTGTTGTCGCTTCACCAGGTGTTTAAGTGAGCCTGGTGCTGCTCCTGTACTCTTCATTGAATTACTTAATCCTCTACCAATCTTTTGGCATCTAAATCATAACCTTCTATTCCCTTCTTAGAATCACAGAGGCCATTCGGCTCACTGAGTCTGCACCAATTCTCTAATATGGCATCGTACCTAGGTCTTATCTTTGGAACTCCACTAAAGGGCAATTTAATTAATCAACCTAACATGCACGTCTTTGGACTGTGGGAGGAAACCGGAGCACCAGGAGGAAACCCACAGAAGACAGGGAGAACATGCAAACTCCACACAGTCACCCAAGGCTAGAATCAAACCCGACTCCCTGGTGCTGTGAAGCAGCAGCGCCAACCATTGGTCTGGCCTTTGTGTCACCAAGCTGCCCTTCTCCCATATATCCTTGCTTAGCTCCCCCCCCAAAACGCACCATCTGCTTCAACCATTCCCAGTGTTAGTGAGTTCCGCCTTCTAACTACATTCTGGATGAAAGAATGTTTCTTCTTCCTGATCAGATGGCTTTATGACTATATTATATTAAAGGCCTATAGTTATGATCTTCCCCACAAGAGAAAATATTCTCTCTGTAGAAGCTCTAACAAAACCTTTCAAAATTTTAAAAATTTCTGTTAGGTCACATCTCAGCCTTATTTCTTCACAAGATACGATACCTAGTTTGTCAATCCTTTCCTTGTATGTTTAAGCAGGAAATATGGAGAGGCTTACAGTAGGAATTCCAAGCTAAGGCCCTAGGCATGAAAGAAATGGCCATCAGTGCAGTAGCCATGAAAACTGGAAATGCACAAGCGGCAAGAATGGAAGGGTACAGAACGTTTAGAGTTAAACGAGTATACAGTTTAAGGAGGTTACAAAGTTAGTTGCGCTAATTGAACAACTGCTGCCCAATCATCAATTCTTTCAAAATCACAAAAACACAGGAACAAGTCGCACATTAGCTGGTCTTAATCCCAGTGAGAATCTTTGGTTTTTCAGAAATGATAACTTTCTGGGCAACAGCAGGTTTTTCAGGAGCAACAGAAACAAGTAACAGCTTGTTTCGAAGAAAGCCTCTTGCACCTGAGCGCTTTGTCATAGTCTCAATGTGGCTTAATTGGTAAATTTGTAACTGAAGTAATGAAAATGTACTAAAAATGTAAATGAGCAATTCAAAATCACTTCTCAAGACATGTAAGTTTAAATAATGGCTATACATAAAAAAGCACAAGCTTTTCATTTTATGCTAACTACTTGTGTTCTAAAATACCCCATCTTTTACTAGCACAGAATGAAACTGAAGCAAAGAAAGTTGCACGCTGGAATTATCATACACGGGTGATCTCAGGGGCACAAAATTTCAGTACAAGTGCCTGCATTTCAAAATGTACTTACCTAGTCTTAAGGTAGTTAGCTGGACAGTAAGAAGTCTCACAATACTAGGCTAAAGTCACTCACCTGATGAAGGAGCAGTGCTCTGAAAGCTTGAGATTCCAAATAAACCTGTTGGACTTTAACCTGGTGTTGCAAGATTTCTTACTGTGCCCACCCAGTCCAACGCCAGCATCTCCACATTAGTGTCTGACTAATAACAACCACATTCTGTGAATGAATTTTAAAAACTGAAAATGACTGAGTGACAGAATTCCTAACTGTTCCAATATTAAACTCAGGAGTGAATCCCATAAAGCTCACTATTCAACAGAAGCTGAATTGAGAATGCAATCTGTGAAACTATGCCTAGACTGGATTTATATATGTAATTAGAATATAAATTGCATTTATCTAGCACTTCCACCAGGGATCCTTCCTTTTATTACTCAGAACTTTCATGGAAATTTTAATTTTGTTGATTTTACAAGCAAAGGCTGTATTGAGAATACAAAAGATGAATAAAAGAAACTCCTGCATAAAGTACAAATACAATAATGTATTAAAGACTCAGCACTAGTAATTCAATTCAAAATAAGCATGAATCCACTGTTGCAGTGAGGTAGAGGATATAGGAATATGGGAATGCACCAAATGGGAAATGGATAACAATCAATTTAGTCCAGTACTGGATTTAGATAAATTTTTTGTTTTACACCAGTCTGGGAAGGTTTCTGAGTTAAAGATAGCTTCAAGGGGGAAGGTTAAAATAAACGGCCATTGCGCCCAGAAGCTTTGAAGTCAATTTTGCCCTCAGCGTTAATTTCAGTAGAAGAAATTAGAAATAAAATGACTACATAAACTATGCTGAGTGTGCTCAGATGAAATGTGTATGCCAATATAGCTAAATATTATAAGCATATACATCATATATATCATATATATAGCTAAGTAGCTAAAATATATATAGCTAAATATCATATATATAGATAAATATCATTATTCCTCCCGTCCCCACCCTCCTGTTCCTGACCCATAGAATTAGCCAGTCTAGGGGGGTGGATGTCTCTTGCACCCCATTATCAATGGCACCCTCCCTCCCCCTGATGAGCCTCAGTGTCTGTAGCTCAGAGGCCAGCTCATCTACTTTGAGCTTTCAGTTTTTATAAATACATAAGAACATAAGAAATAGGAGCAGGAGTAGGCCATCTAGCCCTTCGAGCCTGCCCCGCCATTCAATAAGATCATGGCTGATCTGTCACGTCTCAGTTCCACATTCCCGCCCTCTCCCCATAACCCTTAATCCCCTTGCTTATCAAAAACCCATCAACCCGCATCTTAAAAATATTTAGCGAGGTAGCCTCCACCACCTCAACGGGCAAAGAATGCCAGAGATTCACCACCCTTTGAGTCAAGAAGTTCCTCCTCAACTCCGTTCTAAACCGCCCCCCTTTATCTTGAGGCTGTGCCCCCAAGTCCTACTATGCTTTCTGAGCGGGAAGAGTCTCTCCACCTCTATCCTATCCATCCCATTCATCATCTTGTACGTCTCAATGAGATCTCCCCTCATTCTTCTAAACTCTAACGAGTACAAGCCTAGTTTATTCAGCCTCTCCTCATAGCTCAACCCCGGTATCAGCCTAGTAAACCTCCTCTGCACTCCCTCCAAGGCCAAAATATCCTTGCGTAAGTGCGGCGACCAAAACTGCACACAGTACTCCAGCTGCGGCCTCACCAATGCCCTATACAGACGCAGCAAGACCTCCCTACTTTTATATTCAATCCCCCTCGCTATGAAGGCCAGCATCCCATTAGCCTTCCTGACCACCTGCTGCACCTGCAGGCTGGGTTTTTGCAAAAAAGGAAGAGGCTGGCTAGGGTGAACGTTGGACCCATAGAGGATGAGAGGGGGGACTTAGTGGTAGGGGATGGGGAAATGGCTGAGGCCCCGAATAACTTTTTTGTTTCGGTCTTCACGGAGGAGGACGTGAATAATTTGCCGGGTGTTAGCGATGGAAAGATGGTAGGAGTGGAGGGCCTGAATGAAATTATTGTTAGAGAGGCGGTGCTCGACAGACTGGAGGGACTGATTGTGGACAAGTCCCCAGGACCGGATGGAATGCATCCGAGGGTTCTGAAAGAAATGGCGGAGGTGACAGTGGATGCCTTGGTGATTATTTTCCAAACGTCGCTGGATTCCGGGGAAGTGCCGGAAGATTGGAAAACGGCTAATGTTACGCCGTTGTTTAAGAAGGATAGCAGGCAAAAGGCAGGGAACTATAGGCCGGTTAGTTTAACGTCTGTTGTAGGAAAAATGCTAGAATCCGTGATCAAGGCGAAAATAGCGAGACATCTTAAGGAGAATTATTTGGTAGAGCAGACGCAGCACGGTTTCGTTAAGGGGAAGTCGTGTCTGACGAATTTATTGGAGTTCTATGAGGATGTGTCTAGGGCGGTGGATATGGTCTTTCTTGATTTTCAGAAGGCGTTTGACAAGGTGCCTCACAAGAGGTTATTGCAGAAGGTCGGGGGCATGGAGTTAGGGGTAGGGTGTTAGCGTGGATAGAGGATTGGCTGTCAAATAGGAGGCAGAGACTGGGGGTCAATGGGTGCTATTCGGATTGGCGGATGGTGACTAGCAGAGTGCCCCAGGGGTCGGTGTTGGGGCCTCAGCTATTCACCATTTATATAGATGATCTGGAGGAGGGAACCGAGTGTATGGTGTCGAAATTTGCTGATGACACCAAGATTGGTGGAAAGGCAAATTGTGCGGAGGGTGTGGAGAGTCTGCAGAAGGATCTAGATAGGCTGGGCGAATGGGCCAGGAACTGGCAAATGGAATTTAATGTTGGCAAATGTGAGATTGTCCACTTTGGTAGGAATAATGGTAGGAAGGACTATTACTTACATGGCGAAAAACTGCAGCATGCAACGGTGCAGAGGGACCTCGGGGTCATTGTGCATGAGTCGCAAAAACCCAGCCTGCAGGTGCAGCAGGTGGTCAGGAAGGCTAATGGGATGCTGGCCTTCATAGCGAGGGGGATTGAATATAAAAGTAGGGAGGTCTTGCTGCAGCTGTACAGGGCACTGGTGAGGCTGCAGCTGGAGTACTGTGTGCAGTTTTGGTCGCCGCACTTACGCAAGGATATTTTGGCCTTGGAGGGAGTGCACAGGAGGTTTACTAGGCTGATTCCGGAGTTGAGGGGGTTGAACTATGAGGAGAGGCTGAATAAACTAGGCTTGTACTCGTTAGAGTTTAGAAGAATGAAGGGAGATCTCGTTGAGACGTATAAGATGTTGAACGGGATGGATAGGATAGAGGTGGAGAGGCTCTTCCCGCTCAGAAAGGACAGTAGGACTAGAGGGCACAGCCTCAGGATAAAGGGGGGTGCGATTTAGAACGGAGTTGAGGAGGAATTTCTTCACTCAAAGGGTGGTGAATCTCTGGAATTCTCTGCCCGTTGAAGTGGTGGAGGCTGCCTCGCTAAGTATATTTAAGACGCGGGTTGATAGGTTTTTGATAGGCAAGGGGATTAAGGGTTATGGGGAGAGGGCGGGAATGTGGAACTGAGCCACGACAGATCAGCCATGATCTTATTGAATGGCGGGGCAGGCTCGAGGGGCTAGATGGCCTACTCCTGCTCCTGTTTCTTATGTTCTTATTATAGAACCATATAGAAGGAAGTCACTCAGCACGTTGTGTCTGTGCTGCACCCTTGTTGTCTCTCCATTAGCAGTGTGGGGAAAAAAAGCATTGAAGGGGCCAATCAGCCATTACTATATTGAATGATGCAGCAGCTCAAAAGACTGAATGGCCTCCTCCTGTTCCAATGTTCCTAACCCTGCACATCATTCCTTTTCAGATAATAATCCAATTTCCTGCTTAAAGTCTCAATTGGATCTGCCTCCTCCACACTCTCATTAAGATCTTAACCATTAACTGTATTAATGTTTATGTTACCATTATTTCATTTGCTAATTATCTTAACTCTTGTGGCCTTTGGTTCTTGAGCCTTCCATTAAATGGGAAGGTTTTCCCGATCTACTCTGTCCAACTCCCTCGTAAGTTTGTATACTTTTATCAAATCTCCTTCCAACATTCTCTTCTCCAAGGAAAGCAGGCCCAACTTGATGTCCAGAAGTGGACATAATAGTTCAGTTGAGGCTGAATCAATGTTGTATACAGGTTTAACGTAACTTCATTGTCTTTGTACTCTGTGCCCCTACGCTTCCCACTGCCTCAGCAAAGCAACCAGCATAATTAAGGACCCCATGCAACACAGACATTCTCATTTCTATCTTCCTTCAGGAAAAAGAAATAAAAGTCTGAGTTCACATACCAAAGACTCAAGAACAGCTTGTTTCCTGCTGCTGTCAGACTTTTGAATGGACTTACCTAATGTTAAGTTGATCTTTGTCTACACCCTAGCTATGACTGTTACACTACATTCTGCACTCTCTCATTTCCTTCTCTATGGATGGTATGCTTTGTCTGTATAGCGTGCAAGAAACAATACTTTTCACTATGTTAATACATGACAATAATAAATCAAATCTGCACACAGTACTCTAGCTGTAGCCTCACCTATATCCTAAACAATTGCAGCAAAACATTCATATCGTTATACTTAAATCATAGAATCCTACGCAGGTGGTGGCCTTTTGGCCCATCAAGTCTGCACTGTCCACAATCCCACCCAGGTCCTAACCCCATAATCCTGTGCATTTACCCTAGCGAGTCCCCCTGACACTAAAGGGGCAATTTACCATGACCAATCCACCTAACCTGCACATCTTTGGACTGTGGGAGGAAACCAGAGCACCCAGAGGAAACCTATGCAGACACGGGGAAAATGTACAGACTCCGCACAGACAGTGACCAAAGCCAGGGATCGAACCCAGGTCCCTGGCACTGTGAGGCAGCAGTGCTAACCACTGTACCACCATGCTGCCCTCCCTTGCCATGAAGGCCAACAAAACAACTGCCTTCTTTATGGCCTGTTGTACCTTTTGTTTGCTGTTCTTCCCCCAAAACATCACCTTCCTGCATTAAAATTTCATCTGCCGCTGTCTGCTCATTCTGCCAACCCATGTCCTTTTGAACTTCCACACTAACCTCTTCACAATTAACAATACTCTCAAGTTTCCTACTGTCTGCAAATTTTGAAATTATACCCAGTACATCAAGGTCTAAGTCTTTAATATACATCAGGAAGACCAAGGGTCCAAATCCCTGAGGGAGTCCACTATAAACCTTCATCCGGTCTGAAAACCATTAATTTTGTTTCCTGTCATTCTACCAGCTTTGTACCCATGTTGCTATCATCCCTTTTATTCCACGAGTTATAACTTTGACCACAAATCTGTGTGGCACTGCCAACACCTTTAGCTTCTCCCATTTCAATACCTTTGGTGGCTCTTTCAGCTGCAGGGCCTCCAGCTCTGGAATTTCTTGTCTTTACCTTACCTGGCTTTCCTCCTCCTTTCCTCCTAACCTGGTGTTGTGAGGCTTCTCACTGTGCTGACCCCAGCCCAACGCCAGCATCTCCACATCGTTCCTCCTTTCAGACATTCCTTCAATCCTACAGTTTTGACAACGCTATTAGTTATCTAACTTCACATTTCTCTATGTGGCTCAATGATATTTATTATAAAGCTCCTCCGAACTGGCTTGTTTATTAGAAGGGTTAGGCGCTGTTTGTTCATGAGAAAAAAACTTTTGTGTTCATTGGTAATAAACACTCTACATTTATCAATAACTTGCCATCAAAACATCAAAATCTTTGCACCGAATGGTAAAAAAATCAAAGTACTAACAGCTGCCTGAACATCAATAACCTTCGGTTCACACAAACCGCCCACATAAACCTGACACACTCCCAGCCGCGGCATTCGGCCCAGCGAGCCGCTACTAGCCCCTTCCTCCCTCCTTTCTGGACATTATGGGAGGAATAAATGCCGATCGAGAGCTCGGTTGCTCCAGAAAGGAGACCCCAGCCCCGGACTTACGGTCGCACTGGAAGCCGCCGAGCCCCCAAATGAAATCGGTGCAATGCTGGCAGAAGGTAGGCTTGGTCAGCGTCACTTTCCTCAGACGGTGGCCGTGACCCAGGTGCCGGCGGTGGCCACTCGCCGCTGATTTCCCGCGACCCGATCCCGGGCTGGAATTAGGGCTCCCGCCGTCCTGCGGCTCCTTAATGCGGGGGAAGGAGCCCCGACCTTCCGCCATCGGCCTCCGACCAGCCCGAGCTCAGGCCCGCAGTGCAGGGCGGGGCCGCCCAAGACCACTCCCCCAGCGCGCGGGAGGGGTGGGGCCGCCCGAGACCAACCCCCCAACGCGCGGGAAGGGTGGGGCCGCCCGTCACCATCCCCCCAGCGCGCGCGGGAGGGGCGGGGCCGTCCGCCACAGGGCACAGGAGGGGAGGGACCGCCCGAGACCGCCCCCCCCCCCCCCCCCCCACCATGCGCAGGGAGAGTAGATGAAGACTGGAAAACCGGAAAGAACTGCAGTGTTTATTAGGGTAAAGACTCGCAGGTCATACTCAATGGTAAAAAGTCTGACAACACCAGGTTTCAGTCCAACCGATTTATTTGATAGTAAATTCACTAGCTTTCGGGTTAGCCCCTTCTTCAGGTGAATCTCACACATACTCAATGGGACAGGGAAACCCGGGGCAGGGAGACAGAAAACCAAGTAAATTAACTGAGCAAGTAATCCAAAGACATGTTTTAATGTGTACAAGTGGCAGAACCTTATGAATTTGGACCCCAGTACTGAATGTATGAAATAGGAACTATTTTGTAGGGAATCAAAAATAAACACACCACTCCGCTTCTGCAACATACAATAACATTCATTCACCTAATAACATCCCATTGAAGCAAAAGTATTCTTGTTAACCAATCCTTTACAATCAAAGACTACACACTTGCACTGTGGTTCAATTGATTCAGAGATGGCTGATAAGTCCAATGAGCTATCTGCAGACTGCCACATGTGATGCATGGTACTTGAAGGTTGTGTAGATGGGTTGATTGGCTATTTGAATATTTCCTCCAATATCCAGGGTCCTGGGTTCAATCCCCAGCTCAGGTCACTGTCTGTGTGGAGTTTGCACATTCTCCTCGTGTCTGCATGGGTTTCCTCCCACAGTCCAAAGATGTGCACCTTAGGTTGATTGGCTATGCTAAGAAATTGCCCCTTAGTGTCCAGGGATGTGTAGGTTAGAGGGATTAGGGGGTATGGGGGTAGGGCCTGGGTGGGATTGTGTTCGGTGCAGACTCGATAGGCCGAAGGGCCTCTTTCCGCACTGTAGGGTTCTATGATCTCATTCACCTCTGCGCATTTCTGACAAAGTCTCCACTATATTCCATGCCTTTGGAAATTAGCCTTCTCCATTTTTGTTAGTCACAAACCAGGGTTGCCTAAGAATTAGTAGGTCTGTTTAATCTCTCCATGTTGAGAACATGCTTATAGAGTTTCCACCGCCCTCCTAGAAGCCTTCTGCCATACCAAGTTGTGAGATCAGTTGCTTTGGTGGTCTGGTGTTAAGCATCCAAATGACACTGTATCCAGTAGAGCTGGTTTGAAGTGGTTAATGCCACACTGCTAGGTTAAGTTAGCTTGAGAGAGGAAGACTTGCAACTAAAATTGGAGGATCTGGCAAAGACACTACTGATGATATTTCTCCAACATTTCGAGGTGCCTAATGACAGCTATCCAAGTCACTGAAGTACATAAGAGCATGAGATCACTGTTGTCTAGCAAATCATGACATTAGTCTCAGGTTTGAGATCATGGTTCTCAAATTTTCTATCCCTCTGTTAGCTAAAGGTTGAGCTGGCATATTGGAGACAATTATGAATTTTGTCATTTATGTCTGCCTTCATCAAGAGAAAGCTCTCAGTATGTGGAAAATGGCCTACATTTTCAAGGATCTCACCAGTAGATAAGGACCTGAGTTTTCCCTCAGAATTCAGTGACCTAATTAACATCTGACCATGCAAATTACTACTGCTGCATTTCAAATCTTCAAAATCATTTCTTCAAATTCAAAAAATTGAATTTTAAAAATGTTAGTGCAAAAGATACCCATTAGTGAGTCATATTCATTGTAAGTAAGGAATTTAGTACAAATAACAGTAAACTGTATTGTATTTACTTTGCCCAAATTTGAAGTGTCAAAACAGTAAAATTGTAAAGGGTCCAAATTATGTCATTAGAAAATACTTTTTGGGGCATTATATGTGCTATAATTACATTATCAGTACACTCGTTGAGAATTATAATTGTGTTATAAATACAGAAAGTTTACTAATGGTGATAGCACTGGTTTATGCAATTTGCATTATATATACACCACAAATTCATTAACGTTCACATGTTGGAATTACAACTTAGTGCAAAAAATAGAAAATTTAAATGTGATGTAATCTAGATCAGTTTACTAATATTCAGTAGCTATATGAATTTTATATGAGTATATTAGATGCATGTACCCTTTGGGTGTCAAATACAGTATTTGATAAAGGTTAATTTTCACATCAATCACAAATACATTTGTATCTGAACTTAAATAATTTACTTTCACTGTTACACTAAATATTTATAAAAAAGTTAATATTTGTTAATATTGCATTTCAACAAAAACAGAAGCTTAAAATAACAAGGTCAAACTCAATGCTTCTTCTGAACAGAACAGTGCTTTTCTTCAACTCATCTGATTTTTCACCACCTGAACGGCATTTTAAGATTATGTACAAAAGCAAGCTAACAGATATAGTATCTAACTGTTGATATAATTTAACATTACTATACATGCAACTGATTTATAGCTGCAGGTAAAGAACATTCTTTATAAGCAGCAAACTGCAGAAAAGAAAGAGCTTCGGCATTTGTGGATGTACACATTTGAGAATTACTGGTTTATTGTACTGCGCTGAAAACCATGTTGATTTTGGATTTGAATCTTGACATAGCTAACACATTAATTTTCATCTGCTTTAATTGTTAAACAATTTGTTTTTGCTTGGTGTTTAACACTTCTCGCAAGTGATTCAGGTCACTTAGAATTTTGGCTGGTACAGGTAAACTTGTCCACTAAGGCACCCAGAGGCAAGCTGACAATGAGTTGGTGAAAACTTGGTTGTAAGCACAACATCACTATGAGAGTAAATAGTTCTGATTTCCTGCAGTGCGGTGGCTTCTCTGGGTAAGCAATCACAGAGTTCATTACACTGACTGTCAAAACCCAACAAGCGGATTCCATAGCCAAAAGGAGAACAAATCAGTCTGCCGTCTGGACTGAAGCAAAGTTCTTTAATGTAACCACGACCCACATTAGCTTCTTCAATGTAGTGCGTGAGGCAAAGGGAGCAACGAGGAGAGGATGCCCGAACTGGAGGTCCATCTTGGAATTCATAAATGCAAGTCCACTAGTGAAAACAAAAACATGAGACATTACTGACCACTTCCATGGCATTGCAGCCTCTTTCAAGAGTCAAAAAAGGTACTTTATAAAGTGTTGCTCCAATAGGAAACTACTAATATTGTTGTCTGACAAATATTCAATTCATCGTGTTACAATTGAGATTTAAGATTGTGGTGTTTTGGCATATCTGAGGTAAAATGTTGGGATCATGTGATCTGTTCTGAAATTTGCTGAACAACAAGTCAGCATTTTAACAGTGAATAGATTGAGTCTATAATACTTGCTGGGACTTTGGAATGTCAGATTACAAACAGTTGTGCTTAAAATTGTCCACTTAGCTCCATGATGAAAGAGTTGGGCTCTCAAGAATATCTAATCCAACATTTTTACCTGAATACAAGGTCCATGTGATTCACATTGCCAAGATGATGGGCTTGAGATCAGAAGGAAAGCTTCTGTATTCTATTAGGTTACCAATTTCCCCTAAAATATTACCGAACATCAGAAACAGCTTTGTATGCTCAGATCCAGAGAGAGAACAGTTTCAGGCCGAAAATCTCCATGGTTCAATGTGCTGGTGTGGAGATGCCAGTGTTGGACTGGGGTAGACAAGTAATAAGTCTGACAACACCAGGTTTAAGTCCAACCGATCTATTTGATAGTAAACTCACAAGCTTTCAGGGTTTGCCCCTTCGTCAGGTGAATGGAGAGTTCTGGCCTCAGACAGAGCATATAGCAGCACAGACAGTTTACAGATTACTAATTAGAATGCGAGTCTTTACAACTAACCTGCTATTCAAGTCTTAGAGGCCAGAACTCTCCATTCACCTGACAAAGGGGCAAACCCCGAAAGCTTGTGAGTTTACTATCAAATAACTCGGTTGGACTTAAACCTGGTGTTGTCAGGCTTCTTACTGTGTTTACCTCAGTCCAACACTGGCATCTCCACATCATGACTACTATTGACACCGCAAACTGCCGGATCCAAGTGGAGAGGATCTCCAAGAAGATTGCGCATATCGACACAGACATCAAGTTTGTACAGAGATGCAAGAAAGCAGACAAGGTACTGAAAGGACTACAGATCACAAACCCACTCAGGTCAGCCTATAACACAGACTACACTGACAGACTTTGCCGTCGCACCTCTCTCTCACTCCTCAACCACCTCATACACCAGCTTTACAGCAAACGCCGCACCCTGGGAACTAAAATAGAATACATATTCTCAACTTGCGCTCAGGACACAGACCAGCTGCGAAACTCTGCCAAGCAGATGAGACAAAGAAACTACACCACCTACATAAATGTAGCTGTGGAGAACACTGGGTTACAGGGTTGTAAACTGGATAGTATTGCAGTTGATAAGTAGGATGTGCTAGACATTCTTGAGGGTTTGAAAATAGATAAGTCCCCTGGGCCGCACGGGATTTACCCTAGGATTCTCTGGGAGGCAAGAGAGGCGATTGCAGAGCCTCTGGCTCTGATCTTCAGGTCATCGTTGGTCACAGGTATAGTGCCAGAAGATTGGAGGATAGCGAATGTTGTCCCATTGTTTAAGAAGGGGAACTGAGACTTATATTATAGACCGGTGAGTCTTACTTCTGTTGTGGGCAAGGTTTTAGAAAAAATTATTAGGGATAGGATTTATAGTTATTTAGAGCGTAATGAATTGATTGGAGGGTAGGTCGTGCCTTACTAACCTTATTGAGTTTTTTGAAAAAGTGACCAAAGAGGTGGATGGGGGTAAGGCAGTTGACATGGTATATATGGACTTTAGTAAGGCGTTTGATAAGGTTCACCATGGAAGGCTTCTGCAGAAAATGCAGATGTATGGGATTGAGGGTGATTTAGTTAATTGGATCAGGAATTGGCTAGCAGATAGGAGGCGGCTACGAGGGGACCTTATTGAAACATATAAGATGATTAGAGGTTTAGATAGGGTGGACAGTGATAGCCTTTTTCCTCGGATGGAGAAAGCTAGCACAAGGGGGCATAGCTTTAAATTAAGGGGTGGTAGTTATAGGACGGATGTCAGAGGTAGGTTCTTTACCCAGAGGGTGGTGAGGGATTGGAATGCCCTGCCTGCTGCAGTTGTGAATGCGCCTAGTTTGGGGGCGTTTAAGAGATCCGTGGATAGGTTTATGGATGGAAAGGGATTGGTTTAGGTTACAGGGTCATTGGCTTTTTAATTGGTCGGCACAACATCGTGGGCCGAAGGGCCTGTTCTGTGCCGTAATGTTCTATGTTCTATACATGCACACCAAGAACAGGAAACTTGAAAAACTCGGCATCACCACCAGCAACAACCAAGTCTCCCCCGGCACCACAGCAGAAAACAGCACTACCGCAGCAGGGTCCATTGTTAACTTGTCACACGACACACTTCAACCAGATGAAATCAAAGTTCTCAGCCAAGAGCTCAATTTCTGCCCCACCACCAAAATGGACCCCATCAGTCTCTCAGCAGACACAGAGGAATTCATCAGGCGAATGAGGCTGCGGGAATTTTTCCACAAACCCCAAGAGGCCAACAGTGAACACAATGAGAGCCAATGAACCAGAACAGCCGACAGAGAGATCCGCTGTGCAGTAACCGAAGAGGAAGGAATCCAATTGGACTCCTCCGGAAGGCCGCTGCCCTCAACTGGACATGTATGCCCAAACCATCAGGAGGTGCGTTAACACCAGATTGATCAGTCACACTCACAAGACAGCTCCAAACATCACCCAAGCACAACGCAATGCCATCCACACACTCAAGACCAACCACAACATTGTCTGCTGGTTTGATGACAAAGGAGGGGCCATCTTCATACTGAACAGAACGGATTACTGCAAAGAAGTGTACCGACAACTGAACGATGAGGAACACTACAGACAGTTAGCCGCAGATCCGACCAAAAAACACACTTGTCAACTCAACACTCTGATCAAGACCTTTGATCCGGACCTTCAGAGCACCCTCCGTGCTCTCATTCCACGTACTCCCCCCCGTTGGAAATCTCTACTGCCTCCCAAAGATACACAAGGCAAACACACCCGGCCATCCCATCATATCGGAGAATCTTTCCGGCTATGTCGAGGGCATCCTGAAACCCATCGTACAAAGAACGCCCAGCTTTTGTCGCGACACTATGGACTTCCTACGGAAACTCAGCACACCTGGAGCAGTTGGACCAGGGACACTCCTCATCGCAATGGATGTCTCGGCGCTCTACACCAACATCCCCCACAACGATGGCATTGCTGCAACTGCCTCAGTACTCAACACTGACAACTGCCAGTTTCCAGATGCAATTTTACAACTCATCCACTTTATCCTAGACCACAATGTCTTCACCGTCAACAATCAGTTTTTCATCCAGACACACGCAACAGCCATGGGGACCAAATTTGCAACTCAATACGCCAACATCTTCATGCACGGGTTCCAACAAGACTTCTTCACCACACAGGACCTTCAACCGATGCTATACACTAGATACATTGAAGACATTTTCTTCCTTTGGACTCATGGTGAACAATCACTGAAACAACTATATGATGATATCAACAAGTTCCACCCCACCAACAGGCTCACCATGGACTATTCTCCAGAATCGGTTGCATTCATGGACACACGCATCTCCATCAAGGATAGTCACCTCAGCACTTCACTGTACTGCAAGCCCACAGACAACCTCACAGTGCTCCACTTCTCGAGCTTTCAACCTAACCACGTTAAAGAAGCCATCCCCTATGGACAAGCCCTCCGTATGCACAGGATCTGCTCAGATGAGGAGGATCGTGACAGACACCTCCAGACGCTCTCATAAGAACAGGATATGGCGCTCGACTCATCAATCGACAGTTCCAATGCACTACAGCGAAAAACCACACCGACCTCCTCAGAAGACAAACACGGGACACGGTGGACAGAGTACCCTTCGTCGTCCAGTACTTCCCCGGAGCAAAGAAGTTACGACATCTTCTCCGGAGTCTTCAACATATCATTGAAGAAGACGAACATCTCGCCAGGGCCGTCCCCATACCCCCACTTCTTACCTTCAGACAACTGCACAACCTCAAACAGACCATTGTTCGCAGCAAAATACCCAGCCTTCAGGAGAACAGTGACCACAATAGTACACAACCCTCTGCAAGACATGCCAGATCATTGACACGGATGACATCACACGTGAGAACACCATCCACCAGGTACATGGTACATACTCTTGCAACTTGGCCAACATTGTCTACCTAATACGCTGCAGGAAAGGATGTCCCGAAGCATGGTACACTGGAGAGACCATGCAGACGCTACGACAATGGATGAATGAACATCGCTCGATAATCACCAGGCAGGACTGTTCCCTTTCTGTTGGCGAACACTTCAGTGGTCATGGGCATTCAGCCTCTGACCTTTGGGTAAGCATTCTCCAAGGCAGCTTCACGACACACGACAGCACAGAGTCGCTGAGCAGAGACTGACAGCCAAGTTCCGCACGCATGAGGACGGTCTCAACAGGTATCTTGGGTTCATGTCACGTTATCTGTAACCCCATGACTTGCCTGGGTTTGCAAAACCTCACTTACTGTACTGTCTGGAGACAATACACATCTTTCAATGTGCTGGAACATGGGTGGAAGTTCATGCGATTGTAAGGACCAAAATCATGAGGAAGGGTTAAAGCAAAGCTGAAAGGTTTGCCTGGCTTTGCTAGAGGGAGGATCTCCACTACATTCGCTGTAAATGATAGTTCTAAGGTTAGAAATTATCAGGTGGAGAAAAGAACATAAGTAAACCTTCAGTCATTAAGAATGATTTTAGGAGAAATGGACGTCTACTTAAAGGATAGTAAATACCACCACCAAAGAAATAGGTAGCCCAGCAGAAAACCAAAGATTTTTCATGCTTTAATGCTTTCTTAAACTTCCAATGTAGTATGTTAAAATCTTGACACAAAGATGATCGCTTCATTATGTCAACTCTTCCTGAATTATATTCAAAATTAGTTTACCGTTCATTATCTCCATATGTAAAGATCTTTACACCATGAACAGTTATGGTTCAGTTTAACCAATGTAATTTTTAAAAGAGTGGTATTATAATCAGAATAGTCCTTTCAATTTCTACAACAGAACATAGAACAGTACAGCACAGCACAGTACAGGCCCTTCAGCGCTTGATGTTGTGCTGAGCTATGTCTGAAACCAAGATCAAGCTATCCCACTCCCTAACATTCTGCGTTCCATGTGTCTATCCAAAAACCGCTTGAAAGTTCCAAGAGTGTCCGGCTTCACTATCACAGCAGGCAGTGCATTCCACACCCCAACTACTCTGAGTAAAGAATCTACCTCGGACATCCCTCCTATATCTCCCACCATGAACCTTATAATTATGCCCCCTAGTAACAGCTACATCCACCCGAGGAAATTGTCTCTGAATGTCCACCCTATCTATCCCCCTCATCATCTAATAAATCTCTATTAAGTCACCTCTCATCCTCCTCTGCTCTAAAGAGAAAAGCCCCAGCTCCCTCAATCTTTCCTCATAAGATCTATCCTCCAAACCAGGCAGCATCTTGGTAAATCTCCTCTGCACTCTCTCCAATGCTTTCACATCCTTCTTATAGTGAGGTGACCAGAACTGAACACAACATTCCAAATGTGGTCTCACCAAGGTCCTGTATAGTTGCAGCATAACCCCACGACACTTAAACTCAAATCCCCTGTTAATAAACGCTAACACACTATAAGACTTCTTCACGGCTTTATCTACTTGAGTGGCAACCTTCAGAATCTGTGGATCTGAACCCCAAGATCTCGCTGTTCCTCCACATTCCTCAGAACCCTGCCATTGATCCTGAATCCGCATTCAAGTTTGTCCTACCAAAATGAATCACCTTGCACTTATCAGGGTTAAACGCCCTCTGCCACTTTTCAGCCCAGCTCTGCATCCAGGGGTTTTGGTGAAAAACATTATTGTAGAATGTCTACAATCTGCACGTTTTATTGTGCCTGGTTTGTCAGGCTGTACTAAACTATGGAAGAGATTAGTTTCTCACACCCCCATCATGCTCAAGACAGTGGGCAACAAAATAGCTTCAGTTATTTTATTTGACCATGAAAAATAGTCAAAATGCTCGGGATGAGAGCTCCGTGCTCCACATTTTCAAAGGGTTCCAGAATGCCAAGAACTCTCACCATTTTTTCTACTTAAGTAGCTTTTCTGTACACAAGCTTTGCACCCACGTTTCCAGCAGCTACCTAAATTTCCTTACACACAAGCTACCTAATTGAGCTTCAGCCTCACATCCAGCACTATGCTCTGCTTGTAGAGTATTATTTATTCACATTCATGTAGCTCATTAAGTCTCTGTATAGCACATGTGAAAATTTTCAATTCCAATTTTTCATTGGTAAATTTTTTCTTTCCAGATGCCTAGCAAGCACACATCCGTGGTCTTCATCGCCAGTTTCTCATGTATTGGAGACATGATGTGCAGCGCAGACTTTGTTTAACGTTAACAGAGCTTTATTAATGGCTTGAGTGCTCTTCCATAAGAACATGAGAAATAGGAGCAGGAGTAGGCCATCTAGCCCTTCGAGCCTGCCCCGCCATTCAATAAGATCATGGCTGATCTGTCGTGGCTCAGTTCCACATTCCCACCCTCTCCCCATAACCCTTAATCCCCTCGCTTATCAAAAACCCATCAACCCGCGTCTTAAAAATATTTAGCGAGGCAGCCTCCACCACTTCAACGGGCAGAGAATTCCAGAGATTCACCACCCTTTGAGTGAAGAAGTTCCTCCTCAACTCCGTTCTAAACCGCACCCCCCTTTATCTTGAGGCTGTGCCCCCTAGTCCTACTGTCCTTTCTGAGCGGGAAGAGTCTCTCCACCTCTATCCTATCCATCCCACTCATCATCTTATATGTCTCAATGAGATCTCCCCTCATTCTTCTAAACTCTAACGAGTACAAGCCTAGTTTATTCAGCCTCTCCTCATAGCTCAACCCCTTCAACTCTGGCGTCAGCCTAGTAAACCTCCTCTGTACTCCCTCCAAGGCCAAAATATCCTTGCGTAAGTGCGGTGACCAAAACTGCACACAGTACTCCAGCTTCGGCCTCACCAGTGCCCTGTACAGCTGCAGCAAGACCTCCCTACTTTTATATTCAATCCCCCTCGCTATGAACGCCAGCATCCCATTAGCCTTCCTGACCGCCTGCTGCACCTGCAGGCTGGGTTTTTGCGACTCATGCACAAGGACCCCGAGGTCCCTCTGCACCGTCACCTGCTGCAGTTTTTCACCACGTAAGTAATAGTCCTTCCTACCATTATTCCTACCAAAGTGGACCACCTCGCACTTGCCAACATTAAATTCCATTTGCCAGTTCCTGGCCCATTCGCCCAGCCTATCTACATCCTTCTGCAGACTCTCCACACCCTCAGCGCAATTTGCCGTTCCACCAATCTTGGTGTCATCAGCAAATTTCAACACCATACACTCGGTTCCCTCCTCCAGATCATCTATATAAATGGTAAATAGCTGAGGCCCCAGCACCGACCCCTGGGGCACTCCACTAGTCACCAACCGCCAATCCGAATAGCACCCATTGACCCCCACTCTCTGCCTCCTATTTGACAGCCAATCCTCCATCCACGCTAACACCCTACCCCCAACTCCATGCCCCCTTACCTTCTGCAATAACCTCTTGTGAGGTACCTTGTCAAACGCCTTCTGAAAATCAAGAAAGACCACATCCACCGGCTCTCCTCTATCCACTGCCCTAGACACATCCTCATAGAAATCCAATAAATTTGTCAGACAATGGCTGATGCTTTTCTATTTCCCATGCTGTTCTGTTACATAATTTCTGGTGCATACATGAATTCAGCATAGCTCTAGTAAACTAATAAGAACAAATGCGTAACAGTTCTGGGGTAGTACTTGTTAACTAGGGAGAGGCCAAAACGCAGAAGAACACCTACACTGCTGGACACTTAAAATGCATGTCTTTTTGGTTATACAAAAACTTCTATGATACACTGCTACCAGTCCATTCCTTGGGTCATGTTAGGAAGCTGCTAAGAAAAGAAAGAAGTTTGATTGTGGTCCATCATGGAATTCCACTGTCTAAGTTTTCAAGTTTTGCACTAGACATTCTCAGTTCAGCATCACTACATGCAGACTTTGCATCTCCTACAATCCAAAGTGTACCTTTACATCAGAAAACCTCTTTACTGGAAACAAAGTTCATTTGTTACTTTTCCTTCTTTTTAATGGAAAATGGACTGAAAGATACTTGATCTGCTTGAAACACAACATTAAGCCAATACATTGGTGTGTGTTACAGAAATAAACCAATGATCAAAATAGTTTTCATAGCGGGAACAAATAGTCTTCTATGTTCCTTAGATGGTAAAAAATGTCAGAACTTTGCTGATTCCCTATGCTTTAAAGCTACCTAATCCATGTTTATATTATTGGTTGTTAAATCAATTGCATCTACTCAGTCTCCAGTCTTAGAGAAGTTTCTCTCTCTCTCGAAGTTTAGCTGTCAATCAGAAAGGCTCCAAGTTGAGCCGAGCATTGTGGGCAACTAACATACCACTCATTATCATCAATCAGGAAAAAATGAAAATCATAGAATCATAAGATGAGTACAACACAGGGTTTAAGTCATCGGCAAATTGAGTCTGTACCAGCTCTTTCAAAGAGCAATCTGGTTAATCCTTTAGCTAAAGGAACCCTGAGCAAATGCTTCCATTAGAAACTGATCGGCATCAGGGTTTGAAACTGTGACTCTCTTAAAAGAAAGTGCTCCTTTTCTGACTTTTTGCTGAAGCTAAGATTGCATTGGGAGTGATTGTCCACCAGTTATATGCTTAGTTGGTGATTATTTATATGCTCCAATCTATCCCTGGCCTTCCATTCTGCCCCCACCCCCTTTCCAATTTTATAACTCATTACTTTTCTGTCTGTCTTCAGTTCTATAGGAGGGTGATATGGACTCAAAACTATTTCCCTCTTTATAGAGCTGCTAGACCTGCTGAATTTATCCAGCATTTTCTGTTTTACTTCAGATTTCCAGCTTCTGCATGCAATATTTTGATTTTATTATTTATGTAAGCCTTAACAGTGAGCCTTGGCACCTTTTTCAATTTTGGAAGACACCACAGCCAAGTTCAACTCACCTTCATCAGTCATCTACTTACATCTATGGAGGGCAAAAGCAGCAGCATTTTTGGACAATTTCTCCTCCCACCAAGAGGCAAGAGGCAAATTGTAGCATGTCCACAGAATCAGGTAGCTGCACACACTGAAGATCAAAGCTTTACCTTCCTGGCCCATTATGGCTCAGCAACTTACTTGACAAACTTGCTAAACCAGCAGGAGAAGATACTGAGAACGTGTGTCATGATCTGAAACCCAGAAAGAAGCACTCAGCCAGTACCCAACTGATTAAGTACCTCACATTGGAACAAACGTCTTAAAGTTCAAATCTTATTTAAACTACTCACCTCTTGGTCGTCAGTGTTGCTTGTGCATCTAATTAATGTAGCCCAGCCTTTGGGGTGAAGTTGTAGTGAAGTAATACAATTCCCTCGATCTCTTTCGGCAGGAATCTCTGGTGTTAAAACTTCAAGACTATTTCTTGGAAATCCAGCTGCAAGATTTAATAATTTTGAAGCTTTGAGATACAGTGTCTATTGTGATACAGTGTCAGACGTTATGTAAATTTCTGTTGTGAATATAAGTTTAAAGCTTATTTATCAGTGTCACAAGTAGGCTTACATTAACACTGCAATGAAGTTACCGTGAAAATCCCCTAGTCACCACACTCTGCCACCTGTTCAGATATACCGAGGGAGGATTTAGCATGGTCAATGCACCTAACCAGCACGTCTTTCGGACCGTGGGAGGAAATTGGAGCACCCAGAGGAAACCCACGCAGACAAGGGGAGAAGATGCAGACTCTACACAGACAGTGACCCAAGCCAGGAATTGAACCCGGGTCCCTAGCATTGTGAGGCAGCAATGCTAATCACTGTGCCACCATGCTGCCCCATGTAAAGTACTTTCGGATAAGTTTACAAAATCAGGAATCTGCAGATTCTGCTGTTGGAAAGAGAGATGTGGTGTCACACTTTTCGTCTTGCACTCGTTAGGAAAAAGGCAAGAATACCAAATTTCAAACAATCACAATAATTCATATTATAGGAAAGAGATCACTGGTGATGCTGATAGTAATCAGAGGACTTCTGAACCAATGAAGAAAGCAACAGGTAATGAAAAGCTCCTCAGACTGATTCAGGAAAGTTACGAGGCTTGAACGCATTTCTGTTGTTCGCAGAGTAAAAGTCCCTTTGTAAATGCTGTTACGATGCCAGATACGTCAGTTGTACATCTCAATGATAGGCTGGTTTGCAATAGGCCAAGTACAGACAGCCCAAACAAAGCATCTATTGTTAGATGTGATTCACATCAAATCCTAAGGCCACAAAGAGCCACACTAACAACAAATTTGAGATAATCAGGGAGATGGGAACCTATGTAAGGAGTCCGAGAAGGAGGAAGCAAGGACAAAACATGGGGAGAAGGTTCCAACTACATCAAAAAATCAGGAAAGAGAACTCAGGAGATGTTATTAACGGAAGTGTTAGAATTAAAAAAAGGTACAAAAACTAGCATAAGGGAACTTCATCTGCTCATAGTATTCGAAACAAGGTAAATGAGTTGACAGCACATCGCGCACGAGTATGATTTGGTGGCCATTACAAGGACATTGCTGCGGGATGGTCACGAATGGGAGTTGAATATCCAGGGGTATCAGACTGTTCGGAGAGACCGACAGGAAGATAAGGGACATGGTGTAGCTCTGATATTTAAGGATGACAACAGGGCAGTAGTGAGAGAAGATATAGGTTGTATGGAAAAAAAGGTTGAAACCATTTGGGCGGAAATTAGAAATAGTAAGAAGAAAAAGTCACTGATACGCGTAGTCTAAAGGCCACCAAATAATATCATGGCGGGGCAAAAAGTAAACCAAGAAATAAATAACTGATGCATGTAAAAATGGTACAGCAATTATCATGGGGGATTTTAACCTACATATCAATTAGTCAAACCAGGTTGGTCAAGGCAGCCTTGAGGAGGAATTCATAGAATGTACCCATAATAGTTTCCTTGAACAGTATGTCATGGAACCGACAAGGGAGCAAGCTATCCTAAATCTGGTCCTGTGTAATGAGACCGGAATAATTAATGATCTTACGGTTAGGGATTCTCTCAGAAGAAGCGATCACAGTATAGTTGAATTTAAAATACAGATGGAGCGTGAGAAGGTAAAATCCAATACTGGTGCCTTGTGCTTAAACAAAGGAGACTACAAAGGGATGAGGGAGGAGTAGGCTAAGGTAGACTGGGAGCAAAAACTTTATAGTGGGACAACTGAAGAACAGTGGAGGACAGAGGGTGGTGGTTGATGGTAAATATTCGTCATGGAGTTCAGTTACGAGTGGTGTGCCTCAGGGATCTGTTTTGGGGCCACTGCTGTTTGTAATTTTTATTAATGATCTGGATGAGGGTATAGTTGGGTGGATTAGTAAATTTGCTGATGACACCAAAGTCGGAGGTGTGGTAGATTGTGAGGAAGGGTGTCGCAGTTTGCAAGGTGACTTAGATAGGTTGCAGAGCTGGGCCGAGAGGTGGCGGATGGAGTTTAATGCGGAGAAGTGTGAGGTAATTCACTTTGGTAGGAATAACAGATGTGTCGAGTATAGGGCTAACGGGAGGACTCTGAATAGTGTGGATGAACAGATGGATCTAGGTGTATGTGTACATACATCCCTGAAAGTAGGGAATCAAGTAGATAAGGTTGTTAAGAAGGCATACGGTGTCTTGGTGTTTATTGGTAGGGGGACTGAATTTAGGAGTCGCAGCGTCATGTTGCAACTGTACACAACTCTGGTGCGGCCGCACTTGGAGTATTGTGTGCAGTTCTGGTCCCCACATTATAGGAAGGATGTGGAGGCTTTGGAGAGGGTGCAGAGGAGGTTTACCAGGATGTTGCCTGGTATGGAGGGAAGGTCCTATGAGGAGAGACTGAGGGATTTGGGGTTGTTTTCGCTAGAAAGAAGGCGGCTAAGAGGGGATCTTATTGAAACATATAAGATGATTAGAGGTTTAGATAGGGTGGATAGTGATAGCCTTTTTCCTCGGATGGAGAAATCTAGCACAAGGGGGCATGGCTTTAAATTAAGGGGGGGTAGTTATAGGACGGATGTCAGGGGTAAGTTCTTTACCCAGAGGGTGGTGAGGGATTGGAATGCCCTGCCTGCTGCAGTTGTAAATGCGCCTAGTTTGGGGGCGTTTAAGAGATCTGTGGATAGGTTTATGGATGAAAAGGGATTGGTTTAGGTTAGAGGGTCATTGTTTTTTAACTGGTCGGCGCAACATCGTGGGCCGAAGGGCCTGTTCTGCGCTGTAATGTTCTGTGTTCTATGACTTTCAAAGTGATCTTTCACAGTGCTCAGAAAATGTATATACCAGTGATAAGGACCGTGGAAAAAGAGATAATCAGCCATGGATATCAAAGGAAATAAAGGAGAGTATCAAATTGAAAGGAAATGCATACAAAGTGGCAAAGATCAGTGGGAACCTCGAGGATTGGGAAATCTTTAAAGGTCAGCAGAAAGCCACGAAAAAATCTATAAAGAAACGTAAAATGGATTATGAGAATAAACTAGCTCAGAATATAAAAACAGATAACAAATGTTTCTACATAATATACATACTACATAAAATGAAAAAGAGTGGCTAAAGTAAACATTGGCCCTTTAGAGGGTGAGAAGGGGATGTAATAACTGGAAATGAGAAAATGGCTGAGGCATCGAACAGGTATTGTGTGTCAGTCTTCACAGTGGAAGACACAAATAACATGCCAAAAATTGATGACAGGAACACTATGGCAGGTGAAAATCTAGAAACTATTAGCGAGACAAAGGAGGGGCTAAAAGAGGTCAGGGAGTAGTGATATTATTTAGGGAGCATATTACAGCAGTGCAGAGGGTGGCCAATTTAGAGGGGTCATGTAATGAGTCACTGTGGGTGAAGCTCAGAAACAGGAAGGGTGCAATCACTATGCTGGGAGTGTACGACAGGCCACCTAACAGCCCATGGGAAGTGGAAGGACGGATATCTAAGGAGGTTCTGGATCGGTGCAGAAAAAATAGGGTTGTTGTAGTGGGTGACTTTAATTTCCCTGGCATAGACTGGAAAGTGCTTAGGGCTGGCGGTCTGGACGGGGAGGAATTTGTAAAATGCGTACTGGAAGGTTCTTTGGAACAGTATGTAGACAGCCCAACTAGAGAGGGGGCTATACTGGACCTAGTTCTGGGAAATGAGCCCAGTCAGGTCGTCAAAGTTTCAGTAGGGGAACATGTGGCAAATAGTGACCACAATTCTGTTAACTTTAGGATAGTAATGGACAAGGATAAGTGTTGTCCAATGGGTAGGGTGCTAAATTGGGGGAAGGCTAACTATGGCCAGATTAGGCAGGAATTGGTGGCCATTGATTGGGAGAGGATGTTCGAGGGTAAGTCCACGTCTGGCATGTGGGATTCTTTTAAGGAACAGTTGATAAAAGGCTGCAGGACAGGCATGTGCCTGTAAAAAGGAAGGATAGGAAGGTAGGATTCGAGAGCCGTGGATAACCAGGGAAATTGAGGATCTGATCAAAAAAAAGAGGCATATGTTAGGTCCAGGCAACTGAAAACAGTTGGAGCTCTGGAGGAATACAGAGAGAGTAGGAAAGAACTCAAACGGGGAGTTAGAAGGGCAAAAGGAGGTCACAAAATGTTCTTGGCAGACAGGATTAATGAGAATCCTAAGGCATTCTATTCATATTTTAGGAACAAAAGAGTTGTCAGGGAAAAAAAAAATTGGACCTCTCAGGGATAGAGGGGAATTATGCTTAGAACCCAAGGGAATAGGGGAGATCCTAAATGAACGCTTTGCGTCAGTATTCAAAGTAGAGGGACATGTTGACTGGGAGTGTCTCAGAGGGAGGTGTTGACCCGTTAGAGAGAATCTCCATTACAAGGGAGAAGTGTTAGGTTTTTTAGGGAACATTAAAACTGACAAATCTCCAGGGCCTGACGGCATCTAACCTAGACATAGAACATAACAGCACAAATAGGCCCTTCGGCCCACAAGATGCGCCAATCACATCCATACCTACCAAGCCATAAAACTATCTGTAACTCCCGATCCCATATACTCATCCAGAAGTCTTTTAAAAGACCCCAGCGAGTTCGCCTCTACCACCACCGACAGCAGCCGATTCCGCTCACTCACCACCCTCGAGTGAAAAACTTACCCCTAACATCTCCTCTGTACTTGCTTCCAGCACCTTAAGACTGTGTCCTCTCATAGTGACCATTTCAGCCTTGGGAAATAGCCTCTGAGAATCCACCCTATCTATTCCTCTGAACATTTTATAAACCTCTATCAGGTCGCCTATCAACCTTCATCTCTCCAGGGAGAAGAGCCCTAGCTCCCTCAACCTAAGGCATGCCTCCCAATCCAGGCAACATCCTTGTAAATCTCCTCTGCACCTGCGAGGCCAATTTAAGAGTCTTATGGACCTGGACCCAAGACCCTTCTGCTCTTCAACACAGCTAAGACTCCTACCCTTGATATTATACTCCTGCATCCTGTTGGTCCTGCCAAAATGGACCACTACACATTTATCCACGTTGAAGTCCATCTGCCACTTCTCCACCTAGACTTGCATCCTATCGATGTCACACCGCAACTTCTGACATCCCTCCAGATTATCCACACCACCACCAACCTTCGTATCGTCGGCGAACTTACTAACCCATCCCTCCACTTCCTCATCTAGATCATTTATAAAAATGACAAACAGCAAGGGTCCTAGAACAGATCCCTGGGACACTCCACTGGTGACTGACCTCCATGCAGAAAAAGACCCATCCACAACCACTCTCTGCCTTCTGCAGGCAAGCCAGTTCTGGATCCACAAGGCCAAAGGCCCTTGGATCCCATGCCCTCTCACCTTCTAAAGAAGTCTTGCATGGGGGACCTTATCAAACACCTTGCTGAAGTCCATGTAAACCGTGTCCACCGCTCTTCCTTCGTCAATGTGTTCAGTCACATTTTCAAAGAACTCAACTAGGCTCGTAAGGCACGACCTGCCCTTGACAAAGCCGTGCTGACTGTTTCTGATCATTCTAAACTTCTCTAAACGACTGCTCAGGGAGACGAGATGAAATTGCTGGGCCTCTAACAGAAATCTTTGTGTCTTCATTGGGCACAGGTGAGGTCCCTGAGGATTGGAGGATAGCAAATGTGGTACCATTATTTAAGAAGGGTAGCAGGGATAACCCGGGTAATTATAGGCCGGTGAGCTCGACGTCCGTGGTAGGGAAGTTGTTGGAGAGGATTCTTAGAGATAGGATGTATGTACATTTAGAACGGAACATTCTCATTTAGAACGGAACATTCTCATTGTCATGTGGGGACACATGACATAGGGAGGCTAAGGGAAGGGGATATTAAGCAGAGTTTCATGGAGTTGGGATGGAAACTAAAGGCCAAGTCAAACAGAGTGGTTATCTCTGGACTCTTGCCTGTGCCACGGGATAGTTTAGAGAGGAATAGGGAGAGGGAAAGTTTGAACTTGTGGCTGAGGGGATGGTGCAGGAGGGAGGGGTTTAATTACTTGAGCAATTGGGGCTCATTCTGGGGAAGGTGGGATCTCTATAAGAGTGATGGTATACATCTGAACCAGAGGGGAACAAATATCCTGGGGGGTAAATTTGTGAAGGCTATGCGGAGTGGTTTAAACTGATTCAGAGGGGGGGTGGGATCCTGGGTAGAGGGGGTGAAAGTGAGGGGGGCATAGAAGGGGACGGCATTGCACGGCATTGTGGGGGTGGGGCGGAGCGAGGTTTGAAATGTATATACTTTAACGCGAGGAGTATTCGCAATAAAGTGGATGAACTTGCAGCGTGGACCAGTACCTGGGACTTTGATGTTGTGGCCATTTCAGAGACGTGGATAGAGCAGGGTCAGGAATGGATGTTGCAGGTGCCGGGGTACAAGTGCTTTAGTCGGAGTAGAGAAGGAGGTAGAAGGGGGGGTGGAGTAGCATTATTGGTCAAGGACTATATCACAGTCTCAGAGAGGAAGTTTAATGAGGACTTGTCTGTTGAGGTAGTATGGGCAGAAATTAGAAATAGGAGAGGAGAGGTCACCCTGTTGGGAGTCTTTTATAGATCTCCAAAAAGTTCTAGAGAGGTTGAGGAAAGGATTGCAGAGACGATCCTGGTTAGGAGTGATAGTAATAGGGTAATTGTTATGGGGGACTTTAACTTTACTAACATTGATTGGAATTGCTATAGCTCTAGCTCGTTAGAGGGGTCAGTTTTTGTTCCAAGTGTGCAGGAAGGTTTTTTGACTCAATATGTAGATAGGCCAACTAGAGGTGAGGCTATATTGGACTTGGTGCTGGGAAATGAGCCAGACCAGGTGCTAGACTTGGAAGTTGGTGTGCTTTTTGGTGATAGTGACCACAATTCGGTTACGTTCACCTTAGTGATGGAAAGGGATAGGCATGAACCTCGGGTCAGTAGTTTTAGCTGGGGGAAGGGTAATTATGAGGCCATTAGGAGAGAATTAGGAAGCATTGGTTCGACTAGGAGATTACAGGGACTAGGAACGTCTGAAATGTGGAGTTTTTTCAAGGAGCAGCTACTGCGGGTCTGTGATAGGTATGTCCCTGTCAGGCAAGGAGAAATTGGTAGGGCTAGGGAACCGTGGTGCACAAAAAAAGTTGATTTGTTGGTTAGGAAGAAGAAGGAGGCTTATGTTCGGATGAGGCTTGAGGGCTCGGGTAGTGCAGTAGAAAGCTTTAGATTGGCTAGGAGGGAGTTGAAGAGGGAGTTAAGAAGGGCTAGAAGAGGGCATGAGATGACTTTGGCTGATAGGATTAAGGAGAATCCTAAGGCGTTCTATAGGTATGTCAAGAACAGAAGGTTGGTTAGGGCAAGATTAGGGCCAGTTACAGACAGTAGGGGGAAGTTGTGTGTGGAACCGGAAGAGATTGGAGAGGCATTGAACCATTATTTCTCTTCGGTGTTCACGCAGGACGATATGAATGTAGCTGAGGAGGTCACTGGGGTGAACGGGTGTAAAATAGAAAGTATTGCAGTTGATACAGAGGATGTGTTGGATATTCTAGAAGGGTTGAAAATAGATAAGTCCCCTGGTCCAGACGGGATTTACCCTAGGATTCTATGGGAGGCAAGAGAGGTGATTGCAGAGCCACTGGCTCTGATCTTCAGGTCGTCGTTGGTCTCTGGTATAGTACCGGAAGATTGGAGGACAGCGAATGTTGTCCCATTGTTTAAGAAGGGGAACAGAGACTTCCCTGGGAATTATAGACCAGTGAGTCTTACTTCTGTAGTGGGCAAGGTTTTAGAAAGAATTATTAGGGATAGGATTTATAGTTATTTGGAGAGTAATGAATTGATTAGAGATAGTCAGCATGGTTTTGTAGCGGGAAGGTCGTGCCTTACTAACCTTATTGAGTTCTTTGAGAAGGTGACCAAAGAGGTGAATAGGGGTAAGGCAGTAGACGTGGTATATATGGATTTTAGTAAGGCGTTTGATAAGGTTCACCATGGTATGCTTCTGCAGAAAATGCAGATGTATGGGATTGGTGGTAATTTAGGTACTTGGATCAGGAATTGGTTAGCAGATAGGAGACAGAGGGTGGTGGTTGATGGTAATTATTCATCATGGAGTTCGGTTACGAGTGGTGTGCCTCAGGGATCTGTTTTGGGGCCACTGCTGTTTGTAATCTTTATTAATGATCTGGATGAGGGTATAGTTGGGTGGATTAGTAAGTTTGCTGATGACACCAAAGTCGGAGGTGTGGTAGATTGTGAGGAAGGGTGTCGAAGTTTGCAGGGTGACTTGGACAGGTTGCAGAGCTGGGCCGCGAGGTGGCGGATGGAGTTTAATGCGGAGAAGTGTGAGGTAATCCATTTCGGTAGGAATAACAGATGTGTTGAGTATAGGGCTAACGGGAGGACTTTGAATAGAGTGGAGGAGCAGAGGGATCTAGGTGTATGTGTACATAGATCCCTGAAAGTTGGGAATCAAGTAGATAAGGTTGTTAAGAAGGCGTACGGTGTCTTGGCGTTTATTGGTAGGGGGATTGAATTTAGGAGTCGCAGCGTCATGTTGCAACTGTACACAACTCTGGTGCGGCCGCACTTGGAGTACTGTGTGCAGTTCTGGTCCCCACATTACAGGAAGGATGTGGAGGCTTTGGAGAGGGTGCAGAGGAGGTTTACCAGGATGTTGCCTGGTATGCAGGGGAGGTCCTATGAGGAGAGACTGAGGGATTTGGCGTTGTTTTCTCTGGAAAGAAGGCGGCTAAGAGGGGGTCTTATAGAAACATATAAGATGATTAGAGGTTTAGATAGGGTGGATGGTGATAGCCTGTTTCCTCGGATGGAGAAAGCTAGCATGAGGGGGCATGGCTTTAAATTAAGGGGGGGTAGTTATAGGACGGATGTCAGGGGCAGGTTCTTTACCCAGAGGGTGGTGAGGGACTGGAATGCCCTGCCTGCTGCAGTTGTAAATGCGCCTAGTTTGGGGGCGTTTAAGAGATTGGTGGATAGGTTTATGGACGAAAAGGGATTGGTTTAGATTAGTGGGTCAATGTTTTTTTTTAAAAAATAAGACTGGTCGGCGCAACATTGTGTGCCGAAGGGCCTGTTCCGCGCTGTAATGTTCTATGTTCATTAGTGACAGACAGCATGGTTTTGTAAGAGGCAGGCCGTGCCTTACAAATTTGGTGGAGTTTTTTGAGGAGGTGACAAAAATGATTGACGAAGGAAGGGCTGTGGATGTCGTCTATATGGATTTCAGTAAGGCGTTTGACAAAGTCCCTCGTGGCAAGTTGGTTAAGAAGGTTAAGGCTCATGGGATACAAGGAGAGGTGTCGAGAACTGGCTTGGCCACAGGAGACAGAGGGTAGCAACTGAAAGGTCTTTTTCCGGCTGGAGGTCTGTGACCAGTGGTGTTCCGCAGGGCTCTGTACTGGGACCTCTGCTATTTGTGATATATATAAATGATCTGGAAGAAGGTGTAACTGGTGTTAGCAGCAAGCTTGCGGATGACACGAAGATGGCTGGACCTGCGGATAACTATGAACGTTGTCGAACAATGCAGCAGGACATAGATAGGCTGGAAAATTGGCGAATGTTGATTGGGGGAGCACATTGGAAGGCAGGTCTGCTGAGGAACAGTGGAAGATCTTTAAGGAGATCTTTCTTGGTGCTCAGCAGAAATTTATTCCTATGGTTAAAAAGGATCGTAGGAGGAGAGCTAATCAGCTGTGGATAACGAAGGAGGTAAAGGAGAGTATTAAATTAAAAGCGGATGCGTTTAGAGTGGCTAAGAGTAGTGGGCGAGAAGAGGATTGGGAGAGGTTTAAATATCAAGAAAGAATGACGAAGAAGTTGATAAAGAAAGGAAGGATAAACTATGAAGCTGGGCTAGTGCTAAATATAAAAAAGGATAGTAAGAGTTTTTATAAAAAGGAAGAGGCTGGCTAGGGTGAACGTTGGACCCTTAGAGGATGAGAGGGGGAACTTAGTGGTGGGGGATGAGGAAATGGCTGAGGCCTTGAATAACTTTTTTGCTTCGGTCTTCACGGAGGAGGACGTGAATAGTTTGCTGGGTGTTAGCGATGGAAAGATGGTAGGAGTGGAAGGCCTGAATGACATTATTGTTACTCGAGAGGCAGTGCTAGACAGACTAGAGGGACTGACTGTGAACAATTCCCAGGACTGGATGGAATGCATCCAAGGGTTCTGAAAGAAATGGCGGAGGCGATAGTGGATGCCTTGATGATTATTTTCCAAACCTCGCTGGATTCCGGGGAAGTGCCAGAAGACTGGAAAACGGCTAATGTTACGCCGTTGTTTAAGAAGGGTAGCAGGCAAAAGGCAGGGAATTATAGGCCGGTTAGTTTAACGTCTGTTGTAGGTAAAATGCTTGAATCCGTCATCAAGGAGAAAATAGCGAGGCATCTTGAGGAGAATTGTTTGATAGAGCAGACGCAGCACGGTTTCGTTAAGGGGAAGTCGTGTCTGACGAATTTATTGGAATTCTATGAGGATGTGTCTAGTGCGATGGATAGAAGAGAACCGATGAATGTGGTGTTTCTTGATTTTCAGAAGGCGTTTGATAAGGTGCCGCACAAGACGTTGTTACAGAAGGTTAGGGGGCATGGAGTTGGGGGTAGGGTGTTAGCGTGGATAGAGGATTGGCTGTCAAATAGGAGGCAGAGAGTGGGGGTCAAAGGATGCTATTCAGATTGGCGGTTGGTGACTAGTGGAGTGCCCCAGGGATCGGTGGTGGGGCCTCAGCTATTTACCATTTACATAGATGATCTGGAGGAGGGAACTGAGTGTACAGTGTCGAAATTTGCTGATGACACCAAGATTGGTGGAACGGCAAATTGCGCGGAGGGTGTGGAAAGTCTGCAGAGGGATCTAGATAGGCTGGGTGAATGGGCCAGGAACTGGCAAGTGGAACTTAATGTTGGCAAGTGTGAAGTTGGCCACTTTGGTAAGAATAATGGTAGGAAGGACTACTACCTACATGGCGAAAAACTGCAGCATGCTACAGTGCAGGGGGACCTCAGGGTCCTTGTGCATGAGTCGCAAAAACCCAGCCTGCAGGTGCAGCAGGTGGTCAGGAAGGCGAATGGGATTGAATATAAAAGTAGGGAGGTCTTGCTGCAGCCATACAGGGCACTGGTGAGGCCGCAGCTGGAGTACTGTGTGCAGTTTTGGTCGCCGCACTTACGCAAGGATATTTTGGCCTTGGAGGGAGTGCAGAGGAGGTTCACTAGGCTGATACCGGAGTTGAGGGGGTCGAGCTATGAGGAGAGGCTGAATAAACTAGGCTTGTACTCGTTAGAGTTTAGTAGGATGAGGGGAGATCTCATTTAGACGTACAAGATGATGAATGGGATGGATAGGATAGAGGTGGAGAGGCTCTTCCCGCTCAGAAAGGACAGTAGGACTAGAGGGCACAGCCTCAAGATAAAGGAGGGGGGGGGGGCGCAGTTTTGAACTGAGTTGAGGAGGAACTTCTTCACTCAAAGGGTGGTGAATCTCTGGAATTCTCTGCCCGTTGAAGTGGTGGAGGCTGCCTCGCTAAGTATAGTTAAGACGCGGGTAGATAGGTTTTTGATAGGCAAGGGGATTAAGGGTTATGGGGAGAAGGCGGGAACATAGAACATAGAACATTACAGCGCAGAACAGGCCCTTTGGCCCAAGATGTTGCGCCGACCAGTTACAAAACAATGACCCACTAACCTAAACCAATCCCTTTTCGTCCATAAACCTATCCACGGATCTCTTAAACGCCCCCAAACTAGGCGCATTTACAACTGCAGCAGGCAGGGCATTCCAATCCCTCACCACCCTCTGGGTAAAGAACCTACCCCTGACATCCGTCCTATAACTACCCCCCCTTAATTTAAAGCCATGCCCCCTCGTGCTAGATTTCTCCATCAGAGGAAAAAGGCTATCACTATCCACCCTATCTAAACCTCTGATCATCTTATATGTTTCAATATGATCCCCTCTTAGCCGCCTTCTTTCCAGCGAAAACAACCCCAAATCCCTCAGTCTCTCCTCATAGGACCTCCCCTCCATACCAGGCAACATCCTGGTAAACCTCCTCTGCACCCTCTCCAAAGCCTCCACATCCTTCCTGTAATGTGGGGACCAGAACTGCACACAGTACTCCAAGTGCGGCCGCACCAGAGTTGTGTACAGTTGCAACATAACGCTGCGACTCCTAAATTCAATTCCCCTACCAATAAACGCCAAGACACCGTATGTCTTCTTAACAACCTTATCTACTTGATTCCCAACTTTCAGGGATCTATGTACACATACACCTAGATCCCTCTGCTCATCCACACTATTCAAAGTCCTCCCGTTAACCCTATACTCGACACATCTGTTACTCCTACCAAAGTGAATTACCTCACACTTCTCCGCATTAAACTCCTCTCCGCCACCTCTCGGCCCAGCTCTGCAACCTGTCTAAGTCTTCCTGCAAACTATGACACCCTTCCTCACTATCTACCACACCTCCGACTTTGGTGTCATCAGCAAATTTACTAATCCACCCAACTATACCCTCATCCAGATCATTTATAAAAATTACAAACAGCAGTGGCCCCAAAACAGATCCCTGAGGCACGCCACTTGTAACCGAACTCCATGATGAATATTTACCATCAACCACCACCCTCTGTCTCCTATCCGCTAGCCAATTCCTGATCCAATTCCCCAGATCACCCCCAATCCCATACATCTGCATTTTCTGCAGAAGCCTACCATGGTGAACCTTATCAAACGCCTTACTAAAATCCATATACACCACGTCCACTGCCTTACCCCCATCCACCTCTTTGGTCACTTTCTCAAAAAACTCAATAACGTTAGTAAGGCACGACCTACCCTTCACAAAACCGTGCTGACTATCTCCAATCAATTCATTACTCTCTAAATAACTATAAATCCTATCCCTAATAACTTTTTCTAAAACCTTGCCCACAACAGAAGTGAGACTCACCGGTCTATAATTCCCAGGGAAGTCTCTGTTCCCCTTCTTAAACAATGGGACAACATTTGCTAACCTCCAATCTTCCGGTACTATACCAGAGGCCAACGACGACCTGAAGATCAGAGCCAGAGGCTCTGCAATCACTTCTCTTGCCTCCCAGAGAATCCTGGGGTAAATCCCATCCGGACCAGGGGACTTATCTATTTTCAGACCCTCCAGAATATCCAGCACATCCTCCTTATCAACTGTAACACTGTCAATTCTACTCCCCTGCAACCCAGTGTACCTCCTCAGCTATATCCATGTCCCCCTGCGTGAACACCGAAGAGAAATATTGGTTCAATGCCTCTCCAATCTCCTCCGGTTCCACACATAACTTCCCTCTGCTGTCTATAACTGGCCCTAATCTTGCCCTAACCAACCTTCTGTTCTTGACATACCTATAGAACGCCTTAGGATTCTCCTTAATCCTATCAGCCAAAGTCTTCTCATGTCCTCTTTTAGTCCTTCTTAGCTCACTCTTCAACTCCCTCCTAGCCAATCTAAAGTTTTCTAGTGCACTACCCGAGCCCACACGTCTCATCCGAACATAAGCCTCCTTTTTCCTTTTAACCAACGAAACTACTTTTTTGGTGCACCACGGTTCCCTAGCCCTACCAATTCCTCCTTGCCTGACAGGGACATACCTATCACGGACTCGCAGTAGCTGCTCCTTGAAAAAACTCCACATTTCGGACGTTCCCAGTCCCTGTAATCTCCTAGTCCAACCTATGCTTCCTAATTCTCTCCTAATAGCCTCATAATTACCCTTCCCCCAGCTAAAACCACTGGCCCGAGGTTCATGCCTATCCCTTTCCATCACTAAGGTGAACGTAACCGAATTGTGGTCACTATCACCAAAATGCACACCAACTTCCAAGTCTAGCACCTGGTCTGGCTCATTTCCCAGCACCAAATCCAATATAACCTCACCTCTAGTTGGCCTATCTACATACTGAGTCAAAAAACCTTCCTGCACGCTTTGTACAAAAACTGACCCCTCTAACGAGCTAGAGCTATAACAATTCCAATCAATATTAGTAAAGTTAAAATCCCCCATAACAATTACCCTAATTGAAAGTGGAACTGAGCCACTTCAGATCAGCCATGATCTTGTTGAATGGCGGGGCAGGCTCGAAGGGCTAGATGGCCTACTTCTGCTCCTATTTCTTATGTTCCTATGTTCTAAAATTGGCGGAGAAATGACAGATGGAATTTAATCCAGATAAATGCAAGGTGATGCATTTTGGAAGAACTAATGTAGCGGGGAGCTACACAATAAATGGCATGGCCATCAAGAGTATAGAAACACAGAGGGACCTAGGTGTGTAAGTCCACAAATCCTTGAAGGTGGCAGCACAGGTGGAGAAGGTGGTGAAGAAGGCATATTGGTATGCTTGCCTTTACAGGACGGGGTATAGAGTATAAAAGCTGGAGTCTGATGTTGCAGCTGTATAGAACGCTGGTTAGGCCACACTTGTAAGAGTACTGCGTCCAATTCTGGTTGCCGCACTACCAGAAGGGCATGGAGGCTCTAGAGAGAGTGCAGAGGAGGTTTACCAGGGTGTTGCCTGGTATGGAGGGTCTTAGCTATGAGGAGAGATTGGGTAGACTGGGGTTTTTCTCCCTGGAAAGACAGAGAATGAGGGGAGATCTAATAGAGGTGTACAAAATTATGAAGGGTATAGATAGGGTAAATAGTGGGAAGCTTTTCCCCAGGTCGGAGATGACAATCACGAGGGTCACAGGCTCAAGGTGAGAGGGGCGAGGTATAACTGCGATATCAGAGGGTCATTTTTTATGCAGAGGGTGGTGGTGGCCTGGAATGCACTGCCAAGTAGGGTGGTGGAGGCAGACACGCTGGCATCGTTTAAGAATTACCTAGATAGTCACATGAGCAGCCTGGGGTTGGAGGGATACAAACGAATGGTCTAGTTGGACCAACGCGCAACACAGGCTTGGAGGGCCAAAGGGTCTGTTTCCTATGCTGTACTGTTCTTTGTTGTTCTTTATTATCACGAAATGGATAGAGTTGGGCAACTTAATGGGGCTAAAGGTAGACAAGTCTCCTAGTCCTGATGGACTGCATCTCAGGGTACCAAGAAAAAAATGATGGGGGAAATCGCAAACGCATTAGTGGTAATTTACCAAAATTTGCTGGGCTCTGGGGTGGTTCTCGCAGATTGGAAAATAGCAAATGTGACACCACTGTTTAAAAAAGGAGGGAGACAAAAGGCAGGTAACTATAGGCCGGTTAGCTTAAGTTCTGTAGTAGGGAAGATGGTTGAATCTATCAAGGAAGGAATAGCGAGACATTTGGATATAAATTGTCCGATTGGTAAGAGGCAGCATGGGTTCATGAAGGGTCACAGTTATAGAGTCATCGGAAGTTTACAGCATGGAAACAGGCCCTTCGGCCCAATTGTCCATACCACCATTTGTTTTAAACCCCAAAGCTAATCCCAATTGCCCATGTTTGGCCCATATCCCCCTATACTCACCTTACCCGCTTAACTGTCTAAATGCTTTTTAAAAGACAAAATTGTACCCGCCTCTACTACTGCCCCTGGCAGCTTGTTCCAGACACTCACCACCTTCTGTGTGAAACAAATTGCCCCTCTGAACCCTTTTTATCTCTCCCCTCTCACCATAAATCTACACCCTCTAGTTTTAGACACCCCTACCTTCTGGAAAATATATTGACTATCTCACTGATCTATGCCCCTCATTATTTTATAGACCTCAATAAAATCACCCCTCAGCCTCCAATACGCAAGAGAAAAAGAATCCCAGTCCCAGTCTTATAACTCAAACCATCAAGTCCCGGTAGCATCCTAGTAAATCTTTTTTGCACTCTTAACTGGACAGTCTGATTTAGAATCCCTACAGTGCAGGTGGCCATTCAGCCCATCAAGCCTGCACTGACAACAATCCCACCCAGGCCCCATCCCTGTAACCCCACACGTTTACCCTACTAATCCCCCTGACACTAAGGGGCAATTGAACATCGCCAACCTAACCCACATATCTTTGGAGATGTGGACCATATTTCTGGCTTGCTGGTTTCTCATTCCATAATTTTTTAAGAATAGCATTCTATGATTGTGCCTTAAATGGTTCATTTGTCCCAGTTCACCAGCCACCCTGTCTTGACATTCACTGAGAGTCTCTCCCAACCAGGAATCCCTGTTTTAAACCTTTAGATGTAGAATTAAGCTGCATCTCCACCTGTAAAACAGCACCGTCTATTCGTTCCACTGACGTCAGCCCGTGCAATGGTCTCACTGTGGAAAATAGTATGGAATGCTGTGAACTCACGGGAAGGGGACTGGGATTGCCCATAACTCATTTCATTCAATCTCCTGCAGGCTAGCAGGCCAGGAGAAGTTCCACCTTGGACTGGAAAGATGTTTGTATTAGAAGGGGGAACTGAAAGGCTTTCTTCATCCAAACCTTTTTCGTGCAGAGACTTTCATTCTGCACACTGGATTCAAATCCAAGTTTCACAAATGGAATGTCATTACAGCTGCAGTCTTTTTTTCACCATTAGGTGGTAGCAACAAACTGTGGAGCACCTCAGGGAATTCTAAGCGTGAACTAACATTCCAAAATTGTAGGAATAGAACTTTATAATATAGTAATTACTTGATTAAACTATAATTATTTATTCATTTTACAGGATGTGGGCTTCATTGGCTGGGCCAACTTGTTTGACTAATTTGGTGGAATTCTTTGAGAACATTACATGTATAGTGGACAATGGGGAACCTGCTGATGTGGTCTATCTGGGTTTCCAGAAGGCATTTGACAAGGTGCCGCACCAAAGATTGCTACACAAGATAAAGGTGCACGGAGTTACGAGTAATGTATTAGCATAGATAGAGGATTGGTTAACTAACAGAAAGCAAAGAATGAGGGTAAATGGGTGTTTTTCTGGTTGGTGATTAGTGACCAGTGGTGTGCCTCAGGGATCAGCATTGGGACCGCAATTGTTTATGATTTACATAGATGATTTGGAGTTGAGGACCAAGTATAGTGTGTCAAAATTCACAGATGACACTAAGATGAGAGGCAGATCAAAGTGTGCAGAGGATACTGAAAGCCTGCAAAGGGATATAGATCGTCTAAGTGAATGGGCAAGGGTCTGGCAGATGGAATATGTTGTTGGTAATGAGGTCATCCATTTTGGCAGGAATAACAGCAAAATGGACTATCATTTAAATGGTAAAAAATTGTAGCATGCTGCTGTGCAGAGGGACCTGGGTGTCCTTGTGCACAAATCACAAGGAGTTGGTTTGCAGGTAATTAAGAAGGCAAATGGAATTTTGTCTTTCATTGCTAGAGGGACAGAGTTTAAAAACAGCCAGGTTATGTTGCAGCTATATAAAGTGCTGATGAGGCCATACCTGGAGTAGTGTACAGTTTTGGTCTCCTTACTTGAGAAACAATATACTGGCACTGAAGGAGGTGCAGAGGAGATTCACTAGGTTGATTCCGGAGTTGAGAGGGTTGGCTTATGAAGACAGACTGAATAGACTGGGGCTATGCTCATTGGAATTCAGAAGAATGAGGGGAAACCTTATAGAAACATAAAGGATTATGAATGGAATAGATCAGATAGAAGCAGGGAAGTTGTTTCCACTGAAGGGTGAAACTAGAACTAGGGGCCATTGCCTCAAAATAAGGGGAAGGAGATTTAGGACTGAGTTGAGGAAGAACTTCTTCACACAAAGGGTTGTGAATCTGTAGAATTCTCTGTCCAGTGAAGCAGTTGAGGCTACCTCATTGAATGTTTTTAAGACAAGGATTGATAAATTTTTGAACAGTAAAGGAATTAAGGGTTGTGGTGAGTGGGCGAGTAAGTGGAGCAGAGTCCACAAAAAAAAAGTCAGTCATGATCTTATTGAATGGCAGGGCAGGCTCGAGGGGCCAATTGTTCTACTTCTGCTCCTAGTTCTTATGTTCTAAGCTCATAGCATAGCTTATTTACGCTCACTGAGAGTGATATACATTCATATGCAGGAACCTGTTTTCTGCAGACAAAATGGTTAGATTTCAGCCTTGTCCCATTTTGGAATTATCTAGAAGCACAGGGAGTCTATTCTCTAGTGTTCACATGGCAATGCTTTGGTCAATCAGAATCAACCTGACAATCAAATCAGCACTCTGTTTTTCCTATGTTATAAACTGTCATGAACATTTGAAATTTGGCATGCTTGCATTTGTCCTAATGAGTGCAAGATAAAACACTTTGGCAACACATCTCTGTTTATTACCTAACATTCTCAACATTTATCCAGGGCTTTGGAGGCTCACAGTTTATCTACTGCTAGCACAGAGCCTGCTGCCATTGCTCCAAGTGTACACACGTTGCACTTTTCTTCCCAGCAAACAATTTAGGCCCCTTTAATCTCCAACAATCAAACAACCTAGACTTGCCGTCAGTCAGACCTCAGAACAGAACACCTGACTCACGCCCCCTCACATTAAGTTGAAGACACAGTCTCAAAAACACATTTTAAAACTCTTGATTGTGACACAAAGACCTATCTTCAGGCAGAGCACATACCATAGCATAATGCTAAGTACAACCCCCAGTGTTTCATTAAAGCTTTGAATTAAACTTCCAGTAGTTCAGAAAGAAGTTCCAAAATATATCGCATCACTTCATGCTTATGCAAGTAATCAAAATATGCATCAAAAAGGACCTATTGCTAATAGCACTGTGGGTGTATAGCGCTATACCAAATAGACTGCAGTTCAAGGCAATTAATTACAATGTAAAGGACAATAAATGCCTGCTTTTCCAGTAATGCCCACATGAAACAAAAGAGTGGGGTGGGGGTAAAGCTCTAATTCAGAAGAATTATACCAAGAGACTAGAACATAAGAAACAGGAGCAGGAGTAGGCCATCCAGCCCTTCGAGCCTGTCCCACCATTCAATAAGATCATGGCTGATCTGAAGTGGATCAGTTCCACTTTCCCGCTTTCTCCCCATAACCCTTAATTCCCCTGACTATCAGAAATCTATCTACCCGTGACTTAAATATATTTAGCGAGGTAGCCTCCACCACTTCAATGGGCAGAGAATTCCAGAGATTCACTACCCTTTGAGTGAAGAAGTTCCTCCTCAACTCTGACCTGGAACTTATGTTCTTATGTTGACTCGAAGTTAATACAATGTAGTATTCCACTTTAGCTCTTCAATGCTGTTGTATTTCTGCACTTTGGCTTTAAATAGCAAAGCAGATTAGAGCAAGTTAGCCTCATCGTGTATTTGCCAGATCTTATGCACTCGCCTTCATTTTGTCCTTCAAGTATTTGTACAATTCCTTTTTGAAAGTTATCGAATCTCCTTCCACCTGACCTTTTAGCAGCCTGGTCCAGATCACAATAACTAGAATCATAGAACCCGACAGTGCAGAAAGAGGCCCTTCGGCCCATCGAGTCTGTACCGAACACAATCCCACCCAGGCCCTACCCCCATATCCCTACATATTATACCCACTAATCCCTTTAACCTAAGCATCCCTGGACACTAAGGAGCAATTTCTTAGCATGGCCAATCAACCTAACCCACACATCTTTGGACTGTGGGAGGAAACCGGAGTACCCTGAGGAAACCCACACAGACACAGAGAATGTGCAAACTCCACACAGACAGTGACCCAAGCCAGGAAACGAACCCAGGACCCTGGAGCTTTGAAGCAGCAGGGCTAACCATCGTGCTACCGTGTCTGCAGAATATTTTTTTCCCCTCTTCTGCCCTCTGGTTATTTGGCAAATTATCTTAATTTTTGTGTCCCACTAAATCATCCCACAGTCTAAACCTATCTTATTCACTCTATGTATCACGAATAATTCACCTCTCTCCCTTCAATTAGTTTTAGATACAGTATCAACATTTTACATACATACAAACTGCAAGTAATAAATCGTATAATTAAAAATATGAAATACAGGTGTGAAATCCTTATAAATACATCAGGCTCAAATCAGCATTCCAGTGAAATAAGGTAGTTTAGAATACAACTGGAAAAGATTGACAAATAATGGCTTTTTTCTCTTAATTTTACCATCCCTTCTCCACAGTGCTGAGTTGTGTTCAGACTCCACAGATACCTGCCAAAATAGGGACATCTCACTGAACTGTAGAGTTAAATGGTAAGTCTAAGCAGGCTATTTGATCAGGGAACCTGATGCTCACCTAATGCTTCAGAAGTCAACTGTGCAATCCTTCTCATCTCGATAAAGCTAGTACCCAAATGGTTCAATTCTATAATCAGTTTCTTTTTGCTATATTTGAAGAGTGTCATATTCAGTAGAAATTAGAAACAGTAGACACGTTATAGTTTAGACAAAACCTTCATAACCTTTTATATCACTAATAAGGCATCACGCCAGTTTTAAAGCGTGCAAACCCTTGCTTAAGTGGTACTTGAGAGTAAGTGTTACTTGCCACTCATCAGTCCAAGCCTGAACATTGTTCAGATCTTGTGACAGATGGACACTGATTCAGGATTAACTGTCATAAATGGTCACCATCATTGGCAAACATCCCCATTTCTTACCCTGCTACTTGTTTTACTATCCTTTGTTATTCTTTATATTGATAGCAATGGGTCTACATTAATTTTACCTTTTTTATACTTTAATGTTTCATATCTTTAATTAAAGACATTGAGTTTTATTTAGCATGTAAAGGAAATGAACAAAATATCTATTTACAAAGGGAAAGACTGACATTTAAAATCACTCCAATACACTGTTCCTATTGATCACCATTACCTTCTCTCTCAGTCCGTGGACAAGATTGTGATGGATTTTTTTCAGAGTTACGGATTGTACCTATTTGATGATTTTGTGATCGTAAGCCAGGCAAGCTGCAAGAAGATGTGGTTAAATCTAGAAAAATAAAACAAGTACAGGTAATATTTTAAAAGTTCAAAACTACCAGCAAATTTGTAAAATAAATATGATGTGGAGATACCGGTGTTGGACTGGGGTGGGCACAGTAAGAAGTCTCACAATACCAGGTTAAAGTCCAACAGTTTATTTGGAATCACAGGCTTTCGGAGTGCTGCTCTTTCATCAAGTGAATGACTTGATGGAATTATAATTTTGCTGGGTTATGTATGTGCAAAGCAAAGGACTACAGCAGCACTTTGCAAATTATTTTCTAATGTGACCACCACCGCCGCCCCCCAATTCACAACTTCTGAAAGTCGATTAGTGATGAGCAAAGGCTGGCCTTGTCAGCATTGCCCACACCCCAAGAATGGATACACATATTAAAAATACTTAAGTGAACGATCCCATATACCTGCAAAAACAGCAATCGAGAAGCTTAGTGACATTTGGTAAATAACTTTTAAACTTTGCACACTAAAGAGAAACAGATAATCATTTATTCTTTGAAATAAAAATCTGTGCTTTAAGGCCCTTAGAAAAATTTTTCGTCGTTTCATGAAGATTTCAATGAACCTAGAGGAAAAGGTGGGAAGATTTTAACTTGCCCTATATTGAATGGGACTTGCTTAGTGCTGGAGCATGGCTGGGGCAGAGTTTATAAGGACCATCGAGGAAAGCTTCTTGGAACAATATATACATAGTCCAACAAAGGAAGGGGCCCTACTGGACCTGGTATTGGGGAATGAGCCTGGCCAGGTGGCCGATGTTTCAGTAGGGGAGCAGTTCAGGAACGCTGACCACAATTCAGTAAGCTTTAAGGTACTGATAGATAAAAAAAAAAGTGTAGTCCTCAAGATAAGGTGCTAAATTGGGGTATGGCTAATTACAACAATATAAGGCAGGAACTGAGTACTTTGTGTCAGTATTCACCAAAGAGAAGGACTTGGTGGATGATGAGGCTGGAAAAAGGTGTGTAGATTGTTTGAGTTATGTTGAGATCCAAAAGGTGGTGTATTGGGGTTCTTAAGAAACATTAACGTAGACAAGTCCCCACAGCCTGATGGGATATATCCTAGAATACTGAGAGAGGCAAGGGAGGAAATTGCTGAAGCCTTGAGAGAAATCTTTGTATCCTCAGTAGCTACAGGGGAGGTCCAAGAGAATTGGAGATAGCCAATGCTGTTCCTTTGTTTAAGAAGGGAAGTAAGAATTTTCAAAGTAATTACAGGTCAGTGAGCCTTATATCTGTGGTACAGAAATTAATGGAGAGAATTTATTCCCACTTGGAAATAAATGAACGTATTAGTGAGAAGCAACATGGTTTTGTGAAGGGGAGGTCGTGTCTCACAAACTTGATTGAGTTTTTAGAAGAGATGAAGATGATTGATGAGGGTACGGAATTTGTCTACATGGACTTCAGTAAGGCCTTTGACAAGGTCCCTCATGGCAGACAGGTGCAGAAGGTGAAGTCGCGTGGGATCAGAGGTGAGCTGGCAAGGTGGATACAAAACTGGCTCAGTCAAAGACATGATGTGGGTATGCCGGCATTGGACTGGCGTAAACACAGTAAAAAGTCTGACAACACCAGGTTTTAATCCAACCGATTTATTTGATAGTAAACGCACAAGCTTTCGGGGTTAGTCCCTTCGTCAGGTGAATGGAGAGTTCTGGCCTCAGACAGAGCATATAAAGCACAGACTGTTTAGAGATAACTGATTAGAATGCGAATCCTTACACCTAACCTGCTGTTAGGTTAGGTGTAAGGATTCGCATTCTAATCAGTAATCTCTAAACAATCTGTGCTTTATATGCTCTGTCTGAGGCCAGAACTCTCCATTCACCTGACAAAGGGACTAACGCCGAAAGCTTGTGCGTTTACTATCAAATAAATCGGTTGGATTAAAACCTGGTGTTGTCAGACTTTTTACTCAGTCAAAGACGACAGGCGGTAGCAGTGGAAGGGTGCGTTACTGAATGGAGGGCTGTGACAAGTGGTGTTCCTCAGGGATCAGTGCTGGGACCTTTGTAATGATCTGAAGAAAATGTAACTTGTTTAATTATTAAGTATGCAGATGACACAAAAATTGGTGGATGGCGATAAGGACCATCAAAGGGTACAGCAGGATACAGAACAGTTGGAGATTTGGCAGATGGAGTTTAATCCAGACAAATGTGAGGTATTGCATTTTGGAAGGTCTAATACAGATAGGAAATGGCAGAACCCTTAAGAGTATTGATAGGCAAAGGGATCTGGGTGTACAGGTACACAAGTCACTGAAAGTGGCAACGCAGGTGGAGAAGGTAATCATGAAGGCATACGGCATGCTTGCCTTCATCTGCCAGGATACTGAGTTTACAAATTGGCAAGTCATATTGCAGCTTTATATAACCTTAGTTAGGCCGCACTCGGAATATAGTGTTCAATTCTGGTCGCCACAACACCAGAAGGATGTGGAGGCTTTAGAGTGTGTACAGAAAAGATTTACCAGGATGTTGCCTGGTATGGAGGGCATTAGCTATGAGGAGGTTGGAGAAACTTGGTTTGTCCTCACTGGAATAACAGAGGTTGAGGAGCAACCTGATAGAAGTCTATAAGATTATGAAGCATCCATAGAGTGGATAGTCAGAAGCTTTTTCCCAGGGTGAAAGAGTCAATTACTATGGAGCACAGATTTAAGGTGCGAGGGGCAAGACTTAAAGGAAATGTTGGGTGCCTGGAACTCGTTGCTGTGGTGGTAGCGGATACGTAGTGACTTCTAAGAGGCATCTTGACAAATACGTGATTAGGATGGGAATAGAGGGATTTAGTTCCTGGAAGGGTAGGGGGTTTTAGTTAAGTTGGGCAGCATGTTGGTACAGGCTTGGAGGACCAAAGGCCTGTTCCTGTGCTATAATTTTCTTTGTTTGTTCTAACCCCTTCAATGCAAAAAAAAGGTCATTCAGCCCATCAAGTTTCCACCGACTCTCTGAAAGAGCACCTATCCGCCCTATCCCCACAACTCCATGCACTTACCATGGCTAATCCACCCAACCTACACATCATTGGACTGGGAAGGGAAAAGAGTACCCAGCGAAAACCCACACAGACACGGGGAAAACGTGCAAACTCCTTACAGACAGTTATCGGAGGCTGTTAATTGAATCTGGATCCAACTATTCATAACTCGGGCCTCTGGTAAAGTAAGAAGTCCAGTGACATCACTAATAGCTATTGGCGGTCTGTCAGTTTGAAGACGATGTCAACTCGGTGACAAATTACTGCCGTGGGTCTTCATGTGACTGAAGAGAACGATTCTCAATCCACAGACTTTTGGGCACATGGAGCAATATGTCCCACAAATTTTGGGATCTGGAGTGCAGGATTTGCTTACTTCTCATCCACCCTCAGTCGCCACTTACCTAATCATTAAGATACTATAGGGAACTGAGTAGGCAGCTGAGGAAGAGAAAAGCGAAGGTAGTAATCTCAGGATTGCTGCCTGTGCCACGGGAGAGTGAGGGAAGAAACGAAATGAGGTGGAGGCTGAATGCGTGGCTGAGGGACTGGTGTGGAGGGCAGGGATTTCGGTTCCTAGATCACTGGGACCTCTTTAGGGGTAGGTGGGACCTGTACAGTAAGGACGGGTGGCACTTAAATCCCAGGGGGACTAATATCTTGGCGGGAAGACTGGCTAAGACTATCGGGGGGACTTCAAACTAGAAAGGATGGGGGGAGGGAATTGTGATGGGGAGACTGGGACGGAGGAGGTTAGCTCCCAGGTAGGGGAGGACCGCAGGCAGTATGAGAGGGAGGTTAGACAGGGGGTGGAGAAGGGAAATGCCCAGACTGAGGGGCTGAAGTGTATATATTTTAATGCAAGGAGTGTAGTGAATAAGGTAGATGAGCTTAGGGTGTGGATTGCTGCTTGGGAATGTGATGTGGTGGCCATTACGGAGACTCGGATGTCTCAGGGACAGGACTGGGTACTTCAGGTGCCAGGTTTCAGATGCTTCAGGAAGGACAGGGAGGGTGGCAGAAGAGGTGGTGGAGTGGCACTGTTGATCAGGGACAGTGTCATGGCTGCAGAGAAAGAGGATGCCGTGGAGGGACTATCTACAGAGTCCCTGTGGGTGGAAGTTACGAACAGCAAAGGGTCGAAAACTTTGCTGGGTGTATTCTATAGGCCGCCCAATAGTGACAGGGAAGTTGAAGTGCAGATGGGGAAACAGATTCTGGAGAGATGTATTAATAACAGAGTTGTCGTGATGGGAGACTTCAATTTCCCAAACATTGACTGGAATATCCCTAGGGTAAGGGGTTTGGATGGGGAGGAGTTTGTTAGGTGTGTTCAGGAAGGTTTCCTGACACAGTATGTGGATAAGCCTACGAGGGGAGAGGCTGTACTTGACCTGGTACTGGCGAATGAACCAGGGCAGGTGATGGATCTCTCGGTAGGAGAGTATCTTGGGAATGGTGACCATAATTCTATCTCCTTCACAACTGCATTGGAACGAGATAGCATCAGGCAGGCTAGGAAGGTGTTTGTCTGGAGTAAGGGGAGATACGAAGAAGTCAGGAAGTTACTTGGATAAATAAACTGGAAGGAGGCGTTCTTAGGGAAAAGTACCGAAGGAAGGTGGCGGATATTCAAGGAATGTTTGTCTGGAGCTATGCATGACAACGTTCCGATGAGACAAGGGGGTTTTGGTAGGTTGTGGGAACCGTGGTGCACGAAGGCTGTGTTGAACCTAGTCAGGAGGAAAAGGAAGGTGTACAAAAGGTTCAGGGAACTAGGAGAGGTTAAGGATCTTGAGGAGTATAAGGACTGTAGAAAGTAGCTTAAAAGGGAAATTAGGAGAGCCAGAAGGGGTCATGAGAAGACCTTGGCGGGTAAGATTAAGGAGAATCCCAAGGCCTTCTATAAATATGTGAAAGGTAAAAGGATGAGAAGAGAAGGGATAGGACCTATAAAAGGTGAAGGGGGAAAGGTCTGTCTGGAACCAGAAGAAATGGCAGAGGTGCTTAATGAGTACTTTGCCTCAGTATTCACGGTGGAAGCTGATCTGGGAGATTTTGCTACGGATTTGCAGCAGATGGAAAAGATTGAGTATGTGGATATTAAGGAGGAGGATGTGTTAGAACTTTTGAATTCTATCAAGATAGATAAGTCGCCGGGACCAGATGGGATGTACCCCAGGATACTGTGGGAGGCGAGGGAAGTGATTGCAGAGCCCCTGGCGATGATCTTTGCGTCGTCAATGGAGACGGGAGAGGTTCCAGAGGATTGGAGGATTGCGGATGTAGTTCCTATTTTCAAGAAAGGGAACAGAGATAGCCCGGGAAATTACCGACCGGTGAGTCTGACCTCAGTGGTTGGTAAGCTGATGGAGAGGCTTCTGAGGGACAAGATTTACGAGCATTTGGAGAGGTTTGACATGATCAGGAATAGTCAGCATGGATTTGTCAAGGGCAGGTCGTGCCTTACGAGCCTAGTTGAGTTCTTCGATAATGTGACTGAACACATTGACGAAGGAAGTGCCGTGGACGTGGTGTACATGGACTTCAGCAAGGCGTTTGATAAGGTCCCCCATGCAAGACTTCTTGAGAATGTGAGAGGGCATGGGATCCAAGGGCCTTTGGCCTTGTGGATCCAGAACTGGCTTGCCTGCAGAAGGCAGAGTGTGGTTGTGGATGGGTCTTTTTCTGAATGGAGGTCAGTCACCAGTGGAGTGCCCCAGGGATCTGTTCTAGGACACTTGCTGTTTGTCATTTTCATAAATGACCTGGATGAGGAAGTGGAGGGATGGGTAAGTAAGTTCGCTGATGACACGAAGGTCGGTGGTGTTGTGGATGGTCTGGAAGGGTGTCAAATGTTGCAGCAGGACATAAATAGGATGCAGGACTGGGCGGAGAAGTGGCAGATGGACTTCAACGCAGATAAATGTGTAGTCGTCCATTTTGGCAGAACCAACGGGATGAACGAGTACACTATCAAGGGCAGGAGTCTTAGTAGTGTTGAAGAGCAGAAGAATCTTGGGGTCCGGGTCCACAGGACTCAAATCGGCCTCGCAGGTGGAGGATGTGGTCAAGAAGGCGTATGGTGTACTGGCCTTCATTAATCGAGGGATTGAGTTTAGGAATCGAGAGGTAATGCTGCAACTTTATAAGACCCTTGTCAGGCCTCATTTGGAGTACTGTGCGCAGTTCTGGTCGCCTCACTATAGGAAAGACGTAGAAGCTATTGAAAGGGTACAGAGGAGATTTACAAGGATGTTGCCTGGACTGGGAGGCATGCCTTATGAAGTTAGGTTGAGGGAGCTGGGACTCTTTTCCCTGGAGAGATGAAGGTTGAGAGGCGACCTGATAGAAGTTTATAAAATGTTGAGGAATAGATAGGGTGGATTCTCAGAGGCTATTTCCCCGGGTTGAAATGGTCGCTACGAGAGGACACAGATTTAAGGTGCGGGGAGGAAAGTACAGAAGTGATGTTAGGGGTAAGTTTTTCACTCAGAGGGTGGTGAGTGAATGGAATCGGCTGCCGTCAGTGGTGGTGGAGGCGAACTCGCTGGGGTCTTTTAAAAGACTTCTGGATGAGTATATGGGGTTTAATGGGATTGGGGGTTATAGATAGGTCTATAGATTGGTAGGTGTTGATGTGATCGGCGCAACTCGTGGGCCGAAGGGCCTGTTTGTGCTGTAGTGTTCTATGTTCTATACTGTGACTCTAAGTGTGATGCAACTTGACGGCCAAGTCATTACTATTTTGAATAATCCTCCAAATGATTGTTTATTTATTCATACTTGGGACATGGGCGTCGCTGGCTGGTCAGCATTTATCGGCCATCCCTTTTGAGAAGATGGCGGTGAGCTGCCATGTTGAATTGCTGCAGTCCATGTTCTGTGGGTTGACCCACAATGATATGGATATACCGGCGTTGGACTGGGGTAAACACAATAAAAAGTCTGACAACACCAGGTTTAAGTCCAACTGATTTATTTGATAGTAAACTCACTAGCTTTTGAGGTTTCCCTCTTCTTCAGGTGAATGGAGAGTGAATGGAGAACTCTCCATTCACCTGAAGGAGAGGGAAACCTCGAAAGCTAGTGAGTTTACTATCAAATAAATCGGTTGGACTGAAACTTGGTGTTGTCAGACTTTTTACTGTGTTGACCCACAATACCATCAGGGAGGGAATTCAGGATTTTGACCCAATGACTGTGAAGGAATGGCAATATACTTGCAAGTCAGGATGGAGAGTAGCTTAGAGGGGAACTGGCAGGTGGTGGTCCCATGTATCTGGTACCCTTGTTCCTTCTGGATAGAAGTGATTGTGCATTTGGAAGGTGCTATCTAAGGATGTTTGGTGAATTGCTGCAGTGCATCTTGTAGATAGTACACACTGATGCTACTGCTGATGGTGGACGTAGTGGATGTTTTTGGGCATGGTGCCAGTCAAATTTTGTCCTGAACGGTATCAAGCTTAAGTATTGTTGGAGGTGCACTCTCCAGGCATATGGGGAGTATTCCATCACACTCTTGACTTGTGCTTTGTAGATGGTGGACAGGCTTTGGGGAATCAGGAGATGAGTTACTTGCTGCAGTATTCCTAGCTTGTAGCCAATGTTTATGTGACGAGTCCAGTTGAGTTTCTGGTCAATGGTAACATCAAGGATATTGAAATGGGTCAGTGATGGCAAAACTATTGAATGTCACGGAGCAGTGGTTAGAGTGTCTCCTATTGGTGATGATCATTGCCTGGCATTTGTGTGGCACAAATGTTATTTGCCACTTGTCAGCCCAAACCTGGGTATTGTCCAGACCTTGTCACTGGGCAGATTACTGCTGAGCAGGTGCTGCTTGATAGCACTGTTGATGGTGCCTTCCATCACTTTACTGACAATCCAGAGCAGACTGCTTGGTCTACATTCCAGGATATAGAATCTTCAGATGAGACAGGGGAGGGGACAAAAGGGGAGGAGGCATTAAGAACATAATAAACAGGAGCAGGAGTAGGCCATCTAGCCCCTTGAGTCTGCCCTGCCATTCAATAAGATCATGACTGATCTGATAGTGGTTCAGTTCCACTTACCTGCCTGCTCCCCATAACCCTTAATTTCCTTATTGATCAAAAATCTATCCGTGACTTAAATACATTTAACAAGATAGCCTCTACTGTTTCATTGGGCAGAGAATTCCAAAGATTCACTACCCTCTAGAAGTAGTTCCTCCTCAACCCTGTTTTAAATTGACTCCCCTGTATTTTGAAGCTGTGCCCTCTAGTTCTTGTTTCCTTTAAGCGGAAATAATCTCTCTGCTTCTACCCTGTCCAGCCCCTTCATTATCTTTTATGTCTCTATAAGATACCCCCTCAGCCTTCTAAACTCCAACGAGTACAGGCCCAATCTACTCAATCTCTCCTCATAAGCTAACCCCCTCATCTTTGGAATCAACCTGGTGAACCTTTTCTGCACTCCCACCAAGGCCAATATATCCGTCCGCAAATAAGGGTATCAAAATTGCACACAGTACTCTAGTTGCGGCCTCACCAGTACCTTGTACAATTGCAGCAAAACCTGCCTGCTTTTATACTCCATCCCCCTCGCGATAAAGGCCAACATTCCATTTGCCTTCTTGATCACCTACTGCACCTGCAAACTGAGTTTTTGCAATTCATCCACAAGGACCCCCAGGTCCCTCTGCACAGTAGCATGTTGTAATTTTTGACCATTTAAATAATAGTCCATTTTACTATTATTCCTTCCAAAGTGGATAACCTCACACTTGCCAACGTTATACTCCACGTGCCAGATCCTCGCCCACTCACTTAGCCTATCCAAGTCTCTCTGCACACTTTCCACGTCCTCCATGCGATTTGCTTTCCCACTCATCTTTGTGTCATCCGCAAACTTTGTTACCCTACACTCGGTCCCCTCCTCCAGATTGTCTATGTATATGGTAAACAGTTGAGGCTCCAGCACTGATCCCTGCAGCTCACCACAAGTCACCAACTGCCAACCGGAAAAACACCCACTTATTCCAACTCTCTGCTTCCTGTTAGATAGCCAATCCTCAATCCACGCTAACACTTTACCCCCAACTCCGTGTACCCTAATCTTATGCAGCAACCTTTTGTGAGGCACCTTATCGAACGCCTCCTGGAAATCTAAAAACACCACATCCACCAGTTCCCCTCTTGTTACATCTTCATAAGAATCCAGTAAATTCGCCAAACATGACTTTCCCTTCATGAATCCATGCTGCATCTGCTCGATTGAATCATTCTTTTCCAAGTATCCTGCCATTTGGGGATTGAATTTAGGAGCCGCAACGACATGTTGCAACTGTACAAAACTCTGGTGTGTCCACACTTGGAGTATTGTGTGCAGTTCTGGTCCCCACATTATAGGAAGGATGTGGAGGCATTGGAGAGGGTGCAGAGGAGATTTACCAGGATGTTGCCTGGTATGGAGGGGAGGTCCTATGAGGAGAGACTGAGGGATTTGGGGTTGTTTTCGTTAGAAAGAAGGCGGTTAAGAGGGGATCTTATTGAAACATATAAGATGATTAGAGGTTTAGATAGGGTGGACAGTAATAGCCTTTTTCCTCGGATGGAGAAAGCTAGCACGAGGGGGCATAGCTTTAAATTAAGGGGTGGTAGATATAGGACGGATGTCAGAGGTAGGTTCTTTACCCAGAGGGTGGTGAGGGATTGGAATGCCCTGCTTGCTGCAGTTGTAGATGTGCCTAGTTTGGGGGCGTTTAAGAGATCCGTGGATAGGTTTATGGATGGAAAGGGATTGGTTTAGGTTAGAGGGTCATTGCTTTTTTAATTGGTCAGCGCAACATCGTGGGCCGAAGGGCCTGTTCTGCGCTGTAATGTTCTATGTTCTATTTCTTCTTTAATAATAGATTCCAGCATTTTCCCAACTACAGATGTTAAGCTAACCAGCCTTTTGTCTACCTCCTTTTTAAACAGTGGCGTCACATTAGCTGTTTTCCAATCAGCTGGCACCTTTCCACAGTCCAGCGAATTTTGATAATTAATTGCAGAAAGGAGAGATGATACCTTGGAGGGGCATTAAATTAACTTGAGGGTAAAGCTTAGGAATAAAAAAGGGGCAGCCACATTGCTGTTTATTATAGATCCCCAGTCAGTGGAAAATTGAGAGGCAAATATGTGCACAATAATAGAAAAATTATATTCGGTGATTTCAACTTTCCCAACATTAAGTGGGATGGACATAGTATTATGGGCTTAAATGGAGTGCATTTCTTGAAATGTGTACAGGCGAACTTTTTAAGTCAATACGTTGAGGGTCCAATAAAGGCCAGCGCAATGCTGTGCCTGATTCTGGGGAATGAAGCTGGACAGGTGGTTGTGGAGGAGCATTTTAGTGATAGCAATCACAGTATGGTACAATTTAAGCTCGCTACGAACAAGGAAATAGACAAGTTGCAAAATAAACTTTTGGATTGGGGGAGAGTGGATTTTAGTAAAATAAGACAGGATCTGGCCAAGGTAAACTGGCAACAGCTACTAGTGGGAAAATCTACAGAAGAATAGTGGGGATATTCAAGAAGAAATTGGAGAGGGAACAGACTCAACATGTTCTGTCTGGGTGACAGGGAGAGGTAACATACCCAGAGAACCATGGATGACCAGAGATATTCAGGATACGATGAGAAGGAAGAGAGGTTTTTTAGCAGGTACAAGGGGAACAAATCAGCGGAGGCATTAGTGAAGTACAGAAAGTGCAGAGTGGAGCTTAAGAAAGCAATTAAGAGAGCAAAGAGGGGAGATGAGAAAGTTTTAGCTGGTAAAAAGTAGGAAAAATCCTGAGATATCAATCAAGAGAAGATAATCAGGGAAAGAGTAAGGCCCATTAGGAACCAAGGAGGCAATCTGTGGGTGGAGCCAAAGGACATTGGAAGAGCGTTGAATCCATCTTCACTCAAGAGCATGAGGACAAAGGAATGGAACCCAGGGAGCGAGACTGAGAGGTTCTTGAGCAAATTGACATTGGGTGTGACATGGTATTAGAGGAGTTAGCAAGCTTAAAAATGGACAAATCTCCAGATCCTCTGAATTGTATCCCAGGCTGAAACGGAAGGCAAAGGAGGAGATAGCAGGATTTTTTAAATGGGTCAGAAATCCTGCAATCAGGGAAGGTGCTAGAGGACTGGAAAACAGCTAATGTGGTTCCGCTGTTTAAGAAGCATTAGAAATACACTAGGGAATTACAGACCAGTGAGTCTCATGCAGGGGTACAGTAACTACTGGAGAAAATTCTGAAGGAGACATAGAACATAGAACATAGAACATTACAGCGCGGAACAGGCCCTTCGGCCCACAATGTTGCGCCGACCAGTCTTATTTTTAAAAAAAAACATTGGTTTAGATTAGTGGGTCAATCCCTTTTCGTCCATAAACCTATCCACCAATCTCTTAAACGCCCCCAAACTAGGCGCATTTACAACTGCAGCAGGCAGGGCATTCCAGTCCCTCACCACCCTCTGGGTAAAGAACCTGCCCCTGACATCCGTCCTATAACTACCCCCCCTTAATTTATAGCCATGCCCCCTCGTGCTAGATTTCTCCATCCGAGGAAACAGGCTATCACCATCCACCCTATCTAAACCTCTAATCATCTTATATGTTTCTATAAGATCCCCTCTTAGCCGCCTTCTTTCCAGTGAAAACAACCCCAAATCCCTCAGTCTCTCCTCATAGGACCTCCCCTGCATACCAGGCAACATCCTGGTAAACCTCCTCTGCACTCTCTCCAAAGCCTCCACATCCTTCCTGTAATGTGGGGACCAGAACTGCACACAGTACTCCAAGTGCGGCCGCACCAGAGTTGTGTACAGTTGCAACATGACGCTGCGACTCCTAAATTCAGTCCCCCTACCAATAAACGCCAAGACACCGTACGCCTTCTTAACAACCTTATCTACTTGATTCCCAACTTTCAGGGATCTATGTACACATACACCTAGATCCCTCTGCTCCTCCACTCTATTCAAAGTCCTCCCGTTAGCCCTATACTCAACACATCTGTTATTCCTACCGAAATGGATTACCTCACACTTCTCCGCATTAAACTCCATCCGCCACCTCGCGGCCCAGCTCTGCAACCTGTCCAAGTCACCCTGCAAACTTCGACACCCTTCCTCACAATCTACCACACCTCCGACTTTGGTGTCATCAGCAAACTTACTAATCCACCCAACTATACCCTCATCCAGATCATTAATAAAGATTACAAACAGCAGTGGCCCCAAAACAGATCCCTGAGGCACACCACTCGTAACCGAACTCCATGATGAATAATTACCATCAACCACCACCCTCTGTCTCCTATCTGCTAACCAATTCCTGATCCAAGTACCTAAATTACCACCAATCCCATACATCTGCATTTTCTGCAGAAGCATACCATGGTGAACCTTATCAAACGCCTTACTAAAATCCATATATACCACATCTACTGCCTTACCCCTATCCACCTCTTTGGTCACCTTCTCAAAGAACTCAATAAGGTTAGTAAGGCACGACCTTCCCGCTACAAAACCATGCTGACTATCTCTAATCAATTCATTACTCTCCAAATAACTATAAATCCTATCCCTAATAATTCTTTCTAAAACCTTGCCCACTACAGAAGTAAGACTCACTGGTCTATAATTCCCAGGGAAGTCTCTGCTCCCCTTCTTAAACAATGGGACAACATTCGCTGTCCTCCAATCTTCCGGTACTATACCAGAGACCAACGACGACCTGAAGATCAGAGCCAGTGGCTCTGCAATCACCTCTCTTGCCTCCCATAGAATCCTAGGGTAAATCCCGTCTGGACCAGGGGACTTATCTATTTTCAACCCATCTAGAATATCCAACACATCCTCTGTATCAACTACAATACTTTCTATTTTACACCCCTTCACCCCAGTGACCTCCTCAGCTACATTCATATCGTCCTGCGTGAACACCGAAGAGAAATAATGGTTCAATGCCTCTCCAATCTCTTCCGGTTCCACACACAACTTCCCCCTACTGTCTGTAACTGGCCCTAATCTTGCCCTAACCAACCTTCTGTTCTTGACATACCTATAGAACGCCTTAGGATTCTCCTTAATCCTATCAGCCAAAGTCATCTCATGCCCTCTTCTAGCCCTTCTTAACTCCCTCTTCAACTCCCTCCTAGCCAATCTAAAGCTTTCTACTGCACTACCCGAGCCCTCAAGCCTCATCCGAACATAAGCCTCCTTCTTCTTCCTAACCAACAAATCAACTTTTTTTGTGCACCACGGTTCCCTAGCCCTACCAATTTCTCCTTGCCTGACAGGGACATACCTATCACAGACCCGCAGTAGCTGCTCCTTGAAAAAACTCCACATTTCAGACGTTCCTAGTCCCTGTAATCTCCTAGTCGAACCAATGCTTCCTAATTCTCTCCTAATGGCCTCATAATTACCCTTCCCCCAGCTAAAACTACTGACCCGAGGTTCATGCCTATCCCTTTCCATCACTAAGGTGAACGTAACCGAATTGTGGTCACTATCACCAAAAAGCACACCAACTTCCAAGTCTAGCACCTGGTCTGGCTCATTTCCCAGCACCAAGTCCAATATAGCCTCACCTCTAGTTGGCCTATCTACATATTGAGTCAAAAAACCTTCCTGCACACTTTGAACAAAAACTGACCCCTCTAACGAGCTAGAGCTATAGCAATTCCAATCAATGTTAGTAAAGTTAAAATCCCCCATAACAATTACCCTATTACTTTCACTCCTAACCAGGATCGTCTCTGCAATCCTTTCCTCAACCTCTCTAGAACTTTTTGGAGGTCTATAAAAGACTCCCAACAGGGTGACCTCTCCTCTCCTATTTCTAATTTCTGCCCATACTACCTCAACAGACAAGTCCTCATTAAGCTTCCTCTCTGACACTGTGATATAGTCCTTGACCAATAATGCTACTCCACCCCCCCTTCTACCTCCTTCTCTACTCCGACTAAAGCACTTGTACCCCGGCACCTGCAACATCCATTCCTGACCCTGCTCTATCCACGTCTCTGAAATGGCCACAACATCAAAGTCCCAGGTACTGGTCCACGCTGCAAGTTCATCCACTTTATTGCGAATACTCCTCGCGTTAAAGTATATACATTTCAAACCTCGCTCCGCCCCACCCCCACAATGCCGTCCCCTTCTATGCCCCCCTCACTTTCACCCCCTCTACCCAGGATCCCACCCTATCTATCTCTACTTGGAGATTTAAGGTTTAATCAGGGATAATCAGTATGATTTATACAAAGGAAAGTCATAACTGACAGATTTGATTGAATTTTTGGAGGAAAGGATCAGATGTGTAAATGAGGGTAGTGCAGTTGATGTAGTTTATGTGGGTTTCACCAAAGCCTTTGATAAGGTCCCATATGGGATACTTACACAGAAGGCAAATGCACATGGGATGCAGGATAATAAAGGAAAGTGGATTCAAAATTGGTTGAGTTGTAGGAGACAGAGGGTGATGACAGAAGCTTGCTATAGCGACTGGAAGCCAGTGTCCAGCAGTGTACCACAGGGATCCGTGCTGGGTCACTATTATTTGGCATTTATATAAACAACATTAAGTGACTATGTGGGGATAAGGATTAATAACTTTGTGGATGACACAAAGATTGGCCAGGTGGTTAATAATGACGTTGAGCGTCTAGGGCTACAGGAAAATCTAAACGGGATGGTCAAATGAGCAGATGGAATTTAATTCTGAAAAGTGAGGCAGTATACTTTGGAAGGAGTAATTTGACAAGAAAGTTCTCTATGAATGGTAGGACACTAGGAACTTCTGAGGAACAAAAGAACCTTGGTATATTCGTCCAGAGATACCCGAATGTGGAAGGGCACGTTAGTGATGTGGTGAAAAGGGCATAAGGGATACCCATCTTTATGATCTGAGGCATGGATTACAAAAGCAGAGAGGTCATGTTGGAGTTTTATAGAACTTTGGTGAGGCCACAGCTGGAATACTATGTGCAGTTCTGGTCACCACATTATCAGGAGGATGTGCTCGCAGAGGAGGGAGTGCAGAGGAGATTCACCATGTTGTTGCCTGGGATGGAACATTTAAATTATCAAGAGAAGTTGGACGGACTTGGGTTGTTTTCATTGAAGCAGAGATAACTGAGAAGCAACCTGATCAAGGTGTACCAAATTATGAGGGACGTGGACAGAGTGGATAGGAGCAGCTGTTCCTCTTAGTTGAAGGGTCAGTCAAAGGGGACACGAGTTCATGGTGAAAAGTGGAAGTTTAGGGTTCGAGGAAAACCTCTTTTATCCAGAGGGTGGTGCTGGTCTGAATGCGCTATCTGGGAGGATAGTAAAGGCAGGTTACCTCACATCCTTTAAATATACCTGAATGGGCACTTGGAACTTCACAACATTCAAGGCTATGGGCCAAGTGCTGGAACAAAATCCATAGTTGAGTTAAATGGAAACTGTGGAGAGTGTGAAGGGGAAAACAGCTCAAAAAAAAGCACAGAACCTCAGTCTCAAAGCTGCTGGTTTTAAGAAACCTCAGAATAAATATGCTAAATGAAAGAAAGACTGTCTAAAGTTAACTCATCATGGTAATTATTAAAAGCTGGTTTTAAAACTGTGATACTGCATGGAATGTTGTTTTGGGACAAAGAACATTTTTCAGAATTTAGGAACATTGTAAGCCTGCGCATGCCAGTGGGAGAGACTGCAGCCAGAGTGAGATTTTAGCCACAGTGAGGTTATCAGGAAGTTGAAGCTGAGTGGGAATTTGGTGCCGACGGGCAAGGGACGCTCATCTTTGGGAGGAGCAGAGAGGCAGACCTATGAGTAAGACTTGAGGGCAAGTGAGAGCAGAAGGAAATTGAACCGTGCCATCATGGCCAGCAGGTAAGCGATTGACTGGTGACTGGGAAGTAATTTTTTTGTTTTCTTTTTTCCCTTGGCATTAGAGTTGTTGTTGTACATTACAATAGTGTTTCCATGTAATTCCTGTGGTTTATAGTAACGGTTACATTCGGTAGTAATGAGGTAGCAGGAAATAAGGCCCAAGAGAACTGGATACCCTTAGCTATAATAATGGGTACAGACATCCATGCAATCTCACGAAATTAACCCCATTCCCTTTGGATCTTAAACAAAAGTCTTTCCAATGTTTAACTTAAAGGGATAAGACATGACAGGAGAGCTCCAAACCATGGTTTGCTTCTCTTGCTCCATGTGGCAGGCTGGGGACAGTTCCAGTCCCCTGGGTCAGCATGTGTGCAGAAAGTGCCTCCAGCCACAGCTCTTGTAAGCTTGAATTTCAGAGTTGAATTGGCAGCTGGAGACACTTTGGAGCATTCGCAAGTCAGAGTATCGTAGATGAGCTGTCACACCACAGGCTCAGACTCCTCAGGCAGGAAGGGAGGGGGGGACCACGAGACAGAGCAAGATAGATAGGCAGGTACTGCAGGAATCTCCTGTGACCATTCCCTTGCAAAACAAATATACTATTTTGGATACTGTTGAGGGGAATGACCTCTCAGGGGAAAGCAGCAATATCCAAACTCATTGCACCACGGTTGGCTGCGGAAGGGAGGGGGAGAAACAACTGCCAGTGAAATAGTTGTTGGGGACACAATTGTGAGGGGAATTGACAGGCCTTTCTGTGGCTGCAAACGAGACTCCAGGATGGTATGTTGCCTCCCTGGTACTAGGGTTAAGGATGTCTCGGAGTGAGTACAAGCCATTCTGGAGGGGGAGGGGGAACAGCCAGTGGTCGTGATACACATCGGTACAAATGACATATGTTAAAAAAAAAGGGATGAGGTCCTAAAAGCAGAATACAGGGAGGTAGGAAGAAAGACAAGAAATAGGACCTCAAAAGGTAGTGATCTCAGGATTACTACTGATGCCACGTGCTAGTCAGAGTAGAAATGACAGGATGTAGCAGATGAATATACGGCTGAAGTAATGGTGTCGGGGGAGGGTTTCAGATTCCTGGGGCATTGCGACCGGTTCTGGCAGAGGTGGGACCTGTACAAATTGCACGGGTTACTGGGCAGGACTGGACTGATGTCCTAGGAAGACTGTTTGCTAGAGTGGTTGGGGAGGGTTTAAACTAATATACCAGGGGAATGGGAACCTATGTAGTTAGAGAAGGAAGGAGTAAGGACAAGAACAAAAGGTAGAAAAGGGAATGAGAGAAGTGCTAGGCAGAGAAACCAAGGACAAAATTTAAACAAGGTATAGAGAAAAATATTGGGAGTGAGACAAACAGTGTTAAAAAGACAAGCTTAAAGGCTCTATGTCTTAATGCTCCACGCATTAAGACAAAGTGGATGAACTAATCGCACAGATAGATGTAAATGGTACGATATAATTGGGATTACTAAGACATGGCTGCAGGGTGATCGGGGTGAGAATTGAATGTCCCAGGGTATTCAGTATTTAGGAAGGACCGGCATAAAGGACAAGGTGGAAGAGTGTCATTGTTGGTTAAAGAGGACATTAACATAATAGTGAGAAAGGATATTAGCTCTGATAACATGAGTCTGTATGGATGGAGTTGAGAAATACCAAGGGGCAAAAAACATTAGTGGATGTTATATATTGATCCCCAAACTGCACTGGTGATGCTGGGAATGGCATTAAATGCAAAATTAGTGATGCATGCTTATAAGTAATCGTGGGTGATTTTAATCTGCATATAGACTGGGCAAATCAAATGAGCCATAATGCTGTAGAGGAGGAATTCCTGGAATGTATACACAATGGTTTTCCTGGCCAATATGTGGAGGAACCAACTAGAGAGCAGGCCATCTTAGACTGGGCGCTATACAATGAGAAGGGAATCAATGCCAATCTAGCTGTACAACACCCCTTGGGGATGAGCGACCATAACGTGATGGGATTTTTTGTCAAGATGGAGAGTGAAGTAGTTGATTTGGAGATGAGGGTGCTGAATCTTAACAAAGGAAACTATGAGGATATGAGGCATCAGTTGGCCTTGGGGAATTACTTAAAGGGATAACGGTGGATATGCAATGGCAAACATTAAAGGAACACATGGAACTGCAACAGCTGTTTATTCCTGTCTGGCACAAAAGCAAAATGGGTCAGAGGACCAATCCATGACATACAAAGGAAATTAGAGATAGTATTCGATCCAAGGAAGAAGCATATGGATTGGTCAAGACAAGTAATAGGTCTAAGGATTGGGAGCAGTTTAGAATTCAGCAAAAGAAGGGCCAAGGGATTGATTAAGAAGGGGAAAATACAGTACAAAGTAAGAGGTTGGTGGAGACAAATGAAGTCCCCTACAGACAGAAACAGGGGAATGTATTATAGGGGACAAAGAAATGGCTGTGCAACTGAATATATATTTTGGTTCTGTCTTCACAAAAGAGGACACAAATCTGATAGCAGAAATGTTGGAGAATGCACGATTTAGTGAGAGGGAAGAACTGAGGGAGATCAATATTAGCAGAGAAATGGTGCTGGGAAAATTGATGGGATTAATGGTGGAAAAATCCACGGGCCTACATTCCAGAGTACTTAAGGAAGTGGTTCCAGAAATAGTGGATACATTGGTGATCATCTTCCAGGATTCTATAAATTCTGGACCAGTCCCTGCAGAATGGAGGGTAGCTAATGTCACTCTAATATTCAAAAAGGGAAATAGACAGAAATCAGGGAATTATAGACCAACAAGCTTAACTTTGGTAGTGGGGAAAATTCTCAAATGCATCATCAAGGACTTTACAGCAGACCATTTAAAAGCAGGATCAGACAGCGTCAGCATGGATTTACGAAGGGGACATCATGCTTGACAAATCTGTTGGAATTCTTTGAAGATGTGACTAGTTGACTTCACAAGGGGGAACCAGTCGATGTAGTATATTTGAACTTAGAGATTATCATACAAGATTAAAGTGCATGGGATTGAAAGAAGTTTATTGATGAATAAAAAACTGGTTGGCAGAGAGGAAACAAAGAATAGGAATGAATGGATCCTTTTCAAATTGGCAGGCAGTAACTAATGAGGTGCCAGAGGGATCGGTGTTGGGACCCCAGTTAGTCATAATATATACTAATGATTTGGATGAGGGAACAAAATGTAACATCTCAAAGTTTGCAGAGGATACCAAGTTGGGTTGGAGGGTGAACTGTGACGAGGATGCACAGCTCCTTCAGCATGATCTGGACAAGTTGGGTGAGTGGGCAAATCAGTGGCAGATGCAGCATAATTTGGATAGATGAGAGGTTATTCGCTTTGGAAGCAAAAACAAGGGGGCAGATTACTACCTGAATGGCTGTAAACTGAGAGAGGTGAGTGTGCAGCGTGACCTGAGTGTTCTTGTGCACCAGTTGCAGAAGGTAAGCATGCAGGTGCATCAGGCAGTAAAGGTGGCAAATGGCATGTTGACCTTCATTTTGAGAGGTTGAGTACATGAGCAGGGATGTGTTGTTGCAATTACATAGGGCCTTGGTGAGGGCATACTGAATATTATGTGCAGTTTCAGTTTCCTTTTCTGAGAAAGGATGTTCTTGCTCTCGATGGAGTGCAGCAAAGGTTTACCCAGCTGATTGTAGGGATGGTGGGACTGACGTATGAGGAGAGATTGAGTATGAGAATTGTTTTCCCTGGAGTTCAGACAAATGAGGATCTCATAGAGACATAAAATTCTAACAGGACTAGACAAGGTAAATGCGTGGAGGATTTTCCCTACGGTGGGGGAGTCCAGAACTAAGGGTCACAGTCTAAAGATTCAGGGTAGACCATTTAGGACGGAGGTGAGGAGACATTTCTTCACTCAAAGCCTGTGGAATTCATTACCATAGGATGTAGCTGATACAAAAACATTGAATGTGTTCAAGAGATGGCTAAATATAGCACTTAAGGCGAATGGGATCAAAGGTTCTGGAAGAAAGCAGGATTAGACTATTGAGTTGGACAATCAGCCATGATCATAACGAATGGCGGAGCTCGAAGGGCCACATAGCCTCCGCCTGCTGCTATCTTCTATGTAGACAGACAGGAATGGGGTTAACTTCATGAGATTGCATGGGTGTCTGAACTCATTATTGTAGCTAAAGGTATTGTTCTTTTGCATTGTAGTCTTTTTTGTTCTACGTTCCTTTTTAAATTAAAAAAGTCTTTTATTATTGATTGCAACAAGACCTTACATTTCCTCATTGGAGCACGGATGAATAAGACACGACCATATTAAGACATATAAAGGTTCTCAGCAGGCTTGACAGGGTAAATGTGAGAGATTGTTTCCCTTCTGGGAGAGCCTAGGACTAGGGGTGTAATCTCAGAGTAAGGATCGCCCATGTAAGACACATATGAGAAGCTTTTCTTCTCAGAGGATAGCGAATCTGTTGAATTCTTCACCACAGAGGGCTGGGTCATTAAGTGTGATCATAACCAAGATAGATAAATTTTTTAATCAGTAAGGAAATCAAGGGTTATAGGCTTAAGGTAAGAAAGTAGAGATGAGAGTTATCACATCAGATCAGTCAGTCATGATCTCATTGAATGATGCAGCATCTCAATGGACTGAATGGCCTAACTCCTATGATGTGCCCAATTTTGATAAGCGTGGCCATCTTGCCGCTGAAGCCTTCTCCATTGTTGCGGCCAGTGCAATGTACAATTTTTTTTCCCCTGTTCTCCCATTCAAGATTTTTTTGGACCAAAGTCTGGCATCTCTCCCACTCCCCCACTGACTTTGCCACAATGAGTAGTTCTACCAGGAGCATGGAGATTCCAACAGCATCGCTCAAGGAATCAAAGTATGCAAGCCTCTCCATCATTGCGGTGGTGATCCACAGAGGGCACCACTATCTGCCTATTTAAAGAATCTGAGCTGAGGTAGCTTTCTATGTCTACAATTTTAGTATTTTATATCATTGCAGAAACAAAGTTGGTAACTCCAACAAATTTAATTGCCTCTCCCAACAACCCAACTCTCTGCCAGGTGGGAATGCTTAAAATTGACCCCCAAAAACACAAAATAATGTTCATACAGTCTTGCACTAATCTTCCCACTGAATTGTAACTCAGCCAATTTAATTATCAAACCATCACTCCTTGTAGAAAATGCTCTTTCCATGTCGCATTACATTTTCGTCGTCAGAATCTACCACATTGCATACATTGGGAGAATAAAAACCGCTAGAATAGGATCTTATCATACATTTCTGATTCTTCTGCTATATGTCTTTCTCATGTGTGATGTACAGAGGTATGGCGCAGGTGTCAGGGTACGACATCGGCTGTACCAAAAAGGAAGCTCTAAGCCTCTTCTTCAACAACAGGATATTTTAAATTTGATGGATGAATAACGGTGTGTATGCACATATAAAAAAAACACAAACTATCTGCATGTCAGGCCCTAGGTAATGGATACATTATAAAATGAACTACAGTAATTCTTCACCTAACATTGACTCATTCAATGTTATTTTGTTATAATGTTCTCAATAAAATAAGGAACATATATCATAGAACATAGAACACTACAGCACAAACAGGCCCTTCGGCCCACAAGTTGCGCCGATCACATCATCACCCACCAACCTACAGACCTATCTATAACCCTCAATCTCATTAAACCCCATATACTCATCCAGAAGTCTTTTAAAAGACCCCAGCGAGTTCGCCTCCACCACCACTGACGGCAGCCGATTCCATTCACTCACCACCCTCTGAGTGAAAAACTTACCCCTAACATCACTTCTGAACCTCCCTCCCCGCACCTTAAATCTGTGTCCTCTCGTAGCGACCATTTCAAACCGGGGAAATAGCCTCTGAGAGTCCACCCTATCTATTCCTCTCAACATTTTGTAAACTTCTATCAGGTCGCCTCTCAACCTTCGTCTCTCCAGGGAAAAGAGTCCCAGCTCCCTCAACCTAACTTCATAAGGCATGCCTCCCAGTCCAGGCAACATCCTTGTAAATCTCCTCTGCACCCTCTCAATAGCTTCTACATCTTTCCTATAGTGAGGCGACCAGAACTGCGCACAATACTCCAAATGAGGCCTGACAAGGGTCTTATAAAGTTCCAGCATTACCTCCCGACTCCTAAACTCAATCCCTCGATTAATGAAGGCCAGTACACCATACGCCTTCTTGACCACCTCCTCCACCTGCGAGGCCGATTTAAGAGTCCTGTGGACCCGGACCCCAAGATCCTTCTGCTCCTCAACACTACTCAGACTTCTGCCCTTGATAGTGTACTCGTTCATCCCGTTGGTTCTGCCAAAATTGACAACTACACATTTATCCGCGTTGAAGTCCATCTGCCACTTCTCCGCCCAGTCCTGCATCCTATCTATGTCCTGCTGCAACTTTTGCCATCCTTCCAGATCATCCACAACACCACCGACCTTCGTGTCATCAGCGAACTTACTTACCCATCCCTCCACTTCCTCATCCAGGTCATTTATGAAAATGACAAACAACAAGGGTCCCAGAACAGATCCTTGAGGCACTCCGCTGGTGACTGACCTCCATTCAGAAAAAGCCCCATCCACAACCACTCTCTGCCTTCTGCAGGCAAGCCAGTTCTGGATCCACAAGGCCAAAGGCCCTTGGATCCCATGCCCTCTCACCTTCTCAAGAAGTCTTGCATGGGGGACCTTATCAAACGCCTTGCTGAAGTCCATGTACACTACGTCCACGGCACTTCCTTCGTCAATGTGTTCAGTCACATTATCGAAGAACTCAACTAGGCTCGTAAGGCACGACCTGCCCTTGACAAATCCATGCTGACTATTCCTGATCATGTCAAACCTCTCCAAATGTTCGTAAATCTTGTCCCTCAGAAGCCTCTCCATCAGCTTACCAACCTGAGGTCAGACTCACCGGTCGGTAATTTCCCGGGCTATCTCTGTTCCCTTTCTTAAAAATAGGAACTACATCCGCAATCCTCCAATCCTCTGGAACCTCTCCCGTCTCCATTGACGACGCAAAGATCATCGCCAGGGGCTCTGCAATCTCTTCCCTCGCCTCCCACAGTATCCTGGGGTACATCCCATCTGGTCCCGGCGACTTATCTACCTTGATAGAATTCAAAAGTTCCAACACATCCTCCTCCTTAATATTCACGTACTCAATCCTTTAAATATCCTTTTGATGTTGCAATGCTTACTGTGACGTTGTTTGCCAAAGAGTTCCCGACCCATGATTTGCACATTTTAGGCTGAAGATCTGAAATTTACCTTGATAAATAAGCCCACATCGCAATGACAACCTCACCCTGTGGTTTTCTCCGGTTTGCTCTCCCTTGGCTGAGGAACAGCAACTAGACGTCGACATTGTACTCTGCAGTTTCCAAAGCCTTTTCATCTGCTATTAACCTAAAGGATATCTAACATTCCTTGCCAACTTACATCAGAGAAACCACCAGTTCCCTGAACTCAGGTGATCAGGATGACATTTTGCAATTTCCCTTGCACCAGTGGGGTTCGTGCACCATTACCACCACCTGGAAGTCGTCCTGATGCTCCTTTCCCTAAGCTTCTGTCTTACCAGCTTTTGCTATTGAAGTACTGGTATCTGCCACCAGGGCACTCCTTCAACTGTTGCAGCACCAATCCTATCTTCTGCTACTAGATGGAGCTCAGTCACTCCAAAAACAGGGAGGAACAAGCTTCAGATCCAGCACTAATTTTAAATTTATATTTCTTTTACATTATAAATGTAGGTTTTTAATTTAGGAACATGGAAATTTAAGAACATGTAGAATTTTAACCTATATTTTGTTTCCCCCCTTGGGCAAGCAATGTCCAGAAGAGCACAACTACAGTTTTTACATTAGTAATAGGAACATTTAATTCACTTAATGTTATTTAGCTTGAAGTTGCAGTTATCAGGAATGCATTAGAACGTTAAGTGAGGAATGACTATATTCTAGTACTGCTATCCGAGAATCTGACGAAAAATAATATCCTCTCTCTGACATTTTACAGTTATATTGCTTTGTTGTTTGTTATTTTGTACAATAATAGGCATTTAAGAAGTGGTACAGTGGTTAGCACTACTGCCTCACTGGGCCAGGGACCTAAGTTCAATTCCTGGCTTGGGTCACTACTGTCTGTGTGGGGTTTGCATGTTCTCCCCATACCTGCTTGGGTTTCATCCGGGTGCTCCGGTTTCCTCCCAGTCCAAAGATGTGCGGGGGTTAGGTTGATTGGCCATGCTAAATTACCCCTTAGTATCAGGGGGACTAGCTATCATAAATACACGGGGTTACAGGGAAAGGATGTAGATGGGATTGTTCCAGTGCAGGCTTGATGGGCTGAAGGCCTCCTTCTGGACTGTAGGGATTCTCTGAAGAACATGTTCACTTGTTAAAATATTGTCTCTCAGGATAGCCACATTTACAATTCAAGTATCAGATTACATGGGCAAAGTTACTGACTTTTTCAAAAGGGAATACAGGTTTGGTTTTTACGTAATTGTCTGCCTATTCAGCGAGAGGTGTAGCTTTGTCCAATTACGTTCAATTCTGGTCCACTCATATTTGCAGGGGTGAAGTAAAATGCTGCTTCTCAGCCACTCATCAACACTAGAAAATCAATAAAATATCATTCTCACAAGCAAAATTTCATGTAGAGAAGAAACAAGACAATTTATTAATGCTGTTCATATCATTATTCCCATGAGTTTTTTCCTAATTATGACCAGGAACAGATGAAGACGTTATTCTATAGCACAGTTCACAACATAAAATTTAATATGGAGTGTGAACTTCAAAGAAACAAAGGAATAGGGCTCGATTATTATTGAAAAATGATTTTTAAAGCACCAACCTTTTGTAGAAAGCCTTGGTGTTCACTGCACTTACCTGTATTTGAAGCTGAACGTTTCCCTCTCAAACTGCGGTTTTTGGAAACTTCCAGTGACTGGGTTAAATCAAGGTCATGAAGAATTAGAAGATAACCAGATGATGTTGATATTAGCATTTTTGAACAGTCTGGTGTTAAACGCATTCGCATCAGGTAACGGGTGTGGAAGAATTTCTTGTGTGGACAGCCATCTTCTGTGCATCTGTTACAAACATAAAATGAAAGTTAGAATTACCATAACAATACACATATTACTAAAATACTTCCGATATGTCATCCAAGCAAATATTTTGGTGTATCAAGCAGCAATGCCATGTAAACTGATTTGCCCAATTTCTACACAGCAAGACCTCCAGGATCTGCTAGAGATAACTGTACAAGTGCTGCAGCTGTTTTGTCATGTTAAATTTAAATGTGTAATATTGAAGCAACTTGGAGTCCGTATTTAGGCTACTTGTTCAGCTTCTGAAGCATCCAGGACCTACCCATTTAAGCACATTATTTATGGCAAGTGAATGCATGCTGTATCTATCAAAAAACAACCTGCTAATGCTACATTCAGTATATTGAAAAAAACTTTTCTGCTGTATGCTATCATTCTATTCCGCTCCCATTGTAATTAAGTACAAACTTCATTTTAAATGGAAAAGGAATTCTCATTATTACATAAAGTCAGTCTGCAGTGTTTTGAAAGTCAAATTGACAGTGAATTTGGTCAATAGAGTTCACTCAAAGTCTTATATATTCTGGTTGAATGGAACATTTTAAAATCACAGTTGATGCATTAATATAAGAGGTAATTATTTTGGTTTCTAACTTTTGACTGGTATATATTTAATATTCCTTTACAACAATATTATAAATAAAATCAACTGCATTTGATTTTCCAGAAGACTATTTCAATGGCTTTCCTCACAACAAAAGTATTTTTCAAACCAACTTCTTGAAACTGTTCCTTCAATCACAAAACTCTCACACTTCCAGCTGCTTCAGCGACCAGCATAAATGAGAACTCTACGCAGCCCAGACATTCCCTCTTCCACCTTCTTCCATCTGGAAAAAGGTACAAAAGTCTGAGGACGCATACCAACCGACTCAAGAACAGCTTCTTCCATGCTGCCATCAGATGTTTGAATGGATCTACCTCGCATTAAGTTGATCTTTCTCTACACCCTAGCTATGACTGTAACACCACATTCTGCACGCTCTCATTTCGTCTACGTACAGTACGTTTTTTCTGAATAGCGTGCAAGAAGCAATGCTTTTCACTGTATACTGATACATGTGACAATATCAAATCATATCAAAAATCAAATCAAATGCATGCCATTATTAAAGTTAAGATTCATAATACAGTTTGATTTAGTGAACAAAGCCAGAATGGCTGGCAGCCCAGGAATACTAACTAGTGATGTTCCATCACATGGCAATATTATTATATTCACTAATAATATGAAGCTATGTAGATACATAAAACCAGTGGTTTTCAAAGGTGTTTAAACTAAATAAGGACACATTTCTAAAATTGCAAAAGTTTTCAATGTACATAAATGTACAAAGAACAAAGAAAAAAAAAGCACGGGAAACAGGCCCTTCAGCCCGACAAGCCCATGCCGTCATTTCAACATTACCATTCCCCCCTTCACCCATGACCCTTATCTATGCTTATGGCATTCCACATTGAGGAAAACTAATTTAGGGACAATTTATTACCTCCAATCAGCCTAATAGCACACCTTTGGGGTGTGGGAGGAAACCGGAGCACCCGGAGAAAACCCACACTTGATGTATTTAGGAAAAAGAAACATTGACCATATGTACAACATGAAGTGTTCCATTTTGTAGTGGGCAAGAGCTTCTAACACAATTGCATAGGGATACAGTTTGTGAAAGCACTGTAATACTTCAAGATGGGACCGGCCCACCTAAACTGGCCACGCCAAAAGATGGGTAGCATCAGTCAAGGAAGGCATCAATTTATTTAGCAGCTGCCACATTTAAGTTTAAGAGTCATACAGGTAACAATAATTTGCATCCATAAAGCACCTTTAAAGTAGAGAAACTTCCAATAGCAGGGTGGAAAAATTTGGGATCAATAACACAGGAAACAACTCAGAAAAGAGTGACCAAGCTGGTTTCAGGCTATCAGGGAATTAAGTTAGGTAGAAAGAATCATTAAATTGAGCTTGATTTCTTTGTGAAAAGGAAACTTGATAGACATTTAGAAAAAATAAACTTAAGTAAAAATAACAGGATCATGATCAATTGGGCCAGTGGACTGACGAATGGCAGATGGAGTTTAATTTAGACAAATGCAAGGTAATGCATTTTGGTAGATTGAACTAGGGCAGGACTTCCTCAATTATTGGTCGGGAGTTGGGGAGAGTTACAGAACAAAGAGATCTAGGGGTACATGTTGATAGCTCCTTGAAATTGGAGTCACAGGTGGACAGAGTGGTGAGGAAGGCATTCGGCATGCTTGGTTTCATTGGTCAGAACATTGAATGCAGGAGTTGGAACGTCTTATTGAAGTTGTACAAGACATTGGTAAGGCCATACTTGGAATACCGCGTGCAATTCTGATCACCCTATTATAGAAAGGATATTATTAAACTAGAAAAGAGTGCAGAAAAGATTTACTAGGATGCTACTGGGACTTGATGGATTGCGTTTTAAGGACAGGCTGGGTAGACTGGGACTTTTCTCTCTGCAGCATAGGAGGCTGAGGGGTGATCTTATAGAGGTCTATAAAATAAAGAGGAGGCAGATCAGCTAGATAGTCAATATCTTTTCCAGAAGATAGGGGAGTCTAAAACTAGAGGGCATAGGTTTAAGCTGAGGCAAGAGATACAAAAGATACAGAGGGGCAATTTTTTTCCCTCAGAGGGTGGTGAGTGTCTGGAACAAACTGCCAGAGGAAGTAACAGAGGCGGGTACAATTTTGTCTTTTAGCAAGCATTTAGATAGTTACATGGATACGATGGGTATAGAGGGATATGGGCCAAATGTGGGCAATTGGGATTAGCTTAGGGGTTTTGAAAAAAAAAGGGAGGCATGGACACGCTGGGCCAAAGGGCCAGTTTCCATGCTGTAAACCTCTATGACTCTAAATATCATCTCCAATGAATAAAGCTGAAAGAAAGACATTTACATGAAACATTAAGAGTCAACAATTTGTTTTTTTTTGCAAATTTGCATTTTGTTACCTTCAGTTTGTGCTAAGGTGATTAATTCAATACAAGAGTAGATAGCAAAATGGTTATGAAACTGGATTAGTAACCCAGAGGGCCTGGACCAATGATCTAGAAACAAGTTCAAATCCGACCATGGCAACTGGTGAATATAAATTCAATTAATTAAATATATCTGGAATTAAAAACTTGTATTAATGACATGCCAATAAAATGCGAAAGTGATCAAAACTAAAACTTCTTTTGCAATTTTTAATATGGACTTTTTCTGAACGAGTGATGCTACCACAGGTTACATGACTCAAGAATGGCCCTCTGTTCTGTAAATCTCTACCAGCAGTCACAAGGACAAGACAGTCATTTGCAGTAAAAAATGTGAGTATTGCTGAAATTCTCAAATTGGCAAAGCTTTCTATCCTCCACTCGTCAGGACGATACAAGAAAACCAATGTCAGGGGAAACAACAACTTTATACTATATGAGAAAAGAGAGCTGACTGGTTGGCAATTGGACTCTGATTGTTGAATATACAGTCATGGTTAATGCTGACTGACAGTTGAACGCCAAGCATTGTTTGAACTTTAAACCAGGCAGTTTGACTCTGATCAGTCAAGGTACTTGCTTGAGGAATGAACCTGTGAATGGCTCTCGCTTGTTTTGTTTAGCTGAGACAGGTGCAATATGTGTACGCGTTCTGTCTGCAAAGAACAAGGTCCTTTATAGGAGGGATGTCCGAGGTAGATTCTTCACTCAGAAGTGGTTGGGGTGTGGAATGCACTGACTGCTCCGATAGTGGCATTGGAGACTTTAGGAACTTTCAAGCGGCTATTGGACAGACACATGGAACACACTTGAATGGTAGGGACTGGGATAGGTTGATCTTGGGTTCAGACATAGCTTGGCACAACATCGAGGGCCGTGTGTACTGTTCTACGTTCTATTAATACAGGTAGCTTCCACAACACACAAATATGCCACCTGCAAACCTGATGACCTTAATCTGGCTGTCAACATAACTTTTGGATTATTTAACAAATGTTGTCCAATTGCAGAATCAGATCTAATGTCAGACGTTGTTTTGAGGTGGTGGCTTAATGTTATTGTCACTAGATTAATAATCCAGAGACTGGGCAAGATCTGGGGACCCAGTTCAAATCCCAGCACGGCAGTTGATGAAATTTGAATTCAATAAAAATCTAGAATTAAAAGCTTGCTGGTGACCATGAAACCGTTGTCAATTGTCGTACAAATCCATCAGGTTCACTATTGTCCTTTAGGGAAGGAAGTCTGCCGTCCTTATCTGGTCTGGCCTACATATGACTCCAGATCCACAACAGTGTGGTTAACTCTCAAATGTCCTGTCAAATGGTGGGCAGTTAGAAAAGGGCAATAAATACTGGCCCAGACAGTGACACCCACATCCCACAATTACATTTTTAAAAATTGCAGGCTGGTTGGGTACAGTCTGCGCCTCACCTGTTGTGATCAGTGGAAGTGGCATGCTGTTGTAAATCTGACAAAGGAGTGGGAATAATTATCTTTAACAAATGTGATTATAGGAATAAACTGCACTCCATTTTTAATGACGGGTCCAAATTTGTATCCACTGAACCTGCCACTCTACCTGATCTTACAGCTTTGCCCAAAAAACAAAGCTTGCTGGATCTGTGCGAAAGTGATGAGCTGCCACATGATGTATGATCAGGTTCGTCCTCTTGATTTCTTATATCCACAGACATATAGGCTTGCCAGAGACACTCAAAAGTGATGTTTCTTTATGCCCATATTATCCACGATGGATCTTCTGCACAATTCGAATTGGCCAATGGATTATCAACTCGAGCTTCCTTAACACATATGGCTCCAAATCAGTACATGTAAAATGCGTTCCAGCTATTATTCCATTCAATAACATATTTATCACCTTCCCCATCACAGGACCATACCTGGTATGTCTTTGAACTTGAGAAACTGTCATGGGCAAATGATCTACTAGCTCATTAGCAAAACTAGCTCAATAGGTAAAGGTAAGCATGTCTCACAATGCATCAACGTCATTCTGAATAACAATACTTCGAGAGTATGCAGATCGGATCAGTGACCATGTTTGCAATCGGCTAGTAGCTAATAACAGTATGCCTTTAAAAGACCCAAAAACAGTTAAGGGTCGACGAAGAGAGGGGATTAAGGGTTATGGGGAGAGGGCGGGAATGTGGAACTGAGCCACGACAGATCAGCCATGATCTTATTGAATGGCGGGGCAGGCTCGAAGGGCCAGATGGCCTACTCCTGCTCCTATTTCTTATGTTCTTATGACTATATAAATAATGATGAAACCTTGTTACGCCAAAAATTATATTCAATGCTTCTTTTTCTGGCTGAACGTAATTAGATGGAGCACTAGTCAGAGTACATTAAGCAAAAACTATTGGTCATTCTTTTCCCGAAAGTATAACGTGTGAAACTACTGCCCTTACTCCATAAGGTGAAGCGTCGCAAACATCAGTGATGGTAGCTTTGGATTAAAATTAACCAATACTTCAGAATTCTGCAAGCATCTTTGACCCTTGCACGCTTTCTCACATTATGGTGTCCAGTCCCATGTCGATAAATTATGCAATGGCCTTAATTATGTAGCTAGTTAGAAACAAATTTGTCTTAATTTATTCATCCTAGGACTTCACTTACATCCCATTTGTTGGATGTGATGCTTTTAAAATATCATCCAAGTGTTTAGGTGCTTTATGCAGGCCTTCACTGTCATAGCACACCAAAACACTAGACTTAAGTCTGGAAAAAGTTGCACTTTTCTTTCTTGATGTGCAGACCATATGTTTGAAGACGTTCCAATGTTGCTTCTGAATTATTCAACTGCATTTGTTCACTGGACCTTGTAATTAGAAATATCATCCAAGTAACATTGTACACCAGAGAGACCACTTAACATCTGAGTGATCAATCTTTGGAATGTTATTCCAAAAGGCAATCTTTTATAATGAAAAAGATCTTTATGAGTAACAATGCTTGTGATTCAGCAGCTGCATTCAATTGTAAATATGCTTGTGAAAGATCAATCTTGCTGAATTTCTAGCCACCTGATATTCCAGCAAACAAATCTTTGATGGAAGGAATTAGATATTTTGTGACATGCTTGTTGCTGTTTGGATTCTTAAGGGCATTCTCAACTTTTGGATCTTCATTCTTGCACCAAATTCTGAAGCCTCTTTAACAGCCAGTTCCATCAACGCTGCCATTTATACAGTTTTTTTTTTAAACGTCAAAAGATCTTCAGTGAGCAATCTTCTCTGAATAGCCTAGTTTTGGAGACCACAAACTAGATGATCTCAAAGAGAATTGTCTAATGGCTCACCAAACTCACAATGCTATGTCAGACTTTAAGGTTGCCACATATGCAAACAACACCACAAACATGAACTGAACCGTCTGGTTTCATGACACGTATGATGGGAGTAGTCCAGTTGTTGTGACCAGCTTTAACACCAATTTTAACATGTCGTACTAATTCATTTTTGACCTTGGAGCGAATTGCATATGGCACTGCTCTTGCTTTGAGATGTTTTCGCCGATTATTAGGTTTTATTTTGAGTTTCACTTGAACTCTCTTTATTGAGCCAAGTGACTCTTCAAAATATACACACTTGTATTTATCCAGAAGGTGCGGTAGGTCTGTTTTAGCATCTACCCATTTGTTGGCATTTGTTGCAATCTTCTGCAAGCATAATCTCCCAAATAGAGCTGGAAAATTATCATATGAGGGGGGCAATTCTGCTGTTTGTCCATTGAACTCTACATTGACAATGATATAACCTTTTAACAGCATCCCTCCAGTATATGTCATTAAAATCACATCAGATGGTTTTCGAGGGTTCCATTTTTGTCGGTAAGCGGTCTCAGGAATTAAAGGTACAGCAGCACCTGTATCAACCTCCATCCTAATGCGTTGTCCACTCAACTTTAGAATCATCTTGAATCCACGTGATCCACCCTGTATGGATAAGACGTTCAGTTGGAGCTCATCATCATATTTCTGGACATTCTCTTCTAGTTATAATTCTTCTCTTGTTTTGTAAATTCTTTTTGTAGAATGCAACTTGTTCTTCTTGAAGGTACGCAGATTCTTCTCCTGATTATTCTTCTTACAGGAAGGTAGTATAGTTCTATAAGTTTTGCAATGTGACCCATTTGGCCATAATTCTTACATTGACTACTCTTGCTCCAGCGTTCACTTGCTGAATGGCCCATTTGGCACATCTGTGACATGCTTGTTGCTGTTTTGACTTCTTATGGGCAGTTCCCAACTTGTGGATCTTCATTCTTGCACCAAATTCTGAAGCCTCTAACAGTCAGTTCCGTCAACGCTGCCATTTATACTCCTGGTTTTTTTAATGTCAAAACATGTTCACTGAGCAATCTTCTTTGAATAGCCTAATTTTGGAGACCACAAAGCAGATAATCTCAAAGAGAATCGTCTAATGGCTCACCAAACTCTCGATGCTGTGCCAGACTTTTTAATGCTTTTGTCTTCCATTTGGTTCCTTTAAGAGCCTGAACCGTTCCGCAATGATCACTGGCTCTGGAGAGTAACGCTGTTCGAGGATCTTTGTCAGGTCATTGTAAGTTTTGTTTCCTGGCTTTGCTGGATGGATCAAGCTCTCGAGCAAAGCAAAGGCTTTCTTTCCTATTGTTCTGAGGAAAAATTGGTCCAAGCAGCTTATTTGCAATTTTCACTTGAACAAAATACTGAAAACGCTCTGCATAGATCTCTTATGATTATTTTTTTCAATGAAAAGGTCCCATGTTTCTCTTGCAGGCCAGTGACTCAAGGCTACTCAGTATAGCTTTCTTTATTGTCTTCCCAATATTTTCCTTTTTACCCTGGAGACTGTTGACTTGATTATTAAATGATACCAACCATGCAGCAAAGCATCCCTCTTTTCAAGTATGCCAGATACAGGACTCTTAAATCGGCCTCGCAGGTGGAGGATGTGGTCAAGAAGGCGTATGGTGTACTGGCCTTCATTAATCGAGGGATTGAGTTTAGGAATCGGGAGGTAATGCTGCAACTTTATAAGACCCTTGTCAGGCCTCATTTGGAGTACTGTGCGCAGTTCTGGTCGCCTCACTATAGGAAAGACGTAGAAGCTATTGAAAGGGTACAGAGGAGATTTACAAGGATGTTGCCTGGACTGGGAGGCATGCCTTATGAAGTTAGGTTGAGGGAGCTGGGACTCTTTTCCCTGGAGAGACAAAGGTTGAGAGGTGACCTGATAGAAGTTTATAAAATGTTGAGAGGAATAGATAGGGTGGATTCTCAGAGGCTATTTCCCCGGGTTGAAATGGTCGCTACGAGAGGACACAGATTTAAGGTGCAGGGAGGAAAGTACAGAAGTGATGTTAGGGGTAAGTTTTTCACTCAGAGGGTGGTGAGTGAATGGAATCGGCTGCCGTCAGTGGTGGTGGAGGCGAACTCGCTGGGGTCTTTTAAAAGACTTCTGGATGAATATATGGGGTTTAATGGGATTGGGGGTTATAGATAGGTCTATAGATTGGTAGGTGTTGATGTGATCAGCGCAACTCGTGGGCCGAAGGGCCTGTTTGTGCTGTAGTGTTCTATGTTCTATACTGCCTAGAATCTCACCCTCACCTGATCAGGAAAAACCCTTCTTTTAAAACCACATGAAGAGATTTTTTTCCTTACTTGATCTTCCTTCACTGACACTTTCATCTTTAATCCTGATGCTGTTTCTCCTCAGTCTTCAAATATGGACCCACATTGATTTTTGTCTTAGAACAAAGAAAAGTACAACACAGGAACAGGCCCTTCGGTCCTCCAAGCCTGCTCCAATCATGATGCCCTCACTGAACTTAAAAAAAAACTTCTGCCCTTATTGGGTCTGTATCCCTCGACCATATACCCAACCAGATGCCTCAATGTTGCTAAGGGCCTACCTCTGGCAGCACACTTCAGGCACCCACTACTAAGAACATAAGAAATAGGAGCAGGAGCAGGCCATCTAGCCCTTCGAGCCTGCCCCGCCATTCAATAAGATCATGGCTGATCTGTCGTGGCTCAGTTCCACTTTCCCGCCCTCTCCCCATAACCCTTAATCCCCTCTCTTATCAAGAACCCATCAACCCGCTTCTTAAAAATATTTAGCAAGGCAGCCTCCACCACTTCAACGGGTAGAGAATTCCAGAGATTCACCACCCTTTGAGTGAAGAAGTTCCTCCTCAACTCCGTTCTAAACCGCCTCCCCTTTATCTTGAGGCTGTGCCCCCTAGTCCTACTGTCTTTTTTGAGCGGGAAGAGTCTCTCCACCTCTATCCTATCCATCCCATTCATCATCTTATACGTCTCAATGAGATCTCCCCTCATTCTTCTAAACTCTAACGAGTACAAGCCCAGTTTATTCAGCCTCTCCTCATAGCTCAATCCCCTCAACTCCGGTATCAGCCTAGTAAACCTCCTCTGCACTCCCTCCAGGGCCAAAATATCCTTGCGCAGGTGCGGCGCCCAAAACTGCACACAGTACTCCAGCTGCGGCCTCACCAATGCCCTATACAGCTGCAGCAAGACCTCCCTACTTTTATATTCAATCCCCCTCGCTATGAAGGCCAGCATCCCATTCGCCTTCCTGACCACCTGCTGCACCTGCAAGCTGGGTTTTTGCGACTCATGCACAAGGACCCCGAGGTCCCTCTGCACCGTCGCCTGCTGCAGTTTTTCGCCTCGTAAGTAATAGTCCTTCCTACCATTATTCCTACCAAAGTGGACCACCTCACACTTGCCAACATTAAATTCCATTTGCCATTTCCTGGCCCATTCGCCCAGCCTATCTAGATCCTTCTGCAGACTCTCCACACCCTCCGCACAATTTGCCGTTCCCCCAATCTTGGTGTCATCAGCAAATTTCGACACCCTGCACTCGGTTCCCTCCTCCAGATCATCTATATAAATGGTAAATAGCTGAGGCCCCAGCACCGACCCCTGGGGCACCCCACTAGTCACCAACCGCCAATCCGAATAGCACCCACTGACCCCCACTCTCTGCCTCCTATTTGACAACCAATCCTCTATCCACGCTAACACCCTACCCCCAACTCCATGTCCTCTGACCTTCTGCAGTAACCTCTTGTGAGGTACCTTGTCAAACGCCTTCTGAAAATCCAGAAAGACCACATCCACCGGCTCTCCTCTATCCACCGCCCTAGACACATCCTCATAGAACTCCAGTAAATTTGTCAGACACGACTTCCCTTTAATGAAACCGTGTTGCGTCTGCCCTATCAAGCAATTCCCTTCAAGATGCCTCGCAATTTCCTCCTTAATGACGGATTCTAACATTTTACCTACCACAGACGTTAAACTAACCGGCCTATAATTCCCCGCCTTTTGCCTGGCACCCTTCTTAAACAACGCCCTTAAACACCCTTCTTAAACTCTGTGTGATAAACTTCCCCCATACATCTCCCTTCAGGTCTTCTACTTGGAATCTTTTCTTGACCTTCTCTACGAAGCAAAATCCCGGCTTGTTGTCAATTTTCTTTTCATATCACGTCCTAACTACAAGAGGTTGTGAATTTTAAACAAAGTTGTGGTTTTCACATGTAGATCAAACAAGGTTTCTGGAAAGAGATGTTCTCTGCACTACACAAAGTAGAGGAGGTGATGGAATTGAACAGAGAGGGAATAGGGAGAGATGGTCCAAGTAAAGGCAGAAGGTTTTTTTAAAGTTAGGGCATCATGATTGGCACAGGCTTGGAGGGCCGAAGGGCCTGCTCCTGTGCTGTACTCTTGGTTCTAAGAAAAACAGCAGCCTTTGCAAACATCCTACTGACATTACCATCAAACCATGTGATCATCTCCTAAAGCAACCTGTAGCTTTTTTAACAAATAACAACCTGTATTTGTTGCAACTTACAAAATTAGACTACATAAACTGAGGGTTTAAACCCTAACCCTATTTTAAAAACACTACTACTTACATTCAGACAGTGAGAAGAGCGGAAAGTTCAGTTTGCGTCTGTCTCCTGTCTATAATAATTAATAAAGGCTACCATGTCATTATCAGATTGTCCATTATTCAAGGACATTTTTCACGTTTACCTTGTCTATCTTGTATTTGACTCCAGACCCAAAGCAAGAAAGATGGTTGACTCATAACTGCCCTGGGGCCTCAGCTTTTTACCATTTATATAGATGATCTGGAGGAGGGAACCGAGTGTAGGGTGTCAAAATTTGCTGATGACACCAAGATTGGGGGAACGGCAAATTGTGCGGAGGGTGTGGAGAGTCTGCAGAAGGATCTAGATAGGCTGGGCGAATGGGCCAGGAACTGGCAAATGGAATTTAATATTGGCAAGTGTGAGGTGGTCCACTTTGGTAGGAATAAAGGTAGGAAGGACTATTACTTACGTGGCGAAAAACTGCAGCAGGCGACGGTGCAGAGGGACCTCGGGGTCCTTGTGCATGAGTCGCAAAAACCCAGCTTGCAGGTGCAGCAGGTGGTCAGGAAGGCGAATGGGATGCTGGCCTTCATAGCGAGGGGGATTGAATATAAAAGTAGGGAGGTCTTGCTGCAGCTGTATAGGGCATTGGTGAGGCCGCAACTGGAGTACTGTGTGCAGTTTTGGGCGCCGCACCTGCGCAAAGATATTTTTGGCCTTGGAGGGAGTGCAGAGGAGGTTTACTAGGCTGATACCAGAGTTGAGGGGGTTAAGCTATGAGGAGAGGCTGAATAAACTAGGCTTGTACTCGTTAGAGTTTAGAAGAATGAGGGGAGATCTCATTGAGATGTATAAGATGATGAATGGGATGGATAGGATAGAGGTGGAGAGACTCTTCCCGCTCAAAAAACACAGTAGGACTAGGGGGCACAGCCTCAAGATAAAGGGGGGGCGGTTTAGAACGGAGTTGAGGAGGAACTTCTTCACTCAAAGGGTGGTGAATCTCGAATTCTCTGCCCGTTGAAGTGGTGGAGGCTACCTCGCTAAATATTTTTAAGACGCAGGTTGATGGGTTTTTGATAAGAGAGGGGATTAAGGGTTATGGGGAGAGGGCGGGAAAGTGGAACTGAGCCACAACAGATCAGCCATGATCTTATTGAATGGCGGGGCAGGCTCGAGGGGCTAGATGGCCTACTCCTGCTCCTATTTCTTATGTTGTTATGTTCTTTGAAGTGGCCTTGCAGTTGTATTTAAGAAAGCAGCTCACCTCCACCTCTCAAGTGCAAATAGGAATGCATTAAACACCCACATCGCATGAATTATTATATTCTCAAAATTCACAAGGGACTAGGAAGCACATATAAAGATCTTCGGTAATGAATCCTTGGTTGAGATAGATACAGAAGGGCTTGAAGAAACAGGTCTACTGAACTGAATGGTCTCTTGTTGCACTCTGTAAATTTCCTCTGGGTGCTCCTGTTTTCTCCCAGTGTAAAGATTTGCAGATTAAGTGCAGTGGCTGTGCTCAATTGCCCATAGTGCCCCAAGATGTATAGGGTAGAGGGATTAATGGGTTATAGAACATAGAACAGTACAGGCCCTTCGGCCCTCAATGTTGTACTGAGCTATGTCCAAACCCAAGATCAAGCTATCCCACTCATTATCATTCTGGTGTGTTCCATGTGTGTTCCATTTTTGATAAGAGAGGGGATTAAGGGTTATGGGGAGAGGGCGGGAATGTGGAACTGAGCCACGACAGATCAGCCATGATCTTATTGAATGGCGGGGCAGGCTTGAAGGGTTAGTTGGCCTACTCCTGCTCCTATTTCTTATGTTCTTATCCAATAACCGCTTAAAGTTCCTAGAGTGTCCGGCTCCACTATCACAGCAGGCAATGCATTCCACATCCCAACCACTCTCTGAGTAAAGAACCTACCTCGGACATCCCTCCTATATCTCCCACCATGAACCTTTTGTTGTAGCCCCTAGCAACAGCTACATCCACCGAAGGAAATAGTCTCTGGACGTCCACTTTATCTGTCTCCCTCATTACCTTATAAACTTCTATTAAATCATCTCTCATCCTCCTTTGCTCTAAAGAAAAAAGCCCCAGCTCCCTCAATCTTTCCTCAAAAGACCTACCCTCCAAACCAGGCAGCATCCTGGTAAATCTCCTCTGCACTCTCTCCAATGCTTCCACATCCTATTTATAGTGAGGTGACCAGAACTACAACAATATTCCAAATGTGGTTTCATCAAGGTGTGTACAGTTGCAGCAGAACCCCACGACTCTTAAACTCAAATGCCCTGTTAATAAACACTAACATACTATAAGCCTTCTTCACGGCTCTATCCCCTTGAGTGGCAACCTTCAGAGATGTGTGGGTATGAATCCTAAGATCTCTCTTGTTCCTCCACATTCCTCAGAACCCTGCCGTTGAGCCTGTAATCCACATTCTAGTTTGACCTACCACTTATCAGGGTTAAACTCCATCTACCACTTTCCTGCCCAGCTCTGCATCCTATCAGTGTCTCTTTGCAGCCTACAAGACCCCGCCACCTCATCCGCTTCTCCACCAATCTTGAGTCCATCAGCAAATTTACTAACCCACCCTTCAGCCCCCTCTTCCAAGGCATTGATAAAAATCACAAATAGCAGAGGACCCAGCACTGATCCATGTGGTACACCGCTGGTAACTGGCCTCCAGTCTGAAAATTTTCCGTTCACCACCACCCTCTACCTTGTATGATACAGCCAGTTACTTATCCAATCGGCCAAATTTCCTTCTATCCCACACCTCCTTATCTTCATGAGTCTACCATGGGGAACCTTATCAAATGCCTTACTAAAATCCATGTATACGACATCAACTGCTCTACCTTCATCTACACACTTAGTTACCTCCTCAAATAATTCAATCAAATTTGTCGGCAAGACTTACCCATTATGAAACCGCGCTAACTATCCCAGATTAAGCTGCATCTTTCCAAATGGTCATAAATCCTATCCCTCAGGACCTTTTCCATTAGCTTACCAACCACCAAAGTAAGACTAACTGGCCTATAATTACCAAGGTCTTTCCTATTTCCTTTCTCGAAGAGAGGAACAACATTCGCCACTCTCCAGTCCTCTGGCACTATCCCTGTGGACAGTGAGGACCCAAAGATCAAAGTTAAAGGCTCCGCAACCTCATCTCTTGCCTCCCTAAGTATCCTAGGATGTATCCCAACGGGCCCAGAGGACTTATCCATCCTCGGGTTTTTCAAAATTGCTGATACATCTTCCCTCAAAACATCTACCTCCTTCATCCTATCAGCCTGTATCACACACACATCCTCTAAAACATGGCTGCTCTCCTTAGTGAGGGATGTCAGAAGAAAAGTATTCATTCAACGCCTCACCTATCTCTTCTGACTCCATGCACAAGTTCCCACTACTATCCTTGACTGGCCCTAACGTCACCCTGGTCATTCTTTTATTTCTCACATAAGAGTGAAAAGCCTTAGGGTTTTCCTTGATCCGACCCGCCAAGGACTTCTCATGCCCCCTCCTAGCTCTCCTAAGTCCTTTTTTCAAACTCATTCCTGGCTTCCTTGTGACCCTCAAGCGACCCAACTGAACTTTGTTTTCTCATCCTTACATACACTTCCTTTTTCCTCTTGACAAGACATTCAACCTCCTTTGTGAACCATGGTTCCCTCACTCGGCCATTTCATTCCTGCCTGACAGGGGCATATCTATCAAGGACACGCAGTATTCGTTCCTTGAACGAGCTCCACTTTTCATTTGTGCACTTACCTGAGTTTCTGTTCCCATCTTGTGCTCTCTCATTCTTACCTTATTGCATCATAATTACCCCTGCCCTGCCGTGTGACCCTATCCCTCTCCATTACAATAATGAAAGACACCGAATTGTGGTCACTATCTCCAAAGTTCTCTCTCACAAACAAATCTAACACTTAGCCCGGTTCATTACCGAGTCCAATGTGGCCCCACCTCTTGTTGGTTTATCCACAGTGTCAAGAAACTCTCCTGCACACACTGTACAAAAAGTGCCCCACCCGAACTATTCGGCCTATAAAAGTTCCAATCAATATTTGGAAAGTTAAAGTCATCCATGATAACTCCACGTGACCTCCATACCTATCCATAATCTGCTTTGCCATTTTCTCCTCCACATCTCTATTACTATTTGGGGTTCGATAGAAAACTCCTAACAATGTGACTGCTCCTTTCCTATTTCTAACACGAAAGTTGGAGGTGTTATGGATAGTTTGGAGGGATGTCAGAAGTTGCAGCGTGACAGATAGGATGCAAGACTGGGCAGAGAAGTGGCAGATGGACTTCAACCCGGATAAATGTGTGGTGGTTCATTTTGGCAGGTCAAATGGGATGAAGGAATAGAATATTAAGGGTAAGACTCTTGGCAGCGTGGAAGATCAGAAGGATCTTGGGGTCCGGGTTCATAGGGCTCTCAAATCAGCTTCGCAGGTAGAGGACATGGTTAAGAAGGCGTATGGTGTACTGGCCTTCATCAATCGAAGAATTGAGTTTAGGAGTCAGGAGATAATGCTGCAACTGTATAAGACCCTGGTCAGACCCCACTTGGAGTACTGTGCTCAGTTCTGGTCGCCGCATTACAGGAAGGATGTGGAAGCCATAGAAAGGGTGCAGAGAAGATTTACAAGGATGTTGCCTAGATTGGGCGGCATGCCTTATGAGGATAGGTTGAGAGAGCTCGGTCTTTTCTCTTTGGACAGACGAAGGATGAGAGGTGACCTGATAGAGGTGTATAAGATGATGAGAGGTATTGATCGGGTAGATTCTCAGAAGCTTCTTCCCAGGGCTGAAATGGCTGACACAAGAGGACACAGGTTTAGGGTGCTGGGGAGTAGATACAGAGGAGATGGCAGGGGTAAGTTTTACACTCAGAGGGTGGCGGGTGTGTGGAATCGGCTGTCAGCTGTGGTGGTGGCGGCAGATTCGACAGGGTCGTTTAAGAGACTTCTGGATGAGTACATGGGACTTAGTAGGATTGAGGGTTATAGGTAAGCCTAGTAGGTAGAGACATGTTCAGCGCAACTTGTGGGTCGAAGGGCCTGTTTGTGCTGTAGTTTTTCTAAATTCTATGTTCTAACTTCAGCCCATATTACCTCAGTTGGCAGATCCCCCTCGAAATGCCTTTCAGCAGGCGTTAAGCTATCCTTGATTAACAATGCTACTCCTCCACCCCTTTTACCGCCTTCCCTACTCTTACTGAAACATCTATACCCTGGAACTGCCAACAACCATTCCTGTCCCTGTTCTAACCATGTCTACGTAATGGCCACAACATCATGGTCCCAAGTACTAATCCATGTTCCAAGTTCACCTACCTTATTCCAGATGCTCCTTGCATTGAAGTAGATACACTTCAACCTACCATCCTGTCTGCCAGTACACTCCTGCAACCTTGATACCTTCCTCAGTACCTCACTACCCTCAACAGTAGCTTTTGGACTACAGCTCGTTTTCCCATCCCCTTGGCAAATTAACACCCCCACCCCTGAAGAGCCATAGCAAATTTCCCTCCCAGGATACTGGTGCCCCTCTGGTTCAGGTGCAAACTGTCCTGTTTGTACAGGTCACACCTTCCCCAGAATGTGCTCCAATTATCCATGTAAAAGAAATCCTGTCTCTCCTACACCATACCTGCAGCCACATGTTAATCTGCACTCTCTCCCTGTTCCTCAACATGGAACGTGGCACCAGCAACAAACTAGACATGACAACATACTTTGTCCTGGCTCTCAGTTTCCATCCTAGCTCTCTAAATTCCCGTTTTAAATCCCCATCCCTTCTCCTACCTATGTCGCTGGTACCGATGTGTATCATGACCTGCGATTGATCCCCCTCCCCCTTAAGGATCCTGAAAACATGGTCCGCGATAGCACAGACCCTCGCACCCAGGAGCCAACATACCATCCCTGAGTCTCTTTTGCTGCCACAGAACCTCCTATCTGCCCCTTTAACCACTGCGTCCCCAATAGCTATTGCTCTCCTGCTCTTCCCCCCTCCTTTCTGAGGCACAGGGACTGACTCAGTGGTGGCGATCTGGTCACCTTGGCTTACCGCTGGTCAGACGGCCCCCTCAACAGTATCCAATGCGCTATACTTGTTGCTGAGGAGAACAACCACACGGGATCCCCACCCTGGCTGCTTCCTCCCAGCCCCTCTCACCGTCACCCATCTATCTTCTTTCTTCAGAGTATCTAAATCCCTGAAGCTTTTATCTATGATCACCTCTGCCCCCCAAATGACCTGAAGTTCATCCAGCTCCAGTTCCCTAACTGAGAAGCTGGAGATGGGTGCAATTCCCACAGGTGAAATCAGCAGGGACATTGACAGCATCCCTCACCTCAAACACTCTGCAGGAGGAACATTGCATTGCCTTTCCTGCCATTCCCTCTAGATAGAAAGGAAGAAAGAAAGATCTTGCCTGATATTCCCCTACACCCATTAGGTTAGAGGAAGAAACAAAACAAAAAGAAGAAAGCTTACCTGCTCTCACTCCAAGTCCTTTTTTCTAGGTTAGAGGAGGGGGGAGGGTGGAAGACTCTACACGTGTAGAGTCTCAGGTTTCCTCCCCGTTCAAATTTATTGGACGAAAAAAACTTCCCAGGTCTCATTGGGGCCTACTTCTGGTTTTACACTCCTGGCTGCCTTAGAAAAAAAATTCCGAAAAAGAAAGTAAGTTAAAAATTCCTCTTACCTGCCAGCTCTCTTCACTGAATTACCCTTCTAGCTACTCCTCTGGAACAATGAGGTCAAACCCTCTAAGGCAAGTACCTTTTAAAGGGAAAAAAAACTTCCCAGGCTTTACTGGGGCCTATTTCCAGGGTTAATAGGTGGGGATACTGGGATCAAGCCTGGGTGGAATGCTCAATTGGAGAGTTGGTGCAGACTGAAATGGCCAATAGTCTCCTTCTGCACTATAACAATTATATGAATTACTGAGATTGATGCTATTTTTAAGAAAAACTTATTGCTTTCTTTGTGATAAACAAAGCATAAAATAACCAATCTGGAAGTAGAAAGACTTAAACACTTAACCAATAAAAAGATGATCTGAATATTAGTGCATTCATAACTTTTTTTCTACATCACAGAAGTAGATTTCCAGTATAATGTTTATGGGGAGGCCTTTCCATATGTTCTTTCCATTTGTGTTTTACGGGACGGCACAGTGGCACACTGGTCTAAATTGTTCCTTTTAAAATGAATCACTTCACACTTCTCTGCACTGTCATCTGCAACTTGTCTGTCCATTCTACCAAACTGTCTGTGCCTTATTGAAGTTTAACAGTATCCTCACAGCAGCACGGTAGCACAAAGATTAGCACTGCTTCCTTATAGTGCCAGGGACCTGGGTTCGACTTCCAGCTTGGGTCATCATCTGTGTGGCGTCTACATGTTCTCCCCATGGCGGTGTGGGTTTCTCCGGTGCTCTGGTTTCCAAAAGACATGCTGGTTAGGGTGCATTGGCCATATTAAATTCTCCCTCGTGTACCTGAACAGGTGCCAAAGTGTGGCAAAGCATAACTTCACTACAGTGTTAATGTAAGCCTACTTGTGACACTAATAAATGAACTTTAAACTTGTTTCACCTACTATTTCTTTTCCCACTCTCTCACTGATATCTTGAGCTAACTGTCCCGCTTCCCAATCTCTCTCTTTCGCTTACCCAACTGGTTGAAAATATGTCTAATCATCCAATAATAAAGAGAAAAGCAAAATAATGGCAGTCTTGGATGACATGTCACATTATTGACTACAGGCCTGCAAATATTGCATAACAAACTACCAGTAACATACAATTCTGTAATTAAAATGCTAGCATAAAAAGTGTAATTCTAAAAACATGGCAAAGTAAACTTATGCAGAAAAGAAATGCTCATTTATTTTTAAAGAACTTCAGCTACTATATTTTCTGAAAAATTCAGTTTTTGAAGTGCCCACTCATTGTTAAGCTTTAATTTTTTGGACCAAAAGGAAATGACAAAATTATTTTTAAAATGTACTTTATCCAAAGGTATAAGAAAATATAGTTTATTTTAAAATTAAATTTACACAATTTTGTATTGCAGCAGTCTTTTCATATCTGTATGTTATGTAACACAAACAGTTTACTCTGCTAACATCAAAGGCTTGTTGAAAAATATGCATAGCACCAACCTATTTGTGTCCCATGTGATTACATTCCCATCAAATCCTGACGTTACCAGCAGTCTTGTATTGGTATCATATTCAATGTTCTTTACCCAACTAGTGTGGCCGTGCAAAGTGCAGACCTTTGAGTTGAGGTTACGTAAATCCCACAGAGCTACTGTAGTATCATCAGAGCAGGTTGCAAAAAGCCTGTTATCAAGAAACCTAAAAAGAAAACATAGTAAATACTAATACTGAGAACAATACAACTTCACAGCCACAGAACACTGAAACAAAACCTAAAAGCAATTCCACTTATAGATCTATATTCAGAAGCCATTGTAAATTATTGCACTTCAAATTATATAATTTCTGTCCGTAGTTTTAAAACTTTTTTCAACACAAACTCCAGGATATTAATATACAGAATGAAGCTGAGACAAAAAGGATGAAAATATTAACTTATTCATGCAGAAAGTGTGAATATGTGAGCTTTTCAGTAGCTACAATTGTGAAAGATGTGAACAATTCCAATCCATATGGATATATTATTTGGCAGGGCAATTAATTGAAAGCTAAGAGAAACAAAAAAGTAGGATGTCTGAGGCCTTTGGGACTGGTCCAACGGAAGGAACAGAAAACACCATTTGAAATGTCTCCAAGAATAATGTACATTTTGGGAGTTGGAAGATGGAAGTTCATAGCCTTCTGGAGTTTGCTTGCCTGAGGGAACCAGGGTACAAATGTTATCATCCTGATAACCAGTCAGTAAAGGATGAAACCAGAGCTAATGTTTACTTGGCATAGAATTATTTACAGAGTGAATCATTACAGGTGTAAAGCAGCTAGAATGACAATCAACACCTTTTCTGAAATACCCAGAAGCATGGGGAGCCCACAGTTCCCCACTGCTTTCTCCAGAGTCAGAAAATTGTGGCATCAACCAATTCAGGAAGAGTGCAAAAATCCGAGGCCGAACATAAGAAATAGGAGCAAGAGTAGGCCATCTAGCCCTTCGAGCCTGCCCCGCCATTCAATAAGATCACGACTGATCTGAAGTGGCTCAGTTCCACTTTCCCGCTTTCTCCCCATAACCCTTAATTCTCTTGCCTACCAAAAACCTATCTACCCGTGTCTTAAATATATTTAGTGAGGTAGCCGCCACCACTTCAACGGGCAGAGAATTCCAGAGATTCACCACCCTTTGAGTGAAGAAGTTTCTCCTCAACTCTCCCCCCCCCCGCCTTATCGTGAGGCTGTGCCCTCTAGTCCTGTCGTCCTTCCTGAGCCGGAAGAATCTCTCTACCTCTACCCTATCCATCCCCTTCATTATCTTATACGTCTCTATAAGATCCCCCCCTCATCCTTCTAAACTCCAACGAGTACAGACCCAGTCTATTTAGTCTCTCTTCATAGTCCAACCCCCTCATCTCCGGTATCAGCCTAGTGAACCTCCTCTGCACTCCCTCCAAGGCCAAAATATCCTTGCGTAAGTGCGGCGACCAAAACTGCACACAGTACTCCAGCTGTGGCCTCACCAGTGCCCTGTACAGTTGCAGCAAGACCTCCCTGCTTTTATATTCTATCCCCCTCGCTATAAAGGCCAGCATCCCATTCGCCTTCTTGATCACCTGCTGCACCTGCAGACTGGGTTTTTGTAACTCATGCACAAGGACCCCCAGGTCCCTCTGCACCGTAGCATGCTGCAGCTTTTCACCCTTTAAATAGTAATCCCTCCTACTGTTATTTCTGCCAAAGTGGATAACCTCACACTTGCTAACATTGTACTCCATCTGCCAGGTCCTCGCCCACTCGCTCAGCCTATCTAGATCCCTCTGCAGACTTTCCACACCTTCTGCACAATTTGCTTTTCCACTTATCTTCGTGTCATCAGCAAATTTCGACACCCTACACTCAGCCCCCTTCTCCAGATCATCTATATAAATGGTAAATAGCTGAGGCCCCAGCACCAATCCCTGCAGCACTCCACTAGTTACCAACCGCCAATCAGAATAGCTGCTAAGCAGTACTAAGGGAATCGTTCACTGTCATACGTGCCACCTGTTGGATGAGATGTTAAACCAAGACATAAAAGATTCCACAAAGAAGAGCAGAGGAGTCATCCACAAAAGTTCTGTCCAATAATTATCCCTCAATCAACACCACGGGTTTATCTGGTCATTATCACATTGCTATTTGTGGGTGCTTGCTCTGTAAACTGGTTGCATTCAACATAACACTGACCACATTTCAAAAAGTACTTAATTGGCTGCAAAACATTTTGGAATATCCTGAAGTAATGAAAGATACAATATGAATACAAGCCTTTAAATACCAGCAGTAATTCATTTCCGTAAGTTAATTAATTTGACTTATTGAATATAATCTTTAAAATTTGAGGAACTTGATGGGATGAATAAGGGAAGACTTTCATCTAACTAGGGGTGAACAGTGATGCAGAGTCAACAATTTAAAATTCTCATTTAAATTGACTTGAAATTTAATTAGAGGATTGATGGAATATGGGATGTTTTACCAATGAGAGTAGTTAAAGTTGAGAATATTGCATCTTTGAAGGGAAATAGTTGATGTCATTGTGGCTCAAATCCATTTTTGTGCGCTCCACCTGAGCTGATTTAATTGTTTCACCTCAATGTACACTACCCTTAGTCTAGCTGATCTCATGTTTGAGCACTCTAAGATGTCAGTGACACATCTTCTGAAAGCTAAACTAAGGCTCTGCAAAACCACAGCAAGAAAAAAAACTTATGTATTTAAGTTTCATTTAGTTAGCTTTCATTCCCTCCTCCCCAAAGGACAGGCTAAAAGTCTTTCACAGGCCTCCACCAATGCCACATTTCAACCAGCCACTGGGAGGTGCATAAGAGTAGTCTGGAAGTGAATCACCCAGCTTTTTGTTTAATAATGCTCCTGTGATGGGAATTTCAATGAGTTAAAAAGCTCTATTTAAATATAAGCTGTTGCACAACCCCAATATATGTGGATCTGTGCAGCACTATTACTGAGCATCATTATTTAATGTGCCCATTGCTAACCTTTTGGATGTTGCTGAAACAGTGATTTAGCATCTAATAATGTTGATGATCATAATTAATGACAGTGTGGCCAACAGCTACAGGGAGATTGTGGGCAAGACCCTGATTCACCAAAGTCATAGGTACAGATGCAGCTAGCCTGAACAACATCTGCAAATGTAGCAACAGGCTGTGCCACAGATTGTGGCATGAGCTCACAATTGCTGTACGGCACATGTGAACTCCTGATCTTGGCCGTGCCATCAAGGAGAGAGGTTATGTGAAGGCCTTCCCAAAGGGAATGCAATAATAATTTTAAAAACTATAACCAATCTCATGCACCTTCCAGCAGCCACTTACAGAGAAACATCAGCAGAGGCCTAGGAGCAGGTCACCTGCATGCCCTCCCAAACGGTGAATGGTGCATGGCATGGGGAAAACCTAAAGAGGGGAAGAAGAAAAATATATTAAAACAAAGTTCCCCAGGCATTGCGGGTGCTTATAGTTAACCAAGATTTGCATAGCAGAACTCAAAAAGGATCAATGTACCCTGCGGGAGCTTCCTATTTAACTTAACACATTTTCACCAGAATGTGCCTTAGGAACAATATATTTCTAGTGTATTGAACCTTTTAGACTTTTTTTCATATATCCATGCACATTGAAGCTGTGAAGTTGCAGGACTGCCAGAGAGACAATGGCAAAATTATTCTTTATTTTGAACCGCTTTAAAGTCAGGGCTTGGGAGCAGCACAAGATAATGGGCATCAAGAGAAAGGGGGAAAACAATGGGACAGTACAAACATGCTATGTAAGACACAAGACTTATGTGATGAAACACAAAAGCAAGCAAATGTCTTCCTGCTGGATTCAACGACCAGTTTAATCATCCGATCACAGATAATTTGCTTTAGCCGAATGTTCAGTACACACTTCCTTCACAATTACAATATTGCACCCAATTATCTGGGTGTCATGGTATAACATCATTGAATTTCACATTCAGTTTGGTCAAAAGGGCGGGTCTCAGTCTAGTGTTGGATATAATAAGTGTGTGAATACAAAGCTGGTTAAAGTTAACTGGGAAATTAATTTAAGGGATAAATCAGGTAAACATTTAAGAGATACTGCATAACACTCAAAGAAACATTTCAGCGAGCAAGAAAGACTCCAACATGGTGCATCTCAAACTTTTTGCCCATTATGATCCTATTTTAATGCCTCAGAGTTGGTGAGGCCCCAGTGTGAAAATCTGGAGATGGTGGTGAAAAGGAGTTGAGCATGGACAGAGTTCATGGAGAGAGGCAGAGCTTCACCAAAAAAAAACTACTTATTCACAAGCTTTTTATTTTTGCAGCATCAACCGGGTTGGACCACACAACAAAATTTGTGAGCATTAAGGCTTCAGAGTTGCAAGAAAGCAGTGCAAGTTCCACAGCAGCATCGGAGCTCATGACACCACTAGAGAATCTTGTGACCCTATTGGGAGGGTCAAGACCCACAGTTTAGGCACACTTTCTCTAAGAAAGGGTATATCATACATGGCTAACTAAGGAAGTTGAAGGTAACTTGAAAGAAAAGGCGTATGATTCCATGATGATTAGTGGCAAGTCAAAAAACAGAACATAATATTAAAATCTGTAAAGAATGACAAAAACTGGGGAGAAGTTCAAAATAATAAATATAAAAATAGATAGTGTGTGCTTCTGCACGCATTTAAATAGAAGAGTAGCTAGAGTGAGTTTTGGTCCTTGAGAGGAGTCTGGAGAATTAGTCATGGGAAATAAGAAAAGGACAGGTGCAGCGAACAGATTTTTTTTTGCCTGACCTCGCTGTAAAAAATACAAATAACATCCCAGAACTAAGTGTAGATCTAGAGATGAAAGGATGGAAGGAACTTAAAACGAGAGGGTGAAAGGTTATTGGGAGGGGTAAGTGGAATGTGGAGTTGAGGTTACAATCAGATCAGCCATGATCTTACAGATTGATGGAGCAGGCTCAAAGGACCAAGTGGCCTAATCCTGCTCCTAATTCATTCGTTTGCATATGACGATCATTAGGAAAAGATACTGAGGAAATTATTATGACAAGTCCCATGGTCCTGATGGACTTCATCCAAGAATCTTCAAAGAAATGGCTGCTGAGATAGTGGCCACATTGGTGTTATTGTCTAAAATTCCCTAGGTTCTGGAACGATTCCATCAAATTGGAAAATACTGAATGTAACTCCTCTATTTAAGATAGGAGGGAGACAGAAAGCAGTAAGCCACAGGCAAGTTAGCCTAACATCTATTACAAGTGTTAGGAACTTGAGACAGTTTATATTGCGTGTTGGAATAAGGTACAAGTTTAAGTAAGCTTAAATGTACTTCTGTATTTATGTGCTAAGAAAGATTTTATAGCTTCAGTTTTAGTTTCACTTTAAACTTTGCTCCCATTGTAATAACGTCCTATAATCCTTAAACAAATAACAGGGGATAAAAACAGCTGTTGCTTAGCAACCAGTGGCCCACACTGGGAAAGAAGCAGCAATTAATGCCAGTTTGGAACCAGATAACCTTGATGCAAGGAGCTTTCCACAGACATTTTGAGAAGCACAGAAAACAAGTTCCAGAAGCTAAATAACAAAAGCCCATAAATGGGACAGAAGAGTTCCAGGAAGTTAAAGGAACAAAGAAAGGGATTTCGAAAAAGGGTCCTGCTCAGCAGCAAAAAGAGCGCCCCCGCTCCCCCTCAGTTAAAGGCAGAGCTGCAAGGTATAGATCTGAAGATTTCAGCTAGTGAGAAGCCAGACATCCGAAGTGTCAATAGGTTAGTGACACCTTAATACAGTTTGTGTAGCTGTAATGTTGGTTTGGCTGAGTACCTGAAGGATTGAATGTAAGCTTGAATGCATGTGGCAATCCAGTGCGAATAAATACTGAAAAGAGCGGTTGAAGTCCTAGAGCTGGATTCTTGGTGAAGGCGTCCAAATTAACCTTCTTGCTTGAAAGTGGACCAGAGTTTGGAGACCCCTCCAAGTGGAATTCAGAGTTGTAATCAGACCCATTGGTTCACAATGTGACAAGTGGGAAACTGATAAGAAATCAACACAACTTGTATAGGGTGGCATCTCTCACTTGGTTTCAGAGTGTTGGGTGTCTTGACCACATTCCACCTATTGCTTAACGTGGACTGTGTATTTACAATACACAGAGCTACAAAATAAATATTTGTAACTCGTTATTCATACAAATCTGTATGTGTCTGTAAAAGTATCGTAGTAGTGAAAGAGTAGGGTAGTTTAGTTTAGTTAATCTTATTTAAATACTGATTTAAACAAACTAAGTTCATTAAAAGTACACTGGTATTCCTAGGAGTCTTCATCTACAAATCTCAACAAAGAATAAAGTTAGGATCTATCAAGCCAGTTTCCAACCTGGGATCCGGCTTGTCCAGTAATATCAAATGGGATTATAACACAAGGAAAATGCTAAAATCTATTAAGCAGATTATACCAGGGCAATCAGAATATCTTAATAAAATCAGTGTCAGCATGGTTTGGTGAAAGGGAAATTGTGCTCGAGTATGTACTGGAGTTTTTTTTAAGTCACAAGCAATGTGGATAAATGTGGTGCACTTGGATTTCCAAAAAGCTTGTGACAAGGTGTAACATCAAAGGTTACTACTCAAAATAAGCGATCAGTGTGGGAGGTAAATATTAGCATGGATAGAAGAGAAACAGGGAGTAGGGTATAAATGGGTAATTTTCACATTGGCATGACGTAATGAGTGAGTGCCACAGAAATCAGTGCTGGGGCCTCAACTAGTTTCAATTTACACAATGACTTGGAGGACGGGGCCAAACGTACGGTTGGAAATTTGATGACAAAAAAACTGCAGGAAAACAAGTTTTAAAGAGGACATAAGGCATCTATAAAGGGAATTACAGCAGTTAAGTGACTGGGCAAAAAATTGACAGGTGGAAGTATAATATGGGAAAATGAGAACTTGTCCACTTCAGCAGGAAGTGTAGGAGAGTAGAATATTATTTAAATAGAGATCAATTGCAGGGATCCTCAGTACAGAGGGCTCTGGATGTCCTCGTACATGATTCATAAAAAGTGTGCAGGTACGGATGAGGTACCAGAAGAGTAGCAAATGTCTACTCTTATTTAAGGAGGACTACAAAGAGAAACCTGGTAAATATAGACCGGTAAGCCTAACATCTCTGGTGGGTAAGTTCACAGAATAATGCACTGCAAAAGAAATCCTTCGGCCCATCGACTCCGCACCAACACATGAAAGGCCCTGACCTCCGTACTTAATCCCACTGACAGCACTTGGCTCACAGCCTCGAATGTTTTAGCGAGCCAAGTACTCATCCAGGTACTTTTTTAAAAGATGTGAGGCAGCCCTCCTTCGTCACCCTCCCAGGCAGTGCATTGTAGACCATCACCACCCTCTGGGTAAAAAAGTTTTTCGTCAATTAAGGAGGAAAAGAGGGTTAAAAGAAGACATGAAGTTGCTTCAGCAGTCAAAGTGAAGGATAATGCTAAGAGCTTTGACAGGTATATTAAGGGCAAAAGGATAGTAAGGGATAAAATTGGTCCTCTTGAAGATCAGAGTGGTCATCTTTGTATGGAACCAAAAGAAATGGGGGAGATATTAAATTTTTTTTTGCATCTGTATTTACTAAGGAAACTGGCATGGAGTCTACGGAAATAAGGCAAACAAGTAGGAAGGTCATGGAACCTATACAGATTAAAAGGGAGGAAGTGCTTGCTATCTTGAGACAAATCAGAGTAGATAAATCCCCAGGACTGGACAGGGTATTCCCTTGGACCTTGAAGGAGACTAATGTTGAAATTGAAGAGCCCCTGGCAGATGTATTTAAAATGTCGGTGTCCATGGGTGAGGTGCCGGATGGTTGGAGGATAGCTCAAATTGTTCTGTTGTTCAAAAAAAAGGCTCAAAAAGTAATCGGGAAAATTATAGACCTGTAAGCTTGACGTCAGTAGTCAGTAAATTATTGGAAGGAGTACTAAGAGACAGGATCTACAAATACTTGGATAGACAGGGACTTATTAGGGAGAGTCAACATGGCTTTGTGCGTGGTAGGTCAGGTTTAACCAATCTATTGGAGTTTCGAGGCAGTTACCAGGTAAGTGGATGAAGGGAAGGCAATGGATGTTGTCGACATAGGCTTCAGTAAGGCCTTTGACAAGGTCCTGTATGGGAGGTTAGTTAGGAAGGTTCAGTCGCTAGGTAAACATGGAGAGGTAGTAAACTGGATTAGACAATGGCTCAATGGAAGAAGCCAGCGAGTGATAGTGGAGGATTGCTTCTCTGGGTGGAGGTATGCCACAGGGATCTGTACTGGGACCATTGTTGCTTGCATCTATATCAATGATCCGGATGATAATGTGGTAAACTGGATCAGCAAATTTGCTGATGATACAAAGATTGGAGTAGTAGTGGACAGTGAGGAAGGTTTTCAAAGCTTGCAGAGGGATTTGGACCAACTTGAAAAATGGGCTGAAAAATGGCAGATGGAATTTAATGCAGAGAAGTGTGAGGTATTGCACTTTGGAAGGACAAACCAAGGTAGAACATACAGGGTAAATGTTCAGAGTGCAGTAGAACAGAGGGATCTGGGAATATAGACACATAATTCCCTAAAAGTGGCGCCACAGGTAGATAGGGTTGTAAAGAGTGCTTTTGGAACATTGGCCCTTATAAATCAAAGTATTATAAGAGTTGGAATGTTATGGTGAGGTTGTGTAAGACATTGGTGATGCTGAATTTAGAATACTGTGTGCAGTTTTGGTCACCTATTTACAGGAAGGACATTAATAAGGTTGAAAGAGTGCAGAGAAAATTTACATGGATGTTGCTGGGACTTGAGAAACTGAGTTACAGAGAAAGGCTTAATCGGTTAGGACTTTACTCCCTGGAGCGTAGAAGAATGAGGGGAGATTTGATAGAGGTGTATAAAATTATGATGGGTATAGATAGAGTGAATGCAAGCAGGCTTTTTCCACTGAAGCTAGGGGAGGAAAAAACTAGAGGACATGGGTTATGGGTGAAGGGGGAAAGTTTAAAGGGAATATTGGGGGGGGTCTTCACACAGAGTGGTGGGAGTGTGGAATGAGCTGCCAGATGAAGTGGTGAATGCAGGATGAGGGGGCTGTGGAGGGATATGGTCCAACTGCAGGTCAGTGGGACTAGGCAGAAAACTGGTTCGGCACAGCCAAGAAGGACCAAAAGGCTTGTTTCTGTGCTGTAGTGTTCTATGATCAAATACTCCCAAACCTCCCACCCCTCATTTTTAATTTGTGTCCTCTCGTAACTGACCCTTCAATTACGGAGAACAGCTGCTTCCTATCCATCCAGTCCATGCCTCTCAATCTTGTATACCTCAATTAGTCTTCTCTGTTTCAATGAAAACAACCCAAGTCTATCCAACTTCTTTTCAGAACTTAAATGTTCCATCCCAGGCAACATCCTGGTGAATCTCCTTTGCACCCTCTCCAGTGTGTTCACATCCTTCTGATAATGTGGTGACCAGAACTGCACATGGTACTCCAGCTGTAGCCTCACCAAAGTTCTATACAACTCCAAAATGACCTCTTTGCTCGTGTAATCTATGCCTCAATTCATAAAGGCGAGTATGCCATATGCCCATCAACCTGCCTTTCTGCCTTCAGAGGTCGATGGACAAAAACACCATGGTCCCTTTGTTCCTTGGAACTTCCCAGTGTCAGACCTTTCATAGTATACTCCCTTTCAAACTACTCCTTCCAAAGTGTAGCATCTCTCACTTTTCAGGGTTTATATTCCATTTGCCACTTTTCCGCCCATTTGACCATCTTGTCTCTATCTCTTGTAACGCAAGACACTCAACCTCACTGTTAACCACCCGGCCAATCTTTGTGTCATCGGCAAACTTACTGATCTTACCCCACGTGCAGTCATCCATGTCATTTATATAAATGACAAAGAGGGGTCCCAGTACGGATCCATGGCACGACACTGATCACTGGCCTCCAGTCACTGAAGCAGCCATTTGTCATCACCCTCTGTTTCCTGCACTCCTTCAGGACATAGAGACGCCGCCGCACCTGGAGTATTGTGTTTAGTTTTGGTAGCCTTGCTATAGGAAAGATGTTATGAAACTGGACAGAGTGTAAATGATATTTGAGGATGTTGCCAGGACTCAAGGGACTGAGTTATAGGGAGAGATTGGACAAGCTAGGGCTTTTTTTGTATGGAGCGTGGGGGACTGAGGGGTGACCTTAAAGAGGTTTATAAGGTCATGAGAGGGATGGATAGGGTGGATGCTTTTTCCCAGAGTCGTGGAATTGAGAAGTTTTGTTTTTTTTTACACAGAGGGTGGTACGTATGTGAAATGAGCTAACAGAGGAAGTGATTGAAACATAAAAACCCAATGATGCAGAAGGAAGCCATTCAGCCCATCGAGTCTGCACAACAATTCCATCAGGTCCTATCCCCGTAATCCCACATATTTACCATACTAATCTCTCTAACCTACACATCCCGGACATTAAGGGGCAATTTAAAATGGCCAATGCACCTAACAAGCACATCTTTGGACTGTGAGAGGAAACCCACGCAGACACGGGTGAACCAAGCTGGGAATCAAACCCAGGTCCTTGGGGCTGTGAGGCAGCAGTGCTAACCACTGTGCCATAATGCCGCCCATTGAGGCAGGGACATCAACAAGATTTAAAAGGCATTTAGACAGACAGATGGAGAGGAAAAGTTGGGAGCATGTGCCAAATGCAGGCAAATAGGGTTAGTTTAGTTAGGCATTTTGGTCGGCATGGACCAATTTGGGTCGAAGGACTTGTCTCCATGCCACAGATTCTATACAGAGCGCGATTTGGAAGGCAAACAAAAGTTATTGTTTATTGCAAGGGGAGTGGATTACAAAAATAGGGAATTGCTACAGCTGTATAAGGCCTTGATGAGGCTCTGGAGTATTCTGTACAGTTTTGGTGATCTTATTTAAGAAAGGATATAATTGCATTAGAAGCAGTAATGAGAAGGTTCATTCAACTGCTTCCTGAGATGAAGGTGCCCTCTTAAGTGGAAAGGTTGAACAGGTAAGGCCTGTGTCTATTGGAATTTAGGGGTTATCTTATTGATAGACAAGATTGTGAGGGCCTTGACAGAGTGGATGCTAAAAGATTGTTTCCTCTTGTGGGCGAGCATGCATGCATGCGTGGAAGATTAAACATAACGATCACTTATTTAACAGAGCGCTGAGGAGAATTCTCTCGTGGGTTGTAAGTCTTTGGAATTCTCTTCTCCAGACAGCAGTGGAAAAAGGATCATTGGAGGCTGAGTCATTAGATTCCTGGCTGACAAGACAGTAAAAGGGTACAAGGGATCGGCAGAAAATTAGACGTCACAATCAGATCAACCATGATCATATCAAATGGCAAAGGCAGAAGGTACTGAATTATCTACTCATGCTCCTAACTTATATGTTTGCATAAGACAACAGCAGTGGTTAGTACTGCTGCCTCACAGTGTCAAGGACCCGGGTTCAATTTTGGCCTTGGGTGTGCGTGTGGAGTTTGCACATTCTCTCTATGTCTATGTGGGTTTCCTCCAGGTGCTCCAGTTTCCTTCCACAACACGAAGATCTGCAGGTTAGATGGATTGACCATGCTAAGTTGCACTGCAGTGTCCCAAGGATTCACCCATAGGAAATGTATAGGGATGCAGGAATAGGGCCTGGGTAAGATACTCTGTCAGAGTTGGTGCAGATGGACCGAATGGTCTCTTCTGCACTGCAGGGATTCTATGACATGTTATCCTAGTCCACTCAATGACAAACTGATTTGTACTAGGGAAATAATTAATCAGAATTATATATTTGACATAAATGGCTAGATGCATGATACAAAAAATTCAGAAGTTAACTCTTGGGCTGTTTCCAGTAGACTATAACATTAATGATAAAACTAATCAAATGGCAAGAGTACTTTTTTTTTTAACCATTTTTCTTCCATTTCATACTTCAGTGTTTAGACACTTCTGATTCTCACAATGCATTTAGGAAATGGAATTAATTTCAAAAGCATGGTTACAAAATCATTTGGCTTTCAGCAAAAAGACTGTTTCTTTATCCAGCTGATTGAATCTTTGAAGACAAAAGGACTAGACATTCACAGCATGTAATCTTCGACACAACGTGCTAAGAGTAAACTAATTTTGCTACCAGCCAAGAGTTCATGTCCCGACAGTCTAAATGCAGTCAGACCTTTATCTGGTTAATGAGGCATTCGGAATATCCAAATAGTGAAAGAAAAACCTTTATGGTGCAAACCTTAGCCAGTCACAGAAATGTCTCGAAGTATTTCACATCAAAGTACATCAATTAACTACTACGAATAATTCGGTTCGTTACAGGCGGAAAAGAGAAGTGTTTTTGTAACGTAACTCTACACAAAGTTTATAGTAAGAAACAAATAGGAAATGTTGAAAAACTCAAACACATCAGCCTGCATTCAAGAAAGACGACAAGTTAACGTTTTGGATATAAACCTTTTTTCAAAAACATTTCTGAAATGTTTTGAGGGGTTTTATATCCAAAATATTACTTTTTCCACAGTTCACCAAGTAATACACCTGCTGAGTGTTTTCACTACTTTTGCTTTTTTTTGTTTTAGATGTCAGGTAACTGCAGTATTTTGTCCTTTACTAGGGTAATGCTAATGTCAGCTAATAAGACATAAAGGATTTAATGAAAATTGCATGATTTGATTGCATAAGGATGGAAAAAAAAACCTATCTCCATTGTATCCCTTCACTACTCTATAACCACTTCAGTGTTACAACCCTGCAAAATCTCTAAACATTTCTAATTCTGGCCATCTGTGGAACCCAATTTCCTTTGTTCTATTACTGGTAGCTGTAACTTCAACTGCCTAGATAACTCTGGGGTTCCTATTTTGAAGTAGTAAAAAGTCTGACAACACCAGGTTTTAGTCCAACCGGCTGGACTAAAACCTGGTGTTGTCAGACTTTTTACTGTGTTTACCCCAGTCCTACGCCGGCACATCCACATCATGACGTTCCTATTTTAAACATCTCCATTTCTCTACCTCCCACTCCTCCTTTAAAACACTCCTCAAAACCAACCTCTTAGGCTAAGCTTTCAGTCATCTGTCTGAACAATTACTTAAGTGAGTCAATGCTAATTTTTTTGATTATATGCCCATGAAACATGTTGCTGTACTAGATTAAAGTTGCTCTATAAATGAAAGTTGTTTCAGTATCTACATGAGGACTTTGCAGGAACAGGAGACTTCTTCAGTTTTGAAATGGTAGAAACAACCGCAGCTTACCTTGCTTTAAACTATGTACAATTATAAATCTTTGAAATTTTTGAGCAACTGTTTGAATTAAAACAATTTACAATACATGTCCAGCAAAGCCTCTAGATTTCTGAAATGTTGTTATTCTGTGGGAAGATTAAATTTAAAAAATCAATAGTGAACTAGGAATCTAACCCCAGATATAATGAAGGAATGCCTAAAAACAAGCAACATATAGAACACAGTAAGTTCATAACATCCATCATTGAAATGTAACTGACCTGATGTTATTCACACAATCTTCATGAGCTTCAGACAGAGTTTTGATGTGTTTTGAAGATACTGGGTCAAACAAGAGAACTTCAGTCTGCTCACATGCCACTGTCAACACAGATCTATACAGGGAATAAAGCACAGATTTAGCAACAATAGGTTCTTCTATTCAAATTGTAAATGCTAAATGACTGTAGTTTTGTCATCTTTAAAGTTCAAAAGTAAACCCATAATATTATTCATATGAATATTTTCACCACTAGTAAATATACATTAAAACTTGTGCACTTACACGTAATGAGTTTTAATATTCCCCTAGTGTCAAATTTATGTTTAGACAAAAACGACCATTAGAAGAAAGCTACTATTTCTCTATTTGCTGCTGTTGACCTGTCCTATTCGCAGTGGTGTTAGGAGTATGAAAATTGCTGTATGGAAATATTGAGGACCATCATCACAAATGGCGGCTGCATCACAGAACTGTTACAGCACAGGAGGCCATCGGGCCCATTGTGTCTGCCAGCTTTCTATAGGCATGATGTGGGGATGCCGGCGTTGGACTGGGGTGAACACAGCAAGAAGTCTGACACCAGGTTTAAGTCCAACCGATTTATTTGATAGTAAACTCACAAGCTTGTGAGTTTACTATCAAATAAATCGGTTGGACTTAAACCTGGTGTTGTCAGACTTCTTACTGAGCTTTCTGTAGGAGCAATGTAACAAGAACCACTTCTCCATTTTCTTCCCATGGGCCTGCATTCTTCCTTTTCAGATAACAATCCAATTCCATCCTGAGTGTCTTGAATCAAGGTGCCACCGCCACACAGAATCAGGCAGTGCATTCCAATCCTAATCCCATGTTGCAAAGTTTCTCCACCAGTGCTTCTTTGCCAATTACCTTAATCTGCACTTTAATGTTATCTACCCTTCCACCAATGGAAACAGTGTTTTTACCTGTCTACCAAGTCCAGACCCTTCATGACATAGAACATCCCTATCAAATTTCCTCTCAATGTTTTCTTCTCTAACAAAACAGTCTCAAGTCCTTCAATCTGCATAACTGAAGTTCCTCATCCCTGGGACCATTTTTGTGAATCTTCTCTGCACTCTTTTTCTCATCTTTCCTAAAGAGTGGCATCCAGAATTCGGCTCAATCTTCAAGTTGTCACTGAACCAGTGTTCTATAGATGTTTAATGTAACTTCCTTGCTTTTACACTGTATGGTCCTATTAAAAAAAAACAAGGATGCTGTATGCATTAACTGCTCGCTACCCATTCTGCCATCTTCAATAATTTATGCACATATAAACTTGGGTTTCTCTGCTTCTGCACCACCTTTACAATTGTACTCTGTTTTATATTCTCTCCATATTCTACCTACCAAAATGAACCACTACAAAGTTCTCTGCAATAAATATCTGCCACCTGTCCACCCATGGGTTTGGACATATCTCGGCACAACATCGAGGGCCGAAGGGCCTGTACTGTGCTGTACTGTTCTATGTTCTATTCCATCAACCTATGCCCCTTTGAAGTTCTACACTCTCCTCCACAAATTTTAATATTTCCAAGTTTCAAATCAGCCACAAATTTTGTGCCTTTACACTAGTGGGAAACAAAGATAGAAATGAGACACAAAACTGGAAGGCAGAGGAAACTAGGGCTAACTGCAAATAAGCCACACAACAAAACAATGTATAAAAATGCAATGTATAAAAATGTTAAAAAGACAAATCTAAAGGCACTGTATCTGAATGCAAAGAGCATTAGCTAGACAAATTAACAGTTCAAAAGATAAACGCGTACGGTAGGATTGCAATTACAGAGATATGGCTGCAGGGTAATCAAGACTGGGAACTGAATATCCAACAGTACACAATATTTAGGAAGGACAAGCAAAAAAGGAAAAAGAAGTAGGCTAGTGTTGTGAGCTTAAGAATGAAATTAGTGCAATACTGAGAAAGGATTTTGGCTCAGAAAATATAGACGTAAAATCAGTCTGAAAGAAGCAACAAGGGGAGGAAAACATGAGTGGGAGTTGCCTACAGGATTCCAAACAGTAGTACGCAAGGACGGGGATGGCATTAAACAGGAAATTAGAGAAGCATGTATCAAGGGTACTACAATATCCATGGATAACTTTAATATACACATGAATCAGGCAAACCAAATTAGCAAAATGCTGTGGCAGATGAATTCTATAAGTGTGTACAAGACGTTTGCTTTGGATCAACATGTTGATGAACTAATATGGAAAAACTATCCCAAATTTAGTTTTGTACAGTAAGGAGATTAATTAGTAATCTTGATGTTCAGGATCCTTGAGAGGAGTGGCCATAACATCTTAGGATTCTTAACTGGGATAGGAAGTGAAGTCCAATCTGGAACTATGGACTTAAATCTAAACAAAAGAAATTATAAAGATGAGGCATGAGATTGGGAAACTTTTTTAAGAGACATGATGGTGGATAGGCAATGGCTAATACTGAAGGAATGAATGTATGTACATTTATACATTCCTTTCTGGCACAAAAACGCAACAGGAAAAGTGGCCCAACGAGGACCAACAAAAGAAATTAAGGTTAGTATTAGATCCAATGAGGACTCGTATCAAGTTGCTAGAAAAAGCAGCAACTTTGAAGATTGGGAGTAGTTTAGGATTCAGCAAAAAGGGAGACCAAGAGATTGATTAAGAGGGGAAGTGGAATGCAAGAGTAAACTTAAAATATAAAAGTGAAATTAAAAGCTCCTGTACATATGAAAAAATAGAAAGATTAGAGAAGGCAAATGTTAATCCATTACAATCCAAAACGAGAGAATTTATAGTCAGAAACAAAGAAATGACAGAACAATTAAACAATCTTCCTCTTCACAGAGGAAGAGGCAAGTAGCTTTCCAGAAATGATAGGGAACCAAGGGTCTAGTGAGAAGGAAGAAATGAAGGAAATTAGTATTAATAAAAAAAGCAATGGAGAAATTACTGGGACTGATAATCGCCATCCCGGGCTACAATAGTCGCCATCCCAGGGTACTAAAGGAGATGGCCGTGGAAATTGTGGATGCATTGGCTGTCATCTTCCAAATTTCTACACATTTTGAAATATCCTGACAGATTGGAGGATGACAAGTGTAACAGTCAGAAGTTTTTTTTCCGGGGTGGATTACTAGGGGGCACAGGTTTGAGGTGCGAGGGGCAAGGTTTAAAGGAGATGTATGAGAAAAACGTTTTACACAGTGAGTGTAGTGGATGCCTAGAATTCGTTGCCCAAGGAGGTAATGGCCGATACGGTAGTGACTTCAAGGTGCATCTTGACAAATATATGAATAGGATGGGAATAGAGGGATATGGTTCCCGGAAGGGTACGGAGTTTTAGTCAAGTCGGGCAGCATGGTCAGAACAGGCTTGGAGGGCCAAAGGGCCTATTCCTGTGCTGTAATTTTCTTTGTTCTTTCTTTGTTCCATTATTTCAAAAAGGAGGGAGGAAATAGGAAATCAGGCTGGTTGGCCTAACATTAGTAGTAGGGAAAAAGGTGGTGTCTATTATAGGGAATATGATAATATCACTTAGAAAATATCAACACAATTAGATAAAGTCAACATGGACTTATGAAAGAAATGTGTTGACAAACCCTCAGGAGTTTTTAGAGAATTTAATTAGTAGAATAGGTAAGGAAGAAACAAGTGCATCTAGCGTATTTGGATCTTCAGAAAGCTTTTGGTGCATTCTTACATAAGAAGTTAGTGTGGAAAATTGAAGCACATGGGATTGGGTGAAGTATATTGTCATGGATTAAGAATTGGTTAGTCGACAGCAAACCAAGAGTAGGAATAAATGGGTCTTTTTCAGAGGTAGTAACTAATAGGGTACCACAGGGATCAGTGACTGAGGCCCAGCTCTTCAGAGTATATGTCAATGATTTGGATGAGGGAACCAAATGTAACGTTTACAAGTTTGTTGACAATGCAAAGGTAGGTGAGGATGTGAGTGGTGACGAGGATATTAAGAGGCTTCAAGGTGATTTCGACAGGTCAAGCGAATGAGGGAGGGGGGCATCTAATTGAAACATATAAAATTCTGACAGCGCTCGATGCAGGGGTTATGTTTCCACTGGTTAGGAGTGCAGAACAAGAGGTCATGATCTCAGGACATGGGGTAGGCCATTTAGGCCTAAGATAAAGAGAAAACTTTGCATTCAGAGTGCGGTCAAACTGTTGAATTCTCTAACACGGAAGGCTATGGAGGCGAAATCACTATATATTTAAGAAAACAAATAGATTTCTAGGTACTAAAGACATCAAGAAGTATGGGGAGAGAGCAGAAATATGGTCTTGAGATAGAGGATCAGCCATGATCATTTTGATCAGCAGAGCACGTTCAAACTGCTGAAAGACCTACTCCTTTTAATTCTTGTGACTAGGTCATTAATATAGACATATAACAACTACGAGTAGGCCATTCAAATCTGCTCTGCCATTCAATATGATCATGGTCAATTCTCTAACTCATTGCCATTTTCCTGCTTTCTCCTCACATTTCTTGATGTCATTAATATCTAAAAACATCATCTCTTTTGTTGAATACATTCAGTGACTTGGCCTCCACAACCTTCTGTGGTAGGGAATTTCACAGATTCACTACTCCAGTGAAAAAATGTTTCCTCATCTCAGTCCCAAATGATCTACGCTATGTCCTGAGACATTTTCCCCTGATTCTAGATTCCCCAACCAGGGAAACATCTTCTCTGCATCTAGTCTGTCCAACTCTAAAAATGTTATACGTTTCAATCAGGTCTCCTCTCATCCTTCTAAACTCAAGTGAATACAGGTCCAGTCAAACCAATCTCACCTCACAGGTCGGTCTCACCAACCTCTAGTATCAGCCTGCAAACCTCCACTGCACTCCCTCTATGGTAAGTATATCCTTTCTTAGCCAGAGACACCAATACTGCACAAAGTACTCCAGGTGTGGTATTACCAAAGTCCTGTGTAACAGCAGTAATCATCTCTATTTCTGAACTCAAATCCTCTTCTATTGAAGGCCAAAGTAACATTTGTCTCCCTAATTGCTTCCTGCACCGGACAACTTTCTTTGACTGATGTACAAAGAGATCAAGATTGCTTTTGTGCATCCACACTCCCCAATATATTACTATTTAAATAAGATTCTTCCTGTTTTGGACACCAAAGTGAATAACTTCACATTGAGTCACATGGTACAGCATCTGCCATATGTTTGCCCACTCACTCTACTTATTTAAATCGCCTCGAAGTCTCCTTGCATTCTCCTCATAACTCTCAATTCCACCTAGTTTTGCGTCATCAAGTTGGAAATGTTACATTTGATTCCGTTATACAGGTCATTTACCAGCTGGGACTCAAGGGCCGATCCCAGCAGCATCCCACAAGTCACTGCTTGCCACTCAGAAAAAGACTAATTCATTCCCGCACCCAGTTTTCTATCTGTCAAAGAAAAGTACAGCACAGGAACAGACCCATCAAGCCTGTGCTGATCATATGCACTTCTGGAGTCCATATCCTTCCATTCCCATCCTATTCATGTATTTGTCTAGTTGCCCCTTAAATGCTGCTACCATACCTGTTACCACCACCTTCCTGGGCAGTGCATTCTAGACATTCACCAACCTCTGTGTAAAAAATTTGTCTCACACATCTCTTCTAAACTTTTCCCCATGCACCTTAAATCTGTGTCCACTAGTAATTGACTTTTCTACCCTAGGGAAGAGCATCTGACTATCCACTCTGTCCATGCCATTCAATCTTAAAAACCTCTATCATGTCATCCCTGAACCTCCATCATTCCAGTGAGAACAAACCAAGATTATCTAACCTCTTCTCATAGTTAATAGCCTCTAGACAAAGCAACATCCTGGTAAACTTCTACTGTACACTCTCCAAAGCATCCAAATCCTTTTCGTAGTGTGGTGACCAGAATTTTACACAATATTCTAAATAAGACATAGCTAAGGTTCTGTACAACCGCAGCATGACTTGCCAATTTTTATACTCAATGCCCTGAACAATGAAGGCAAGCATGCTGTATGCCTTTTTGACAACCTTATCCACCTGTGTTGCCACTTTGTGATTCGTGGACATGTACGCTCAGATCTCTGACTGCAATACTGCTAAGGGTTCTATCATTTACTGTATAATTCCTACATGCATTGGACCTTCCAAGATGCACTCCCTCACACTTGTCTGGATTAAACTCCATCTGCCATTTCTCTGCCCAAGTCTCCAACCAGTCTACATCTTGCAGTCTCCTTTAACAATCCTCTTCACTATCTGCAACTCCACTAATTTTTATGCTGCCTGTGAACTTACTAATCAGACCAGCTAATTTTCCTCCAAATCATTTATATATAAAATGAACAACAAAGGTCCCAGAACTGATCCCTGTGGAACATCACTAGTCACAGCCTTCCTAGCTACTGCTACTCTCTAACTTCTATGGCCAAGCCAGTTCTGTATTCATCTTGCCAGCTCTCCTCTGATCCCTTGTGACTTCATCTTTCATACCAGTCTAACACGAGGTACCTACCTTGTCAAAGACTTTACTGAAGTCTATGTAAACAACATCCACTGCTTTCCCTCATCATCTTTGTCACTTCCTCGAAAAACTCAATCAACCAACCAATTCCCAATCCACGCCAATATATCATCACATATCCCATGTGCTTTAATTTTGCCCATTAACCTCTTGCGAAGGACCTTATCAAAAATACATCCACTGCATCAGAATCTGTGGAACTCTTTGCCGCAGAAGGCTGTGGAGGCCAGGTCATTGAGTGGCTTTAAGACAGAGACAGATAGGTTCTTGATTAATAAGGGGATCGGGGTTATGGGGAAAAGACAGGAGAATGGGGATGAGAAAAATATCAGCCACGATCGAATGGCGGAGCAAACATGATGAGCCGAGCAGCTTAATTCTGCTCCTGTGACTTATAGTCTTATTTATTCTACTAGTTACATCCTCAAAATGCTCAAATAGATTTATTAAGCATGCTTTGCCTTTAATTAACTCATACTGGCTTTGCTCAATCCAGTTAATGCTTTCCAAATGTTCCATTATCACGTCTTTTGTAATAGTCTCCAGCACCTTCCCTGCTACTGATCTGTCTCTGCCTAAGAAAGGACATACTTGCCTGCAAACTAGTCTGTAATTCTTTTCTCCTCCTCTTCCTCCCTTTTTGAATATTGGGATTTTATGTAGATCTCAGGAAGAGCAGGAGTCCTAAACCAATCCCTGGGGTACTCCACTAGAAGGCTTCCTCCAGTCCAAATAACATCCAAGAACCACTACTCTACATTTCCTATCACCCACCTAGACAATTCTGTATCCATGTTGCTAGTGATCATTTTATTCTACGAGCAATAACTTTGCCCACAAGGCTGTTGTGCAGCACTTCAAAGTCAGTACAACTTTTTCAGGTGCTGGCAGGTGAATTGAATCTAAAGGCAATGGAGGCCGCTTAAAGCAGCAGCGTTGACTATCTGGACTCCAAAGTATCGTCATGTGCCGAGATCAATAAGACCCAACATTTTTTTCGGGCAGAAGCAAAGGGAAGGGCTGCTTTATCTTCTTTGAATAATCCCAATAATAGTTTATTCTCTATTATTGTGAAATATCTTCCATATATACATAGTGAAGTTTCCTGATGCCAAACATGACCGCTAATTCTTTTTCGATTTGGGAGTACCCTTTTTAGCTTCAGTGACAGTCCTTGATACATAAGCCGTTCCATCCTTCAATCCATGAGTGAGTATGGCTGCAATTGTCTTCTATATGGAGACACGTCAGAGAACCTTTTTTTTAAGGATTAAAATGCATCAGTAGACTTGTCGACAGAAGCTGTTGCTTAACCAGATTGAAAATCTCACTTTGAAGCACCTTCCAAAACCACTTTTGCACACCTTACTGCAGAAGCACCAAAGGTGCTACCAAAGTGGCCAAATACAGAATTAATTTACCATAGTAATTTACCATACCCAGGAAAGATTTTAGCTGTGTTATCCCCGGGAATGGCCTTTACATTTTTTTTCCAAGAGGTGCAAACCCTTGGTGCCTACCTAGTGCTCCAAGTAGGTTACCTAATCCAAGTGAATGGTACATTTTTCCCATCTCAAATGCATTCCAGCAATAGTTAACCTTTTTAATTGGCTAAGTGCTCCTCTTCCGTAGAATCAGGAATCAACACTTTTGCATAAATCAACTACAACTCTCAGTACCCCCGGTAATAAATTCCCCACAGCTGGCTGAAAAATCACGTGCGCCAACGATACTCCAAATGGTAATGTGGTATAACTTGGGAGTGCTGATAGTATTTTCAGGATGTCCAATTCAAGTTGTAAGCAAGCAAGACTTGTATCTAGCTTAGTAAATGCCAAGCCACCAGCTAATCTGGCACATACATCCACAATTTTGACAATGGGATATCTATCTAATGTGGCCGCTCAACTGGCAGCTTGTAATCCCTGCAAATGCTGACAGGCTTGTCCAGTTTGATAATGGGAACAATTGTTGCAGCCCATTCTGCAAACCTCACCGGTCTCAAGATGCCCAGATCTTCACGGCATTTAAGTTCTGCTTCCACCTTTTCCAACATTGAATAAGGTTTTGGTATTGCTCTGTACTACTTAGATGTGGTTTCAGGGTACACATACATATTGTATTTTTTCCTAGTTCTTCTCAGAAAACCTTAGATTATCTTTGGATTATTTTGTATATTTGCCCCCTTACGTAGTTTGAATCTTTCTACCCACCTTAATTTAATATGTTAGAGCCAGTCCCTCCCCATCAGGCTTCGTCCTTGCACAAGTACAACAATAAGCATCCATAGCAGATGCCATCTCCTTGGCCCTACCCTCAACCCTGGAACACCTGGTTAACAAAGACACCTATGTCAGACTCCTACTAATTGACTGTAGCTCAGCCTTCAACACCATTATTCCTACAAAACTCATCTCCAAACTCTCTGGCCTAAAACTTGGCTACTCCCTCTGCATCTGAATCCTAGACTTTCCAACACACAGACCGTAATCGGTAAGGACAGCAAAAATAACACCTCCTCCACAATCGTCCTCAACATCGGTGCCCCACAAGGCTGTGTCCTCAGCCCCTTACTATACTCCTTATAAACCTATAACTACTGGGTAAATTTCTCTCAAATTCGATTTTTAAGTTTGCTGATAACACCACTATATTGGGTCAGTCCTCAGACAATGACAAGATGGGCGACAGGAAAGAGATACAGAATCTGGTGAATTGGTGCGGCAACAATAATCTCTCCCTCAATGTCAATAAAGTGAAGGAGATAGTCACTGACTTCATGAAGCATAGTGTCTACATCAATGGAGACGAAATAGAAATGGTCAAGAGCTTAGAGTTTTTAGGTATCCAGGTCACTACATGCTGATGCTATGGTTAAGAAAGCCTACCAATGCCTCTACTTTCTCAGAAGATGAAGGAAATTTGGCATGTCCACTACAACTCTCACCAATTTTTTACAGATGCACCATAGAAAACATTCTGTTTCAACAGTTTCTTGCCATCAGTCTTTTGAATGAACCTACTTTGCTTTAAATTGATCTTTCGCTACATCCTAGCTATGATTTTAACACTATATTCTGCATCTTTTCCTTTTCCTCTCTATGAACAGTATGCTTTTCACTGCATACGCATACATACGACAATAATAAATCAAACCAAACCGAATACGCAGGAGCTGGCCGATTGCTGTAAGCTACGGGAGCCATCATTGATTTTATGTGCTTCTCCTGTATAAGTGGCTAGACTGGCCACGGTGTTTTCCAAACTCAGTGGTTGGAACCTGTCTGCAAGCAATGGTAAATTTGTTCCCCGATGACAGTTGCCGAAGCCCTGGTATCCAATTCCATTCCCAAAGGACGTCCATCCACCAGCAATACCAGTTATTGGGGCCACTTTGCCCAGGATAATGTGATTCAGTGTCAAAACATTCTGTTTTGGTGACTGGCACACCCCCATACTGTGGGCCAAGACTGGCTTCTGGCCCTTTCCTGAATTGAACAGGCTCAGCACCTGAAACACTGCATCCCAAAACTTCTTGTTTGATTGATATGATGGATTTTATCCATTTTCTACTTCAGTTTCCCTTCGTTTGCTTGAATAGGCATTCAACTCCAGTGCTGCAGCAGCTTGCAACCCCTCTTGCAAGCCAGTAGAGCTTGCCTTCAAGCGTGCTTTGCAATTCTTGAGTGTCTTGTTCTGCATATTCCATAGACAAAGCTATTTCCGTAGCCTTTTGTAGGTCAAACTCTGACTCAGCTAGCAATGTCTGTTGGACAGCTGGATTATTTATGTCAAATTTTAGATTATAACTTAATTTGGGGTGGGGAGGACCAAGCATGTGGGGAGTGGGAAACGGCGACACAGTGCCGGGGGGAGGGAGAGAGACGGAGGGGGGGGGAGGGAGAGAGACGGAGGGGGGGGGAGGGAGAGAGACGGAGGGGGGGGGGGAGGGAGAGAGACGGAGGGGGGGGGGGAGGGAGAGAGACGGAAGGGGGGGGGGAGGGAGAGAGACGGAGGGGGGGGGGAGGGAGAGAGACGGAGGGGGGGGGGAGGGAGAGAGACGGAGGGGGGGGGGAGGGAGAGAGACGGAGGGGGGGGGGGAGAGAGACGGAGGGGGGGGGAGGGAGAGAGACGGAGGGGGGGGGAGGGAGAGAGACGGAGGGGGGGGGAGGGAGAGAGACGGAGGGGGGGGGAGGGAGAGAGACGGAGGGGGGGGGAGGGAGAGAGACGGAGGGGGGGGGAGGGAGAGAGACGGAGGGGGGGGGAGGGAGAGAGACGGAGGGGGGGGGAGGGAGAGAGACGGAGGGGGGGGGAGGGAGAGAGACGGAGGGGGGGGGAGGGAGAGAGACGGAGGGGGGGGGAGGGAGAGAGACGGAGGGGGGGGGAGGGAGAGAGACGGAGGGGGGGGGAGGGAGAGAGACGGAGGGGGGGGGAGGGAGAGAGACGGAGGGGGGGGGGAGGGAGAGAGACGGAGGGGGGGGGGAGGGAGAGAGACGGAGGGGGGGGGGAGGGAGAGAGACGGAGGGGGGGGGGAGGGAGAGAGACGGAGGGGGGGGGGAGGGAGAGAGACGGAGGGGGGGGGGAGGGAGAGAGACGGAGGGGGGGGGGAGGGAGAGAGACGGAGGGGGGGGGGAGGGAGAGAGACGGAGGGGGGGGGAGGGAGAGAGACGGAGGGGGGGGGAGGGAGAGAGACGGAGGGGGGGGGAGGGAGAGAGACGGAGGGGGGGGGAGGGAGAGAGACGGAGGGGGGGGGAGGGAGAGAGACGGAGGGGGGGGGAGGGAGAGAGACGGAGGGGGGGGGAGGGAGAGAGACGGAGGGGGGGGGAGGGAGAGAGACGGAGGGGGGGGGAGGGAGAGAGACGGAGGGGGGGGGAGGGAGAGAGACGGAGGGGGGGGGAGGGAGAGAGACGGAGGGGGGGGGAGGGAGAGAGACGGAGGGGGGGGGAGGGAGAGAGACGGAGGGGGGGGGAGGGAGAGAGACGGAGGGGGGGGGAGGGAGAGAGACGGAGGGGGGGGGAGGGAGAGAGACGGAGGGGGGGGGAGGGAGAGAGACGGAGGGGGGGGGAGGGAGAGAGACGGAGGGGGGGGGAGGGAGAGAGACGGAGGGGTGGAGGGAGAGAGACGGAGGGGTGGAGGGGGGAGACGGGGGGTGGTGGAGGGGGGAGACGGGGGGTGGTGGAGGGGGGAGACGGGGGGTGGTGGAGGGGGGAGACGGGGGGGGTGGAGGGGGGAGAGGGTGGAGGGGGGAGACGGGGGGGGGGTGGAGACGGGGGGGGGAGGAGACGGGGGGGGAGGAGACGGGGGGGTGGAGGGGGGAGACGGGGGGGTGGAGGGGGGAGACGGGGGGGTGGAGGGGGGAGACGGGGGGGTGGAGGGGGGAGACGGGGGGGTGGAGGGGGGAGACGGGGGGGTGGAGGGGGGAGACGGGGGGGTGGAGGGGGGAGACGGGGGGGTGGAGGGGGGAGACGGGGGGGTGGAGGGGGGAGACGGGGGGGTGGAGGGGGGAGACGGGGGGGTGGAGGGGGGAGACGGGGGGAGGGGGGGTGGAGGGGGGAGACGGGGGGGTGGAGGGGGGGAGGGGGGAGACGGGGGGGGTGGAGGGGGGAGACGGGGGGGGTGGAGGGGGGGAGGGGGGAGACGGGGGGGTGGAGGGGGGAGGGGGGAGATAGGGGGTGGAGGGGGGAGGGGGGAGACAGGGGGTGGAGGGGGGAGACGGGGGGGTGGAGGGGGGAGACGGGGGGGTGGAGGGGGGAGACGGGGGGGTGGAGGGGGGAGACGGGGGGGGGGGTGGAGGGGGGAGACGGGGGGGGTGGAGGGGGGAGACGGGGGGGGTGGAGGGGGGAGACGGGGGGGGTGGAGGGGGGAGACGGGGGGGGTGGAGGGGGGAGACGGGGGGGGGTGGAGGGGGGAGACGGGGGGGGGTGGAGGGGGGAGACGGGGGGGTGGAGGGGGGAGACGGGGGGGGTGGAGGGGGGAGACGGGGGGGGTGGAGGGGGGAGACGGGGGGGGTGGAGGGGGGAGACGGGGGGGGTGGAGGGGGGAGACGGGGGGGGGTGGAGGGGGGAGACGGGGGGGGGTGGAGGGGGGAGACGGGGGGGGGTGGAGGGGGGAGACGGGGGGGGTGGAGGGGGGAGACGGGGGGGTGGAGGGGGGAGACGGGGGGGGGTGGAGGGGGGAGACGGGGGGGGTGGAGGGGGGACGGGGGAGACGGGGGGGTGGAGGGGGGGACGGGGGAGACGGGGGGGTGGAAGGGGGGAGGGGGGAGACGGGGGGGTGGAGGGGGGGAGGGGGGAGACAGGGGGTGGAGGGGGGGAGGGGGGAGACAGGGGGTGGAGGGGGGGAGGGGGGAGACAGGGGGTGGAGGGGGGGAGGGGGGAGACAGGGGGTGGAGGGGGGAGGGGGGAGACAGGGGGTGGAGGGGGGGAGGGGGGAGACAGGGGGTGGAGGGGGGGAGGGGGGAGACAGGGGGTGGAGGGGGGGAGGGGGGAGACAGGGGGTGGAGGGGGGAGACGGGGGGGTGGAGGGGGGAGACGGGGGGGTGGAGGGGGAGACGGGGGGTGGAGGGGGGGAGACAGGGGGTGGAGGGGGGGAGGTGGGGAGGTGCAGTAGGAGGGCGTTAGGGGGCTTGTTCGAGATCCGTCTCCCGTTGTGCTGCCGATCTGGCCGCGGCTCCTTACCCATCGGGTGAGTACTCCAGGTTGAATGCGGCTCCGTGGGTCTGGGTGCTGAGAGTTACCGAGTCGGCGGGGTTCATGGATCCGTACAGACTAGTCATGATGCAGTAGGTTTCCCGAACCGGGTCAACCAGCGGACTGAGGCCGCGGCTAATCGATCGGCCTTGCACCCAGGAGAAAACCCCATTGCGGCGGCGGTAGGGCCGGCAGCTCTGAGCCGGATCCCGCCCTCGGGGCGCCGCTTTCCCGCTCATGCCCACCCGGAGCTGCTCCTGCTGCGCGTGCACTCCAACCGTCACAACCGCCGCAGCTGCGGTTCCCCTCCCCCAGCCCAACCCCTTCCGGACGCTGCAGATCCCAGCACAAAGGTTCCGCTTGTGGCTGCGGGTGAGGGGAAAATAATGGCCCAGCAACTGTTTCGAACCCTTTAGAATTCACTTGTCTTGCACAAATCTCAAGAGGACTTTGAAATATTCGAAACTGCGAAGAGTTTTTTAAGGTTTATTTATTGGTATCACAAGTAGGCTTACATTGATACTGCAATGAAGTCACTGTGAACATCCCCCAGTCGCCACACTCCAGCGCCTATTCGAGAATTTAGCACGGCCAGTGCACCGTAACCAGCACATCATCTGAGGCAACCGGAGGAAACCCATGGAGAGAGCTGCAGACTCTGCACAGACAGTGACTCAAGCTGCGAGTTGAACAGACAAATTACAGATGACATTAATGGAGAGAAGTATGAAGTGATTCAATTTGAGAGGAACAATTTAGCAAGACAGTGTAAAATGAAGGGTGTAATTGTGAAGGGGGTGCAAGAACAGGTGAACCAGGTAAATCACTGTTGGTGACAGACAAATTAACATGTGATTAATGAAGCATAATGAATCTTCTTTGGGCTTTAGAATATTTAAAATATTATTCCGTGGCAGGACAAGCCCTTAATCCATCACCTTGCCAAAGAGACATACAAGTTCCAAGCAGAGAAGAATAGGCATTAAATCTGATCTCAGGCTTCATCCTACAAGGAGTGCAGCATGTAATGTCAGTTATGGATAGGGTGTAGAGAAAGATCAACTTAATACAAGGTAGGTTCATTCAAAAGTATGACAGCAGACTTCCATTTTAGCCAAAAGGCTGAGAAGGAATGAATACTTTATTTTGCAAAAATATAATTGATTCATATCTGAAAGAAGATTGCAAAAGTTTCAAAATGACCATCGCACCAAGTGCAATAAATTCAGGTTTTCTACACAGATCCTGTTGCTCTCTGGAGTGCTTCAATATGGTAAGAAGTCTCACAACACCAGGTTAAAGTCCAACAGGTTTATTCGGTAACAAACGCCACTAGCTTTTGGGGCTTTTCCCCTTCGTCAGGAGAGTGGGGAGTTCTGACCACAAACAGAGCATATATAAAGGCATGTACTCAGTTTACAGAATACTGATTAGAATGTGGGTCTTTACAGCTATTCAAGTCTTAAAGGACTTATCGCATTGCAGACAATGTGAGTGGAGATAGCATTAAGCATAGAACATAAGAAATAGGAGCAGGAGTAGGCCATCTAGCCCTTCGAGCCTGCCCCGCCATTCAATAAGATCATGGCTGATCTGTCGTGACTCAGTTCCACATTCCCGCCCTCTCCCCATAACCCTTAATCCCCTCGCTTATCAAAAACCCATCAACCCGCGTCTTAAAAATATTTAGCGAGGCAGCCTCCACCACTTCAACGGGCAGAGAATTCCAGAGATTCACCACCCTTTGACTGAAGAAGTTCCTCCTCAACTCCGTTCTAAACCGCCCCCCCTTTATCTTGAGGCTGTTCCCCCTAGACCTACTGTCCTTTCTGAGCAGGAAGAGTCTCTCCACCTCTATCCTATCCATCCCATTCATCATCTTATATGTCTCAATGAGATCTCCCCTCATTCTTCTAAACTCTAACGAATACAAGCCTAGTTTATTCAGCCTCTCCTCATAGCTCAACCCCCTCAACTCCAGTATCAGCCTAGTAAACCTCCTCTGCACTCCCTCCAAGGCCAAAATATCCTTGCGTAAGTGCGGCGCCCAAAACTGCACACAGTACTCCAGCTGCGGCCTCACCAATGCCCTATACAGCTGCAGCAAGACCTCCCTACTTTTATATTCAATCCCCCTCGCTATGAAGGCCAGCATCCCATTAGCCTTTGTCTCCAGACAGGACAATAAGTGAGATGCTGCAAGCCCAGTCAAGTCATGGGGGTTACAAATAATGTGACATGAACCCAAGATCCTGGTTGAGGCCGTCCTCGTGTGTGGAACTTGGCTATCAGTTTCTGCTCATCGACTCTGTGCTGTTGTATGTCGTGAAGGCTGCCTTGGAGAACGTTTATCCGAAGATCAGAGGCCGAATGCCCATGACCGCTGAAGTGTTTGCCAACAGGAAGAAAACAGTCTTGCCTTGTGATACCCACTCCGCTGGAGACAATCTTGTTGGCCCCGCATTTTCACCTGGAGATCTTGGGGGTCAAGGAGCTGGTGCCAGGCCGGTTGCTGCACTTGAAGGTCCAAGAGGGAGGCATGGTCATTCACTTGGTGAACGTCTACAGCCCAGCTGCCGGACCACAGCAAACGACTTTCTACAAGAAAGTGTCCGCTCATCTCGACACCATCGCGGGGGCCGAATGCATCATCCTAGAGGGGGATTTCAACTGCACCCTCGAGGCACGGGACTGCGTTGGCCCCTTGTGGCGCACCCCGGCGATGGTGAAGTTGCGGGACCTGCTCGGGACCCACGACTTGGTGGACGCCTGGTGACATCTCCATCCTGGCTCCAAAGCTTTCACTTTCGACTGCCTTTACGTTTCGAGGGCGTATGTGTCCGGCGTGCCATCAGCTTCCATGTGGCAGGTGCCGAGCACAGACCACCACCTGGTGTGGGCAGAGTATGTTCCATCTTGTGTCGGGGTGGGGGGGGAGCTCAGCGTACTGGCATTTTAACAACACGCTGCTGGAGGACGAGCGCTTCCTGGACTCATTCCATCAATTCTGGACCGGCTGGAGAAGGAAGTGGGGAGGCTTCCCCTCCTTGAGGCTATGGTGGGATGTGGGCAAGATTCACATCCGTACCTTCTGTCAGGAGTACGCGAGGGGGTCGACAAGTTGGAGAAGGCGCTGTTCGACCTGGAGGCACGTCTCAGTCAGTCCGATGCGGACCCGGCCCTGTGTCTGGAGTACAGGGAGAAGAAGGACGCGCTGCGGGACCTGCAACTCGTCGGGTCCTGTGCCGCGTACGTGAGGTCGTGGCTCCAGTTCCAAGTGGACCTGGACCGCGGCTCCCCCTTCTTCTACTCGCTGGAAAAAGGGCGGGCTAACTGTCAGCAGATCCTTACGCTGCTGGCCGACAACGGTTTCCCCTGTCTCGGATCCGGAGGGCATCCAGGCCATCGCCCGGGATTATTACACCTCCCTCTTCTCTCCAGATCCATCCAGCGATGATGCCCACAGAGTTCTGTGGGAGGACATTCCGCAAATCAGCCCAGAGGGCATCGTCAGGCTCGAGGCCCCCATCACCGTGACCGAGCTGACCGGCACCCTCAACAGCCTCCAATGGGGAAAGGCCCCAGGGCTGGACGGGCTGACCGTAGAGTTCTTCAGGGCGCTCTGGGACATCCTGAGGAACAACTACGCAGGGGTCCTGGGGGAGAGCATTGCTACCGGGGAGATGCCCCTTTCGTGGCGCAGGGCAGTCATAGCTCTGCTGCCGAAGAAGGGGGATCTCCGGCAACTTAAACTGGTGCCTGGTCTCCCCCCTCAGCACGGATTATAAAATCTTTGTCAGGGCGATGGCTTCACGTCTTGGATCCGTGCTGGACCACGTGATCCACCCCGACCAGTCCTACACGGTCCCGGGCCGTTCAATCCGCGACAATATCCATCTGGGCTGGGATTTGATCCACCATTCCCAGAGGACTGGTCTGTCGAGCGCCTTCTTGTCCTTAGATCAGGAGAAGGCATTTGATAGGGTAGAGCACGAGTATTTACTCGGGACTCTGCGGACATTCGGGCTCGGGATGCATTTTGTCACCTGGATCCAATTACTGTACTCTGCCGCAGAGTGTCTGATTAAGGTTAACGGGTCACTGACGGCGCCTCTTCACTTTGGGAGAGGAGTACGGCAGGGCTGCCCCTTGTCCGGCCAACTCTATTCTATATGCATGGAGCCATTCCTGCGCCTCTTGCGGAGGAGGTTGTCGGGTTTGACTCCGCGCAGCCCGGACTTAGGGGTGGTCCTGTCGGCCTACGCCAATGACGTGCTCCTCATGTTCACCGGTTGACCTGCGGAGGATGCGAGAATGCCAGGGGGTGTACTCCGCCACGTCCTCCACCAGGATCAACTGGGTCAAGTGTTCCGGACTCCTGGTCGGTCCTTGGGAGTCAAATCCCCTTCCGGAGGAGCTCAGGCCTTTCACCTGGAGCAGGACCAACCTCCTCTACCTGGGGGTCCATCTCTGCCCAGCCGAGGAATCCTGGCCAGAGAACTGGTGGGAGCTGGAGGCCAAAGTCTCCGCCCACCTGGCTCGCTAGACAGGACTGCTCCGAGTGCTGTCCTACAGGGCGCGAGTTCTTGTCATAAACCAGCTGGTCACCTCCGTGCTGTGGTACTGGCTGGTCACTTTGACCCCTCCCCCTGGATTTGTCACAAACATGCAGAAGACCCTCGTGCGGTTCTTCTGGGACAATTGACTGTACTGGGTCTCTGCCGAGATTCTGCATCTCCCGCTTGAGGAGGGCAGACAAGGTCTGGTGTGCCTCCGCACGCAGGTAGCGACCTTCCACCTCCAGATCCTGCAGTGATACCTATACGTCAAGCCTCCTTCACGATGGCGTGCCCTGGCAACGTATTTCTTCCGCCAGTTGCACAGCCTCAACTACGAGATGCAGCTCCTGCATATCAATCTGGGGCGTATTCCGTCCTCATTGCGGGAGTTGCCTGTCTTTTACCAGGACCTCCTCACGATCTGGAACGCAGCCACCTCGCGATGCAGCTCTCCCCCGTCAGGAGTAGCGGCTATTGTGCGAGAGCCGCTGCTCAGGAATCCACACCTCCAGCCTTACAACTTCAGCTGGCTGGTGGAACGGAGGGCCGTGGGCGCTGGGGTGACCAGGATCAGGGACATACTGGATGGCAGAGGAGCAGGTTGGATGAGCCCCTACGTGCTGGCTGAGCGCGCAGGGGTGCCTGTCTGGCAAGCGGCCAAAGCCATCCAAGACCTTAGGATGGTCACGCTCGGCCCCGAGTGCACACATAGGCTCGAGGCGGAGCAGGCGTATGGTGGGATCCTGAGCATTCCCCTGTTCGGACAGAATTCCACACTGGCCCGAAGCCTAGACCTCCCCTCCCCCCCCACCCCGCCCAACCAGGTCAGGCGCCCCACTACGAGCCATCTCGCGGAAATGACCTCCATGCCCTTTTCCACTGCGCGGAGCGTTTCCTGTATGGGCTGCTGCTGCGCACCTTCCACTACTGCGTTCTCACCTGTCACCCGGATACACCTTGGCGGGCCTTGTTGCCGCCAGGCGGCAGAGGTCCCTCTACGGAGGGATCTCCCCTAATTACCTCGGGGACCTGGGGTGGAGGTTGCTGCACGCAGCGGTGCCGTATAACTGTAGGTTTTTCCTTTTCACGGGCTCCTGAGACTGCCCTTTCTGTGGCCTCAAGGAGTCCGTGGACCATGTCTACATTTTGTGTTATAGATTGCACACCCTTTTTGGTTTTCTCAAACACCTTTTACTGATGTTTTGTTTGCACTTCAGTCCCACGCTCCTAATCTACGGGCATCTGGTGCGGAGAGGGGCGTATCAGGACGCCCTCCTCGTGAACCTGCTCCTGGGCCTGGCAAGATGCGCCATCAATAGGTCCAGGCAGCAGGTGATCGATGAGGCCGTCCATCCCGGCTGTCTGCCCCTCTACCGCAGCTACATTCATGGCCAGGTATCCCTGGAGAGGGAGCATGCGGTGTCCACAGGCGCAGTTGACGCCTTCCGTGCTCGCTGGGCACCGCAGGGGCTGGTGTACGTTATAGACCCCTGACAATCACATTTTGATTTAATGTTTTAAGTTTCCTTTGGACTTTGGTTTCTGTTTGGGCCATCCCCCCTTCCTTTTTGGGGCGCTGCCTCTCTTACTTTGTCCCTAAGTTAATTTGAGTTTGTTTACTTGTTGGGTATGCAAAAGGGGTGCCTGGTGATTGTCGAGCGGTATTCATTCATCCGTCGTCGTAGTGTCTGCATGGTCTACCCAATGTACCATGTCTCGGGACATCCTTTCCAGGTAGACAACGTTGGCGGAGTTGCAACAGTATGTACCGTGTACCTGGTGGATGGTGTTCTCACACGAGATGATGGCATTCGTGTCGATGATGCGGTATGTCTTGCAGAGGTTGCTGTGGCAGGGTTGTATGGTGTCGTGTTTACTGTTCTCCTGAAGGCTTGGTAGTTTGCTGCGGACAATGGTCTGTTTGAAGTTGTATGGTTGTTTGAAGGCAAAAAGTGGGGGTGTGGGGATCGCCTTGGCAAGATGTTCATCTTCATCAATGACATATTGAAGATTCGCCAAGGCGATCCCCATATAAAAGGGGATATAAAACAGTCCAGAGGGGCAATTGTTTCACACAGAGGGTGGTGAGTGTCTGGAACAAGCTGCCAGAGGTAGTAGTTGAGGCGGTTACAATTTTGTCTTTTAAAAAGCAGTTAGATAGTTAAATGGGTAAGATGGGTATAGAGAGATATGGGCCAAATGTGGGCAATTGGGATTAGATTAGGGGTTTTAAAAAAAGGGTGGCGTGGACAAGTTGGGCTGAAGGGCCTGCTTCCATGCTGAAAAAAAGACCTATGTCCTTTTGAAGTTCTAGGTTATCCTCCTCACGGTTCACAAGGCTTACAAACTTCACATATTTTGAAATTGTCATGTACACCAAGGTCTAGGCCAATACAGATCAGGAAAAACAAGGGTCGCACAACTAATATTCATTAACCACTAATCATTTTTTCTGTTGCTCAGCCAATTCCATATCCATGTTGCTGCTGTTCTTTTTATTCCATGAGCTATAACTTTGATCAAGTCTCACATTTACAGTAAAAATGAAATTATAAATCCAACTCAATATCCTATGCTATGAATATTTTACTTTAGGAGTTATTCATTTAAAACCACATGCTATTTATTTTCATGTCACCCACTGGCAAAGATGTATTCATTATAAAAGCTAAATAGTAAATAGTTACTTAGCAAAAATTGAAAAATATTCCAATAGTTGCCACAGCTAAGACTGTTTCCACTCCCTCCACACTAAGTTCTACATATATTTTAGAGATACTGTACTTTATATATATAAAATTTATGTATATACATATTTTATACATATATAAAGAGCAAAAGGGTAACCAGGGAGAAGGTTAGCCCACTCAAGGACAGGAGAGGGAATCTATGCATGGAGCCAGAGGAAATGGTGAAGTATTGAGTATTTGCATCAGTATTCAAAGAGAAGGACTTGGTGGATGATGAGGCCCTACCCTAATGCAGAGTCATGTTGAGATCAAAAAAGGAGGTATTGGGGGTCTTGAGAAACATTAAGGTACACAAATCCCCAGGCCCTGATGGGAGATACGCCAAAATACTGAGAGAGGCAAGGGAGGAAATTGCCTTGAGAGAAATCTTTGCATCCTCACTGGCAACAGGGGAGATCCTAGAGGACTGCAGAATATTGTCCCTTTGAGAATGGTAGTAAGGATAATCCAGGTAATTAAAGGCCGGTGAGCCTTACATCAGTGTTCGGGAAATTATTGGAGAGAATTCTTCAAGACAGGATTTACTCCCATTTGGAAATAAGTGGACGTATTAATGAGAGGCAACATGGTTTTGTGAAGGGGAGATCGTGTCTCACTCACTTGATCAAGTTTTTTTGAGGAAGTGACGAAGGTGATTGATGAAGGTAGGGCAGTGGATTTTGTCTACATGGATTTCAGTAAAGCCTTTGACAAGGTCTCTCCTGATGTGGGAATGCCGGCGTTGGACTGGCGTAAACACAGTAAAAAGTCTGACAACACCAGGTTTTAGTCCAACCGATTTATTTGATAATACTCACAAGCTTTCGAGGGGACTGCCTCTTCGTCAGGTGAATGGAGAGTTCTGGCCTCAGACAGAGCATATAAAGCACAGACAGTTTAGAGATTACTGATCAAAGTGCGAATCCTTACACCTAACCTGCTGTTCAAGACCTGAAGTGGCTGACAATGTGAGTGGAAGGAGCACTGATCACAGGTTACAGAGATGTGTATTGTCTCCACACAGTACAGTAAGTGAGGTTTTGCAAACCCAGGCAAGTCACGGGGGTTACAGATAGTGCGACATGAACCCAAGATCCCTGTTGAGACCGTCTTCATGTGTGCGGAACTTGGCTATCAGTCTCTGCTCAGCGACTCTGCGCTGTCGTGTGTCGTGAAGGCCGCCTTGGAGAATGCTTACCCGAAGGTCAGAGGCTGAATGCCCGTGACCACTGAAGTGTTCGCCAACAGGAAGGGAACAGTCTTGCCTGGTGATTGTCGAGCGATGTTCATTCATCCGTTGTCATAGCGTCTGCATGGTCTCCCCAATGTACCATGCTTCGGGACATCCTTTCTTGCAACGTATCAGGTAGACAATGTTGGCCGAGTTGCAAGAGTATTTACCATGTACCTGGTGGATGGTATTCTCACGTGATGATGGTATCCATGTCGATGATCCGGCATGTCTTGCAGAGGTTGCTATGGCAGGGTTGTGTGGAATTGTGGTCACTGTTCTCCTGAAGACTGGGTAGTTTGCTGCGAACAATGGTCTGTTTGAGGTTGTGTGGTTGTCTGAAGGCAAGAAGTGGGGGTGTGGGGATGGCCCTGGCGAGATGTTCGTCTTCGTCAATGATATGTTGAAGACTCCGGAGAAGATGTCGTAGCTTCTCCGCTCCGGGGAAGTACTGGACAACAAAAGGTACTCTGTCCACTGTGTCCCGTGTTTGCCTTCTGAGGAGATCAGTGCGGTTTTTCGCTGTGGCGCATCGGAACTGTCGATCTATGAGTCGAGCACCATATCCTGTTCTTATGAGGGCATCTTTCAGGGTCTGGAGGTGTCTGTCACGATCCTCCTCATCTGAGCAAATCCTGTGTATACGGAGGGCTTGTCCATAGGGAATGGCTTCTTTAACATGTTTAGGGTGGAAACTGGAGAAGTGGAGCATTGTGAGATTGTCTGTGGGCTTGCGGTACAGTGAGGTGCTGAGGTGACCGTCCTTAATGGAGATGCGTGTGTCCAAGAATGCAATTGATTCTGGGGAATAGTCCATGGTGAGTCTGATGGTGGGGTGGAATTTGTTGATATCATCATATAGTTGTTTCAGTGATTCTTCACCATGAGGCCAAATGAAGACAATGTCATCGATGTATCTAGTGTATAGCATTGGTTGAAGATGCTATACACTAGATACATCGATGACACAGTCATCCAAGGCCGGAATTGAAATTATTGTACAGCAACATTGTTTGCTGGAGCAGATGAGTGAAGGAGCAGAGAGAGAGCTAAGATTTTACCTGTTAAAAACCTGTTTAAAATAAGTTTAAAGCATTTTGTTCTTTGTAGAACTGTTTAAAGCATTTATTTATTGTATTTACTGCTTTAAGAATTCTGAGGGAGTGGTTAGCAGGCAGTTGTGGTCCATCAGATTTAAATATCAACTGACCACAAGGTGAAGCCTTGCATTGTTTGCTGGAGCAGACGAGTGAAGGAGCAGAGAGAGAGCTAAGATTTTACCTGTTAAAAACCTGTTTAAAATAAGTTTAAAGCACTTTGTTCCTTGTAGAACTGTTTAAAGCATTTATTTATTGTATTTACTGCTTTAAGAATTCTGAGGGAGTGGTTAGCAGGCAGTTGTGGGCCATCAGCTTTAAATCAGCGCCAGGTTTAAAAGGAGGCCTGGTGTAGACAGCGGGCAGCATCTGAGCGGGCAGCGGAGTGAGTGGGAAGCAGAGTGAGCTACTAGGGCTTAATATCAAAAAGGGCTGGAAGGAAAAAAGGCCAGGTGAGTTCGTTTGAAAAACAAAAAAAACAAAAAAATTTTTTCAAAACTACTACAGTGAATAATGGAGGGGCATGTGATGTGTGGTTTCTGTATGATGTGGGAACTGGTGGACCCTAGGGTTCATCCCAGTGACCATGTCTGCAGTAAGTGCAGGTTGCTAGAGGAGCTCCAGCTCGGTAAATGAGCTGGCCTCTGAGCTACAGACACTGAGGCTCATCAGGGGGAGAGAGGATGCCATTGTCAATGGGGTGCAAGTGACATCCACCCCCCCTAGACTGGCTAACTCTAAGGGTCAGGGACAAGAGGGGGCTGCTGGGAGGAGGAAGGGGGGTGAGGAGCGGAGGCCTCAGCCTCTTAATCTGCATAACAGGTTTGAGGTTCTTGCTTCCAGGCTGGACGAGAACGAGGCAGGTGAGGTTGGTGAGCAAGCTGCACACGGTACAGTGCTGCAGCAGGACATAGGCAAAGAGAAAGGGAAAAGGAACGTAGTAGTGATTGGGGATAGTGGGGTGAAGGGTATTTTTTCACCTTTAAAAGTTTACTCACCTCGGGGGTCCGGCCTCATTGTTCCGTGGGAGCATTGAAGAGAGGCTGCGATTTGCGAGTGGAGAGCTTGTGGGTGAGTTCAGCGACTTTTTCTTTTCTTTTAAAAACTAACTTTGTTTAGTGAGTTTAGTGGGGTTTTTTTTGATTGTTTTAAGTTTGACCCTGGTTTGACCCCGGAAGTAGTTGCGAGGGCACTCGGGTCACGTTTTTTTTTCACCCTACTATAAATTAGACCGGAGGGGATTCCCAATACTCTACACTGGTAGAGTATCCCAGCCCTCCCCCCTCCCCTAACCTAAAAAAAAAGAGAGAGGATCTGTCTGAGAGCAGGTAAGACTGCTTTTGTTTTTGTGTGTGCTGTAAGGGCTTTGGCTCACAGGGCCAAGAGATAAGGTAAGTTGTAAGTATTTTTTTTTTACTTTTTCCTCTGGGTTACTATAAGGGGTAAGTATGAGTGTGAGACCTGTATGTTGTTGCCAATGCAACATGTGGGAGGTCTTGGAGGCTCCTGGCCTGCCAGACATCCACACCTGTGCTCGGTGTGTGGAGCTGAAGGCCCTACGAAACCAGGTTAAGGAGCTGCAAATGCAGCTCGAGGACCTTCGGCTCGTTCGGGAGAGTGAGGAGGTTATAGATAGGAGCTACCAGCAGGTAGTCACACCAGGGCAACGGGATGAGGGCACTTGGGTAACTACTAGGAAGGGGAAAACACGGGTGATGGAGAGCACTCCGGTGGATGTCCCCCTTCAAAATAAGTACTCCGGACTGCGTACTACTGGGGGGGCAGCTCATCTGAGGGAGGAAACAGTGGCCAGGTCTCTGGAGCTGAGCCAGTGAGCCAAAAAATCAAAAGGGGAAGCAGAAAGGTAGTGTTAATAGGGGACTCCACAGTGAGGGGCGCAGACAGGCGTTTTTGTGGACGTAGAAGGGAGTCGCGGATGGTGGTTTGTCTCCCTGGGGCTGGGATCCAGGATGTCTCTGGGCGGGTCCCAGACATCCTGAAAGGGGAGGGAGAGGAACCAGAGGTTGTAGTACATATAGGTACTACTGACGTAGGTAAGAAGAGGGAGGCACTCGTGAAAAGGGACTATAGGGAACTGGGTAGGCAGCTGAGGAAGAGAAAAGCGAAGGTAGTAATCTCAGGATTGCTGCCTGTGCCACGGGAGAATGAGGGGAAAAATGAAATGAGGTGGAGGGTGAATGCGTGGCTGAGGGACTGGTGTGGAGGGCAGGGATTTCGGTTCCTAGATCACTGGGACCTCTTTAGGGGTAGGTGGGACCTGTATAGTAAGGACGGGTGGCACTTAAATCCCAGGGGGACTAATATCTTGGCGGGAAGACTGGCTAAGGCTACCGGGGGGACTTTAAACTAGAAAGGATGGGGGGAGGGAACTGTGATGGGGAAACTGGGACGGAGGAGGTTCGCTCCCAGGTAGGGGAGGACCGCAGGCAGTATGGGAGGAAGGTTAGACAGGCGGTGGAGATGGGAAATGCCCAGACTGAGGGGCTGAAGTGTATATATTTTAATGCAAGGAGTGTAGTGAATAAGGTAGATGAGCTTAGGGCGTGGATTACTGTTTGGGATTGTGATGTGGTGGCCATTACGGAGACTTGGATGTCTCAGGGACAGGACTGGGTACTTCAGGTGCCAGGCTTCAGGTGCTTCAGGAAGGACAGGGAGGGTGGCAGAAGGGGTGGTGGAGTGGCACTGTTGATCAGGGACAGTGTCATGGCTGCAGAGAAAGAGGATGTCGTGGAGGGACTGTCTACAGAATCTCTGTGGGTGGAAGTTACAAACAGCAAAGGGTCGAAAACTTTGCTGGGTGTATTCTATAGGCCGCCCAATAGTGACAGGGAAGTTGAAGTGCAAATAGGAAAACAGATTCTGGAGAGATGTTTTAACAACAGAGTTGTCGTGATGGGAGACTTCAATTTCCCAAACATCGACTGGAATATCCCTAGGGTAAGGGGTTTGGATGGGGAGGAGTTTGTTAGGTGTGTTCAGGAAGGTTTCCTGACACAGTATGTGGATAAGCCTACGAGGGGAGAGGCTGTACTTGACCTGGTACTGGCGAATGAACCAGGGCAGGTGATGGATCTTTCGGTAGGAGAGCATCTTGGAAATGGTGACCATAATTCTATCTCCTTCACAATTGCGTTGGAACGAGATAGGATCAGGCAGGCTAGGAAGGTGTTTGTCTGGGGTAAGGGGAGATACGAAGAAGTCAGGAAGTTACTTGGACAAATAAACTGGAAGGAGGCGTTCTTAGGGAAAAGTACTGAAGGAAGGTGGCAGATATTCAAGGAATGTGTGTCTGGAGCTCTGAATGACAACGTTCCAATGAGACAAGGGGGTTTCGGTAGGTCGAGGGAACCGTGGTGCACAAAGGCTGTGTTGAACCTAGTCAGGAGGAAAAGGAAGGTGTACAAGAGGTTCAGGGAATTAGGAGAGGTTAAAGATCTTGAGTATAAGGACTGTAGGAAGGAACTTAAAAGGGAAATTAGGAGAGCCAGAAGGGGTCATGAGAAGACCTTGGCGGGTAAGATTAAGGAGAATCCCAAGGCCTTCTATAAATATGTGAAAGGTAAAAGGATAAGAAGAGAAGGGATAGGACCTATAAAAGGTGAGGGGGGAAAGGTTTGTGTGGAACCAGAAGAAATGGCAGAGGTGCTTAACGAGTACTTCGCCTCAGTATTCACAGTGGAAGCCGATCTGGGAGATTTTGTTATGGATTTCCAGCAGATGGAAAGGATTGAGTACGTGAATATTAAGGAGGAGGATGTGTTGGAACTTTTGAATTCCATCAAGGTAGATAAGTCACCGGGACCAGATGGGATGTACCCCAGGATACTGTGGGAGGCGAGGGAAGAGATTGCGGAGCCCCTGGCGATGATCTTTGCGTCATCAATGGAGACAGGAGAGGTTCCGGAGGATTGGAGGATTGCGGATGTAGTTCCTATTTTCAAGAAAGGGAACAGAGATAGCCCGGGAAATTACCGACCGGTGAGTCTGACCTCAGTGGTTGGTAAGCTGATGGAGAGGCTTCTGAGGGACAAGATTTACGAACATTTGGAGAGGTTTGACATGATCAGGAATAGTCAGCATGGATTTGTCAAGGGCAGGTCGTGCCTTACAAGCCTAGTTGAGTTCTTCGATAATGTGACTGAACACATTGACGAAGGAAGTGCCGTGGACGTAGTGTACATGGACTTCAGCAAGGCGTTTGATAAGGTCCCCCATGCAAGACTTCTTGAGAAGGTGAGAGGGCATGGGATCCAAGGGCCTTTGGCCTTGTGGATCCAGAACTGGCTTGCCTGCAGAAGGCAGAGAGTGGTTGTGGATGGGGCTTTTTCTGAATGGAGGTCAGTCACCAGCGGAGTGCCTCAAGGATCTGTTCTGGGACCCTTGTTGTTTGTCATTTTCATAAATGACCTGGATGAGGAAGTGGAGGGATGGGTAAGTAAGTTCGCTGATGACACGAAGGTTGGTCGTGTTGTGGATGGTCTGGAAGGATGGCAAAAGTTGCAGCAGGACATAAATAGGATGCAGGACTGGGCGGAGAAGTGGCAGATGGACTTCAACGCAGATAAATGTGTAGTCGTCCATTTTGGCAGAACCAACGGGATGAACGAGTACACTATCAAGGGCAGAAGTCTGAGTAGTGTTGAAGAGCAGAAGGATCTTGGGGTCCGGGTCCACAGGACTCTTAAATCGGCCTCGCAGGTGGAAGAGGTGGTCAAGAAGGCGTATGGTGTACTGGCCTTCATTAATCGAAGGATTGAGTTTAGGAGTCGGGAGGTAATGCTGCAACTTTATAAGACCCTTGTCAGGCCTCATTTAGAGTATTGTGCGCAGTTCTGGTCGCCTCACTATAGGAAAGATGTAGAAGCTATTGAGAGGGTACAGAGATTTACAAGGATGTTGCCTGGACTGGGAGGCATGCCTTATGAAGTTAGGTTGAGGGAGCTGGGACTCTTTTCCCTGGAGAGACGAAGGTTGAGAGGCGACCTGATAGAAGTTTACAAAATGTTGAGAGGAATAGATAGGGTGGATTCTCAGAGGCTATTTCCCCAGGTTGAAATGGTTGCTACGAGAGGACACAGATTTAAGGTGCGGGGAGGGAGGTTCAGAAGTGATGTTAGGGGTAAGTTTTTCACTCAGAGGGTGGTGAGTGAATGGAATCGGCTGCCGTCAGTGGTGGTGGAGGCGAACTCGCTGGGGTCTTTTAAAAGACTTCTGGATGAGTATATGGGGTTTAATGAGATTGAGGGTTATAGATAGGTCTGTAGGTTGGTAGGTGTTGATGTGATTGGCGCAACTCGTGGGCCGAAGGGCCTGTTTGTGCTGTAGTGTTCTATGTTCTATGACACTGTCCTTTGTCACAATGACAAAGTGCACAGAAGGGTGTGTTGTCTGCCTGGTGCTCGGGTCCGGGATGTCGCATCTGGGCTGCAGAGGAACCTGGAGTGGGAGGGTGAGAATCCGGTCGTTGTGGTTCATGTGGGTGCCAACGACGTAGGCAAAATGCGAACTGAGGATCTGGGGAGGGAGTATGAAAAGCTGGGAATGGAATTAAAAAGTAGAACCGACAAGGTGGTTATCTCTGGGCTACTGCCTGAACCGTGTGCAGATGGGCGTAGGGTTGACAGGATTAAGGAAGTGAATGGGTGGCTCAGGGATTGGTGTGGGAGGAATGGGTTTGAATTTATGGGGCATTGGCACCAGTATTGGGGTAGGTGGGACCTGTTCAGGCGGGATGGGGTTAGTCTGAACCGTGCTGGGACCAGAGTGCCTGGGACCTGGTGGATGTGGTCTTTCTAGATTTTCAGAAGGCGTTTGACAAAGTGCCTCACAAGAGGTTATTGCAGAAGGTCGAGGGACATGGAGTTGGGGGTAGGGTGTTAGCGTGGATAGAGGATTGGTTGTCAAATAGGAGGCAGAGAGTGGGGGTCAACGGGTGCTACTCGGATTGGCGGATGGTGACTAGTGGAGTGCCCCAGGGGTCGGTGCTGGGGCCTCAGCTTTTTACCATTTATATAGATGATCTGGAGGAGGGAACCAAGTGTAGAGTGTCGAAATTTGCTGATGACACCAAGATTGGGGGAATGGCAAATTGTGCGGAGGGTGTGGAGAGTCTGCAGAAGGATCTAGATAGGCTGGGCGAATGGGCCAGGAAATGGCAAATGGAATTGAATGTTGGCAAGTGTGAGGTGGTCCACTTTGGTAGGAAGAATGGTAGGAAGGACTATTACTTACGGGGCGAAAAACTGCAGCAGGCGACGGTGCAGAGGGACCTTGGGGTCCTTGTGCATGAGTCGCAAAAACCCAGCTTGCAGGTGCAGCAGGTGGTCAGGAAGGCGAATGGGATGCTGGCCTTCATAGCGAAGGGGATTGAATATAAAAGTAGGGAGGTCTTGCTGCAGCTGTATAGGGCATTGGTGAGGCCGCAACTGGAGTACTGTGTGCATTTTTGGGCGCCGCACCTGCGCAAAGATATTTTGGCCTTGGAGGGAGTGCAGAGGAGGTTTACTAGGCTGATACCGGAGTTGAGGGGGTTGAGCTATGAGGAGAGGCTGAATAAACTGGGCTTGTACTCGTTAGAGTTTAGAAGAATGAGAGGAGATCTCATTGAGACGTATAAGATGATGAATGGGATGGATAGGATAGAGGTGGAAAGACTCTTCCCGCTCAAAAAAGACAATAGGACTAGGGGGAACAGCCTCAAGATAAAAGGGGGGCGGTTTAGAACGGAGTTGAGGAGGAACTTCTTCACTCAAAGGGTGGTGAATCTCTGGAATTCTCTGCCCGTTGAAGTGGTGGAGGCTGCCTCGCTAAATATTTTTAAGACGCGGGTTGATGGGTTTTTGATAGGAGAGGGGATTAAGGGTTATGGGGAGAGGGCGGGAAAGTGGAACTGAGCAGCGACAGATCAGCCATGATCTTATTGAATGGCGGGGCAGGCTCGAAGGGCTGGATGGCCTACTCCTGCTCCTATTTCTTATGTTCTTAACATAAAAACATTTAAGTTAGCACTAAAAAGATTAAAAAGGACACAAGGACTTAACCAGCTGTTATCAATTCCAAAATTATCAGCTGGAAATCAAACCCAAGTTCAAATACCTCCAGTACCAGCTATTTATTAAAATTATTAATAATACAGAATGGTTTCCCAAGCAGTTCCACAGCTATAATAAACAACAGTTTGGTAATAAATAAATGCTTATTAAAGATAAAATTGGAGCATCTGTAGTTTCCATGTAAAGTACAGGTATGACAGACATTTAGCCACTCAATTGTTTTTTTTACAACCACACAATCTCCCTCCTCCTGCATTATCCCACTAAAATAATTTTCTGAAGGAAAATACTCCCTAATTGTCAAAGGTAATCAATCGCCATCCTCAATCTCCAATTCTGGGCTGATGTTTATCATATATAATGAAAACCAGCAATGAATCAATTCCACATGACAAGTTGTGATACAGTGAGTGAGAGGAAGAGGGTACTCAGTATGTTCTCTTTAAAATATTTCATAACTTCTTCTAATGCTGCACCCATCCTTTATCTCCAACTCTGGTTGACTGTGCATTATCATCTCCCTTCACCCCACCGTCGATAGCAAAGCCTGGACATAGTGCCAGTTATGTCCTCTTCCTACTGTCATTTTCAAACAATCGCTTCAATCAAGCTTTTAGTCACCTCTCCCATCATTAACTAGTGTTCATTCTGCTTCCCCCAGCCCGTACTTTTGTATAACAATGTAGTAAAAATTGATTTTTGCTTGTGCTTACTATTTAAATTTGCATTTTGTATTGTGTGAAATAACTTTTAAATAATTAAAAGTCATCTTCTTTGGCTTTGCATCATTGCCATTCTTTCATTTCTACTGCCCATCTGTTCAGTCTTAAATGGGAACACAGTCCAAAATGAACAAGACATTCTTGACTGCAGTGGAGCATTGTAGGTTGTCATTTGGCACTTTTCTGTGGCAATCTGAAGACACAATTCCTCAAATTTCTCTGCTCTAATGTGGAAACTTCAGTGCCAAGTGCTTCAGTCACCAGTTGTCGAAGTCATTCTGGCATGAAATGGTCTTGTTTATGTGAATTCTTGCATTTTGGCTTTTCTTTTGTTAGTACTTGTTTATATGCATTTCTTTAAGCAAACAAGCATGGTACCAGAAATGAATTTCTGTATGGATAATAAAATGAAACTGAATGGAATTTTAAACACTCTACTATGCTACTTTTTAATCTACATTATGCAAAAATACAATCTTTTCAGCTCTATATTCACATATATTCCAGCAGCCAGGTGTACAGAGACTTGTCTGTTACGTTGCTTAGGTATTGATCCAAAGATGGTCACTACCAGATTTAACCTGCTTATGTTTAAATTACTGATATTAAACTGAAGAAAACATTCTGCACACAAACACAAAAGCATGACAAGTGTTATATAAAGAAAAATTGTTGAATTAATCAAAAGGTATTTTTCGTCCCATTGTTAGCCCATAAAGGATTCAAGGTACAAGGTGTGAAACATGATTTGAATGACTTTATGGTCAACTTGACAGATTGGTTTCATATTCCATGGATTAGAAATTTCATGTATTCTAGACATAGTTAGAATTGAATTGGTTAAAAGTTGAACATTTTTTAAAATTTTAATTGAGAATTAAATTGGTGTGCAACCTGCAGTTGTTCTTGCGACTTCATATGATTTTACAATTTCATTCAAATCCACTTCTTCAAATTTAAATGAAATTCATCAAAATCACAATATAGAAACAACCAATTCAGATCAAAAACAGTCCTGAGTTATCTATGGGAGCTATGTACTTTAATCCAATTTTTCTGTCCTGTCTGATTTTTGTTCTTTTTAATTCACTTTTTAATTCCAAATTAAACATTACAATCTCTGCCTCAATAGTAAAAACATTCACCTTTTGAAAAATATCTTGACATCCCCATTTATTCTTTTATGATAGCGCTGCACTTGTTACTGATTCACTAACTATTGAAAACACCACATACTATTTACCCTCTCAAAATTCTTCATTTTAAAAACCTCTATCAGCTCATGCTATGAGTGTTTATAAAAAAAAATCCAATTGTTCAAGCTTTTCTCATAATTATAACCTCTTTGGGCACCATTCTCGTAAACTTTCATTGTATCATTTCCACGCCTCTAAGCCCTTTCCTATAATGGAGGTGCCGAGAACTTGAATTTTCTCATTTTTCATGTCATTCTAGGTAATTAGTGAAAACTGCTGTTTAAACAAAACTGGCTCTCTTTAGCTAGCTAAGTAACGAGTACAAAAAATGTAATCTTACATTGTTAAATAAAATTACTGTACATTCTTAGAGCTACAATTAAAATCATATGTCTATCACAAATTTTTGAAAACCCCCAACATGTTTCATTTTTATTGTTTCTTGGGACGTGGGTGTCACTGGCAAGGCCAGCATTTCTTAACCATCCTTAATTACCCTTGAACTAAATGGCTGGCTAGGCTATTTCAGAAGCAGTGAAGAGTCAAATTTATAATTTAAGAGCCAATTTTAACAGAAACTCAACCAGGTTCAATATGCACATTAATCATGTGCTTAAATAGATTAATAAAGGAAATAGGAAATTGTTAATTTATTTCAACAGCAGAAGTAATTGAGTATAGTTCCATCACACCAGTAACTGATACCAGAGATGAGGGGGTTTACTTATGAAGAGAGATTGAGTAGACTGGGTCTGTACTCGTTAGAGTTTAGAAGGCTGAGGGGGGATCTTATAGAGACTTACAAGATAACGAAGGGGCTAGATAGGGTAGAGGTAGAGAGATTCTTCCCGCTTAGAAAGGATAGCGGAACTGAAGGACACAACCTCAAAATAAGGGCGGGGGGGCAGTTTAGAGCAAAGTTGAGGAGGAACTTCTTCACTCAAAGGGTGGTGAATCTCTAAAATTCTCTGCCCATTGAAGTGGTGGAGGCTACCTAGCTGAATATATAAGTCACGGGTAGATAGGTTTCTGATAGACAAGGAAATTAAGGGTTATGGGGAGAAAGTGGAACTGATCCACTTCAGATCAGCCATGATCTTATTAAATGGCGTGCAGGCTCAAGGGCTAGATGGCCTACTCCTGCTCCTATTTCTTACGTTCTTATGTAATTGTGTTCTGGAACTTCCAAGGGTGCCAGGTATGTCCATGTGATATCCATACCTACTTACTTGGTATATAAAACGGTACAAAGTCATTGGGAGTGCAATCCCATCACATTACAGCTGCTTCCTTTACTGTTTTTGGATAAATGCTCATTACAATTTTCTTTACTTCCTAATTTCTGCTTGGTTTCAACTTTGTAGGGAAATCATTCTCTTATCCTTATTTCTAGTTTCATTTTGCATTTCATAAACTAGTAGTTCAGAGTTCCAGAGCTATCACTTCAAACTTAAATGATGTTACTTTCCAAATAAACAGGAGGCTGAATCAGAAACAGAATTTGTAAATTAAATGATCTTAACCCTCACTCTTATCCTTCTCCCTGGGTAGTCTTCCCAATGTGTAAAATTCTTCATTCGGACGCAAATCAATAAGGTGAGCCAGACGATTGGACATTGCAAAGAATGAGGCTATTGAGGCAATGTCCCAGGCATCCTCCCGATCAAATCCATGCATCTCCAGTTTTCTTAGATGATCCTCACTGATGTTTTCTGCATTGCTCACTGTGAGAGCAAAATCCAACATGGCATGCTGCCGATCATCCAAGTCAGCCAACTGCCTATTCACAACCACCTAAACACAACAAGCAGAATGCAAATGAAATCAAAGAGCCAAGTTACAGTCAATTACAAAGCTCTGTCTTTCTGCTGACAGAATATTTCATTATTACTCACCTGATCTGCTAGAACTGGATTTTTGGAATATATCCGGTGTAGGGCACTATGTGCAATGACACAGTAAGGACAGTGGTTATTAGCACTCGTGGCCACAATAATAAGTTCTCTATCTGCTTTGCTGAGATTACCTAGAGACAAATAAGAGGGGTTGGGGGAACAGAAAGAGAAAAGTTCAAACATTCCCTTTAAAGGAATTAGACATTTCAATAGCTTGATCCAAAACAATTCACTTCCTGGTTATAATCACAAAGTCAAATTGAAGGCATGATTGACATAGCTGTCATCCTGAGACATGGTTGTAAGGTAATCAAGACACGTAACTAAATGTACAAGTTTATTAACTCCATAGGAATAACAGGAAAAATGATAGGGTAGGAGTAATCTTGGTGGTTAAGGATGTAATTATTTAAATTACAAGGATATAACAAAATTAAGAAGGCAGAGACTTTAGAGGTTAAAATCAATAAACAGAAAATGATTTAAGACTTTATGGGAGTTGTATATTGGCCCCCAGGTAATAACAAAGAATAGCTTTCTTTTAAAAAAATTCATTCACGGGATGAGTGTGTTACAGGCCAGCATTTATTGCACATCCATTGTTTTCCTCAAGAACGTGGGAGTGAGCCACTTGTGGCAATCCGTGTGATGTTGGTACACCCACAGTGCTGTTACAAAAGCAGTTTCAGGATTTTTACCCCAAGACAGTCAAACTATATAAATGCAGAGGGTTAAGCAAATATGTAGTCAAAACAATGACTTTAATGGGGCATTTTATCTTTCATATAAATTGGGATATGCAGACTAGCACATGACAAAATGGAAGCAACTTCCTTCAGTGTGTTCAGGATAATTTTCTGTACCAATAGGTCTTAAAACCAACAACAAAATATACCATATTTGATACTGTAACGAGGAAAGAACTAAATTTAGCCAATAGTCCAAAGGTGAAAACCATGAAACAGTTAAGATTCTAGTTTTAGGTAAAGCTGACTTCAATGCAATGAAAGAGACTGTCCACAACAGACTTGGTAAATTTATTAATATGTAAAGCCACAAAAGATCGGTGAGAAGTGTTCAATAACAAAAGGTTTGTAATGCTTTGGGGCAAGAGTTCCACTTGCCGAAAACGTTACGAATGACTGAAGAGGTGAGAGACTGCATAAAACGGAAAGAAGGAGCAAAAAAAAGTGCACAGATCTTGGGTGAACAGGTAAGATATAGGAAAAAAAAGCAAAGGATGACAAAACGAGAGAGAGAGTATGAAAAGGAAATTTGCAAATGTGGTAACTTAAACCCACAGTAAAGGTAGTCAAATGCATTGTCAAGAGAACAATCTGCTTTACATAATAAAGTGACTAAATTTACAAATGGCAAAAACTTAGCAAACAGTAAGGAACAGGAGCAACTAGTACACAGGTTTTGCTTGCAGACCCATAAACCCCACCAAGGTCTTCACATGCACAAACCTATTCAAAGACATCAGTAACATATACGTAGACTGGTGCTACTGTAACACTCAAACACCACGTTTCCCCTTGAATTTCAATTCCCCCAACAGGACAGAAATACAATGTAAGTAACAACTCAATGATACAACAGTCTTTCAGGAGCTTATGTGATTACAATGTGATCTACGCAATACCACTTTCATTCATCAACCATTAGCAGATCTTGCATCCATTGAACTGGATCTGAAAGCTTGGAAGGTGGCTGAGAATCTACATATTAATGTTTTTCATCCATACCCAGAATAGAGTCTTTGCACTTCATACAAGGTCTCAACCCATCATCTCCCACAACAGTCAGCCATCCATCCCTGTATCAGAAATCCCTTGACTCAAAATAGAATAGGATCTCTGCCTGTCCACTGCTTAATCTGCTCAGCATTAACTGGAAAAGGTCTAAGTCTCTCAAATAAGAAAATGCAGATGGCACAGTGGTTAGCACTGCTGATTCACAGTGCCAGGGACCTGGGTTTAATTCCCAGCTTGGGTCAGTGTGTGTGAAGTTTGCTGTTCTCCCTGTGTCAGTGTGGGTTACCTCTGGGTGCTCCGGTTTCCTCCCAAAGTCTGAAAGATGTGTTTGTTAGGTGTATTGACCCGAACAGATGTCAGACTGTGGCAGCTGGGGAATTTCACAGTAACTTCATTGTAGTGTTAATGTAAGCATTACTTGTGACACTAATAAATAAACTTTAAATCTATGTCAGAAGGAAACAATGTTTTGACTGGCAGACCCAGTATAGGGAGGAGACTTAACATGCCTGTGTTTGCTTTGTCCTTCCCTGCCCTGTACACAATATTGTACTAATAAACTGAGAATGTAGGGGCCAACACTGTATAGTCGCTGAGGCCATGGGAGGAATACATTTTGATGAAAAGACTCAACGGCTTGAAGCTGGTACATTTGGTGAATGAATGACCATAGGAGATAGCCGATGGAATCCATTTACAGCCAAAAACAATAGCTAAGCCTTCTTGGTCTAATTGCGAATATACCTTTTCAGCCTTTGTCAGTATACAAGATGCAAAACCAGTGGGTTTTTCTGATCAGTCCTCCATTAAATGCAGGAGTACAGCAAATGAACCAGTAATCAGGACCTGAACCCCAAGGTATGTTATTGGAGTTTATTTATTTGTGTCACAAGTAAGGCTTACATTAACATTGCAATGATGTTACTGTGAAATTCCCCTAGTCACCATACTCTGGCACCTGTTAATGCACCTGATCAGCACATCTTTCAGGAAACTGCAGCACCCGGAGGAAACCCACACAGACACAGGGAGAAAGTACAAACTTCACACGGACAGTGACCCAAGCCAGGAATTGAACCTGGGTCCCTGGTACTATGCCACCATGCCGCCCACATTATGAAGCCATACTAGATCCCAGTAATTTTTCGATTTTGGTATAATCATGGGGACAGGACGCTTCACTGCAGGAGTGATTCTATTAACAAATCAGGGATCTATCAAAACAAGTTTTTATGCATAACAGTGTAAATATAACTCAACAAAATAAAGCAGCTTAACTTTCAACAGTTGAACAAAAGTAAAAAAAATGAAACAATTCCAATTTCTAACTTATCACTTTTAGTTCCAAATAATCAACGGCCCTCTCAGACTCAAATGCCATTTAAATAGGGACTATCTACAGAGTCTCTGTGGCTGGAAGTTACAAACAGCAAAGGGTCGAAAACTTTGCTGGGTGTATTCTATAGACCGCCCAATAGTGACAGGGAAGTTGAAGTGCAGATAGGGAAACCGATTCTGGAGAGATGTATTAATAACAGAGTTGTCGTGATGGGAGATTTCAATTTCCCAAACATCGACTGGAATATCCCTAGGGTAAGGGGTTTGGATGGGGAGGAGTTTGTTAGGTGTGTTCAGGAAGGTTTCCTGACACAGTATGTGGATAAGCCAACGAGGGGAGAGGCTGTACTTGACCTGGTACTGGCGAATGAACCAGGGCAGGTGATGGATCTCTCGGTAGGAGAGCATCTTGGGAATGGTGACCATAATTCTATCTCCTTCACAATTGCATTGGAACGAGATAGGATCAGGCAGGCTAGGAAGGTGTTTGTCTGGAGTAAGGGAAGATACGAAGAAGTCAGGAAGTTACTTGGACAAATAAACTGGAAGGAGGCGTTCTTAGGGAAAAGTACCGAAGGAAGGTGGCGGATATTCAAGGAATGTTTGTCTGGAGCTATGCATGACAACGTTCCGATGAGACAAGGGGGTTTTGGTAGGTCGCGGGAACCGTGGTGCACGAAGGCTGTGTTGAACCTAGTCAGGAGGAAAGGGAAGGTGTACAAAAGGTTCAGGGAACTAGGAGAGGTTAAGGATCTTGAGGAGTATAAGGACTGTAGAAAGGAGCTTAAAAGGGAAATTAGGAGAGCCAGAAGGGGTCATGAGAAGACCTTGGCGGGTAAGATTAAGGAGAATCCCAAGGCCTTCTATAAATATGTGAAAGATAAAAGGATGAGAAGAGAAGGGATAGGACCTATAAAAGGGGAAGGGGGAAAGGTCTGTGTGGAACCAGAAGAAATGGCAGAGGTGCTCAACGAGTACTTTGCCTCAGTATTCACGGTGGAAGCTGATCTGGGAGATTTTGCTACGGATTTGCAGCAGATGGAAAAGATTGAGTTTGTGGATATTAAGGTGGAGGATGTGTTAGAACTTTTGAATTCTATCAAGATAGATAAGGTTATAGTGGATGCCTTGGTGGTTATTTTCCAGACGTCGCTGGATTCCGGGGAAGTGCCGGAAGATTGGAAAACGGCTAATGTTACGCCGTTGTTTAAGAAGGGTGCCAGGCAAAAGGCGGGGAATTATAGCCCGGTTAGTTTAACGTCTGTGGTAGGTAAAATGTTAGAATCCGTCATTAAGGAGGAAATTGCGAGGCATCTTGAAGGGAATTGCTTGATAGGGCGGACGCAACACGGTTTCATTAAAGGGAAGTCGTATCTGACAAATTTACTGGAGTTCTATGAGGATGTGTCTAGGGCAGTGGATAGAGGAGAGCTGGTGGATGTGGTCTTTCTGGATTTTCAGAAGGCGTTTGACAAGGTACCTCACAAGAGGTTATTGCAGAAGGTCAGGGGACATGGAGTTGGGGGTAGGGTGTTAGCGTGGATAGAGGATTGGTTGTCAAATAGGAGGCAGAGAGTGGGGGTCAATGGGTGCTATTCGGATTGGCGGTTGGTGACTAGTGGGGTGCCCCAGGGGTCGGTGCTGGGGCCTCAGCTATTTACCATTTATATAGATGATCTGGAGGAGGGAACCGAGTGCAGGGTGTCGAAATTTGCTGATGACACCAAGATTGGGGGAAACGCAAATTGTGCGGAGGGTGTGGAGAGTCTGCAGAAGGATCTAGATAGGCTGGGCGAATGGGCCAGGAAATGGCAAATGGAATTTAATGTTGGCAAGTGTGAGGTGGTCCACTTTGGTAGGAAGAATGGTAGGAAGGACTATTACTTACGTGGCGAAAAACTGCAGCAGGCGATGGTGCAGAGGGACCTCGGGGTCCTTGTGCATGAGTCGCAAAAACCCAGCTTGCAGGTGCAGCAGGTGGTCAGGAAGGCGAATGGGATGCTGGCCTTCATAGCGAGGGGGATTGAATATAAAAGTAGGGAGGTCTTGCTGCAGCTGTATAGGGCATTGGTGAGGCCGCAGCTGGAGTACTGTGTGCAGTTTTGGGCGCCGCACCTGCGCAAGGATATTTTGGCCCTGGAGGGAGTGCAGAGGAGGTTTACTAGGCTGATACCGGAGTTGAGGGGATTGAGCTATGAGGAGAGGCTGAATAAACTGGGCTTGTACTCGTTAGAGTTTAGAAGAATGAGGGGAGATCTCATTGAGACGTATAAGATGATGAATGGGATGGATAGGATAGAGGTGGAGAGACTCTTCCCGCTCAAAAAAGACAGTAGGACTGGGGGCACAGCCTCAAGATAAAGGGGGGGCTGTTTAGAACAGAGTTGAGGAGGAACTTCTTCACTCAAAGGGTGGTGAATCTCTGGAATTCTCTGCCCGTTGAAGTGGTGGAGGCTGCCTCGCTAAATATTTTTAAGAAGCGGGTTGATGGGTTCTTGATAAGAGAGGGGATTAAGGGTTATGGGGAGAGGACGGGAAAGTGGAACTGAGCCACAACAGATCAGCCATGATCTTATTGAATGGCGGGGCAGGCTCGAAGGGCTAGATGGCCTACTCCTGCTCCTATTTCTTATGTTCTTATGTTCTTATAAGTCGCCGGGACCAGATGGGATGTACCCCAGGATACTGTGGGAGGCGAGGGAAGTGATTGCAGAGCCCCTGGCGATGATCTTTGCGTCGTCAATGGAGACGGGAGAGGTTCCGGAAGATTGGAGGATTGCGGATGTAGTTCCTATTTTCAAGAAAGGGAACAGAGATAGCCCGGGAAATTACCAACCGGTGAGTCTGACCTCAGTGGTTGGTAAGCTGATGGAGAGGCTTCTGAGGGACAAGATTTACGAGCATTTGGAGAGGTTTGACATGATCAGGAATAGTCAGCATGGATTTGTCAAGGGCAGGTCGTGCCTTACAAGCCTAGTTGAGTTCTTCGATAATGTGACTGAACACATTGACGAAGGAAGTGCCGTGGACGTGGTGTACATGGACTTCAGCAAGGCGTTTGATAAGGTCCCCCATGCAAGACTTCTTGAGAATGTGAGAGGGCATGGGATCCAAGGGCCTTTGGCCTTGTGGATCCAGAACTGGCTTGCCTGCAGAAGGCAGAGAGTGGTTGTGGATGGGTCTTTTTCTGAATGGAGGTCAGTCACCAGTGGAGTGCCCCAGGGATCTGTTCTAGGACCCTTGCTGTTTGTCATTTTCATAAATGACCTGGATGAGGAAGTGGAGGGATGGGTAAGTAAGTTCGCTGATGACACGAAGGTCGGTGGTGTTGTGGATGGTCTGGAAGGATGTCAAAAGTTGCAGCAGGACATAAATAGGATGCAGGACTGGGCGGAGAAGTGGCAGATGGACTTCAACGCGGATAAATGCGTAGTCGTCCATTTTGGCGGAACCAACAGGATGAACGAGTACACTATCAAGGGCAGGAGTCTTAGTAGTGTTGAAGAGCAGAAGGATCTTGGGGTCCGGGTCCACAGGACTCTTAAATCGGCCTCGCAGGTGGAGGAGGTGGTCAAGAAGGCGTATGGTGTACTGGCCTTCATTAATTGAGGGACTGAGTTTAGGAGTCGGGAGGTAATGCTGCAACTTTATAAGACCCTTGTCAGGCCTCATTTGGAGTACTGTGCGCAGTTCTGGTCGCCTCACTATAGGAAAGACGTAGAAGCTATTGAAAGGGTACAGAGGAGATTTACAAGGATGTTGCCTGGACTGGGAGGCATGCCTTATGAAGTTAGGTTGAGGGAGCTGGGACTCTTTTCCCTGGAGAGACGAAGGTTGAGAGGCGACCTGATAGAGGTTTATAAAATGTTGAGAGGAATGGATAGGGTGGATTCTCAGAGGCTATTTCCCCGGGTTGAAATGGTCGCTACGAGAGGACACAGATTTAAGGTGCGGGGAGGAAAGTACAGAAGTGATGTTAGGGGTAAGTTTTTCACTCAAAGGGTGGTGAGTGAGTGGAATTGGCTGCCATCAGTGGTGGTGGAGGCGAACTCGCTGGGGTCTTTTAAAAGACTTCTGGATGAGTATATGGGGTTTTATGGGATTGGGGGTTATAGATAGGTGTTGATGTGATCGGCGCAACTCGTGGGCCGAAGGGCCTGTTTGTGCTGTAGTGTTCTATGTTCTACGTTCTAAATACACAGTTAGAAAATCCAGGCATACCTACAATTACTTGGGTTAACACCCTTGAAGCTTTTATAGACAGGTTGATTGTCAAAGCAGACTTCTGTCTTTAAACAAACCCTGCCATAAGCTGAACAGAAAACGGTTTCTCTCTGCTACGTAACTAGCTCCTCCCATTAACCACACATCACGATCCTGAATCCTGAAACTCATCTTCCATTCCTTTAATCAAAAAAAAACCCAGAAGATCTTTTTATTTATAAACAAAAAAAAATTAGCTCTCTCTTAAGTAAACACTTCATAGATAAAATGAGTAACTATCCTATTGTCCCAGCATCTGAGCTGATTTCCTCCAGACATACTGTCTAGAAAAAAAATTAATTCTAAAACAGTCCCCTTAAACATAAAATATCTCAGTAGCTCAGTATCACAGTAGATTAACTGATTGCAACAGCACTTTCAGGTCCTTGAAAGTTATTGGTGCTGTCTTCCATTTCCATTTTGTATCTTTGTGTAGTATGTATAGTTGCATCAACACAGTTGAAAAGTCTAGCAAAAACTTTCCATAATAGTTCACAAGGCCCAAAAGTGACCTGAGCTCAGCCACATTCCTGGGCTGCGGAGCTTCCTTAAATGCTCGGACTTTCCCTTCCACAGGAGATAAGTCTTGTGCAGTGGCTGAGATACTCCACACTTTGTGCCTGAAAAATGCAATTGCTCCACTTCAGGTACAGTCCCGTTTCTGAAAACCTTTTTAGCATTTGATCCAGATTGCTGAGATTTGCCTCCTTGGTCTTCCCTGTAATCAAGATGTCACCCAAGTAGACTGCGACATGAGGAATGCCTGGCAACAGGTTATCCATCGTTCTTTGAAAAAATCACCAGACTGGGGAATACCCCAAAAACCATACGATTGTATTTGAACAGACCTTTGTTTGTGTTAATTGTAACGTACTGCTTAATGTCCTACTCTAGCACGAGTTGTTTATAGGCATGGCTCATGTCAAGTTTGGAGAACATCTTGCCTCCAGCAAGAAATGAAAGCAGATCTTCCATCCTAGATAACGGATAAGGATCTAACTGGGAAACCTGATTAACTGATAGTTTACAGTCTTCGCATACACAGTACCATTAAGTTTAAGGACAGGAACAATTGATGCTGCCCGACAAGAAAACTGAACAGGGTCAATGATTACAAGCTTTTGAAGCCGATCCAAATCCTCCTCCACTTTACTTGGCATAGGGCATTGCTCTAGACCTGAAAACTTGTGCAGTAGCACACAACATACCCAGTTCATCTTTGAAGACTTCAGGATACTTCTTAACAACAACCACGATCATCTTAGTGTGCTTGATCTCATATTCCCACTTCAGTGGAATTTTGCTAAGTCGGTGATGCTCTAGCAAACTTGGCCTCTTCACTTTTATCACAAGGAGGCGTGACCTTGCTTCTTATCTGTTGTATGCAATATGCACTTCCAATGCTCTGAGTAATGATTTGGAATCTCTGGCGCGTGGCCAAGGTTTGATCTCTGCCTGAGTTAGGGATCGTGTTCGATTAGAGTCCCAAGTCGACTTGTTTGTTTCTTCACTAATTACTGATGTGGAGGCTCCTGTGTCCACCTCCATCTTGATTTGCTCACCATCGATCACTACTGTGGTATAAATAGACTTCAAAGTGTCTCATTAACATTAAACATACTGTAAGCTTGCTCCTCTGCCTGCTCTGAGCTGTCTAGGTGATGTGTTACTGATTGAGGCTGCTTTGAATTTCAATTATCTTCTCAGCCTTTGCCTTTTCCAGAAAAATCATGTACTTGGCCAGAGAAATGGGGCACAGTGCAAGAAACAGCCACACTGAAGCCTCAGACCCCAATCGTTCCACAGCTCGAATGATGGGCAATGCTCTGGGGACCCAGGTTTGAATCCCACCACGGCAGATGGTGAAATTTGAGTTCAATAAAAAAAATGGAATTAAAAGTCTAATGATGACTGTGGATCCATCGTTGATTGTTGTGAAATCTCATCTGGTTCACTATGGCCTTTAAGGAAGGAAATCCGTCATCCTTACCTGGTCTGGCCTACATGTGACTCCAGAGTCACAGCAATGTGGTTGACGCTCAACTGCCCTCCAAGCTGGCCTAGCCTGCGACACCCATGAAGCATGAATGAAAGAAAAGGTTGTCTTCATTCATGCGCAGACTGAGTACATATTCCAATACTGCTCTGAACTCCAATGTTCTGAGAGCTGGCATAATTCTGCCACGAAATTAACTGCCGCTTGACCTGTCGAAAATGACTATGAAACTTGAATCTCTGGACGATCACTGATGTGGTAATTTTTCACAAATGCAAATGGAATGTCCCCTGACTTCAATTTTTATGATTGAAATTATATCTTATTTAATATACAAATGAACATAGTTTTGTTCTTTGTTCTAAATTTGTGAAACTACTATTTAAGTCTGCATTACATCATATGATGTGGAGTTCTTGGCTTTAGACTGGGGTAGGCACAGTAAGTAGTCTCACAACTCTAGGTTAAGGTCCAACAGGTTTATTTGGTAGCACAAACTTTCGGAGTGCTACTCCTTCAGCAGGTGAGTTATGTTATATAGCTTTGTGGCATGCTTATAAGTATTTGTATGTTTTAGTTTAGAATATGGAAACTGAAAATTTAATTGGAAAGTTGAGAAGTTAAAACTTCTTGAACCATGATTTAAATGCCTTCTTGTACGCGGTTGAGCAAATGAGAGTTCACATTTTGAGCCATGGAAAATTTAAGTGTGTATTCTTCTGCCTTCCTTACTCAAATTTAACTTCTGTTTGGACGTTTCAATAAAATACTTGTTTAATTTCTTATTCAAATGCTTTGTTTTAATGTTTTAGTAAAGCATTAGTAGAATTTTGTAAAGTTTAATGGAAAACATTTATTCACAAAAATGTTGATACCATGTTAACATTTAACTTTAGCAGATGCACTGATGTTTTGTTTAATCATCTCATCTTTTCAAAATGTTTTTACAAAATATATTTTTTCTCCAGCAATCAACAAAATATTTTTATACATTAACACAACAGTTCTAGCCGTCTCTAAACAAGGTGCTGTAAAAAGGGGGAAGGAGGAAAAGGCAGGGAATGGTGGGCGGTGGGTTTTGGACGTAAAAACTGTACATTTTACACGCAGCCTGACTCTTCTGCACCTCTCAAAAAGAACTTCAGTTAAAAAGCCAAGCTAAAAGCACGATGTACCAGCGGTGGTGGAACATGATTCCAGATTTTCAGTCTGCACTGGATTCTGCAATACCTTGGAGTTCACCTCTCCATTCACCTGACGAAGGGACAAACCCCGAAAGCTTGTGAGTTTACTATCAAATAAATCGGTTGGACTTAAACCTGGTGTTGTCAGACTTTTTACTGTGTTTACCCCAGTCCAACGCCGGCATATCCACATTCTGCAATACCTATCAGAGAGAGGGTTCACATCAGCTTACAGGAGGCTTGCATATGTCATCTTAAGGAATACACTTTCCTAAAGCATTTGAACCAATCAAGTTGCATACTTCCCACTTTAAATGTAGGTTTCTAAGGATTAGAGCTGCATCAGGGAGACCCTTAAAAGTGGGATATAAACTGCTTCAAATATATAGAAAAATCCAAATGAATTTTACCTGAAACTTATTCCAGACATTAACATCCACTTTGTTAAATATGAGCGTACTTTTTTGCTGAAATTAGTTTATGACAAAGTTTTAAATTTATTAAAAACGCGTTCATTTTTTGTGCATTACATATATGTGAACAATCTTGTTGCAACATTTATAAAAAATTTAGCGGCCCAAACAACATCTGCTGCCCCGACTCATTGCTTTTAGACCAAAAAAAGTGTTCAAATAAAGTAATACTCACCTATCGGCGCAAATGAAGAAAATTAGGGAGACATTGCAGCTCAGTACTTCAAATCAGCACTTATAGAAAGCAGCATGCATGTCCATGTGACTTCTGTACTGTCCCAAGTTGCATGTATGGCACACAACCGACTTAAATTGGGATTGGGGTCAGAAGTTACAGACTGAGTCATCCTTTGCAGTTCAAGATGCGATCAGCACACCAGACATCCCAATGAACAAATACTGAATGGAGGGTCAGAGACCTCAATTTTAAATGAAGAGAGAGTGGCAGCATGGTTTCTAATGAATAAGTCATGCCTGATAAACCAGACTGATTTGATTTGAAGAGGTGGCTAAAGTAGTGCAAAGGTCATTTATTTTGGACATTCAAAAGGCATTTGAATGAGGGCTTAGCATGTTGGACGTAGGCACAAAAAATAATTGTTAATGGGGAATTTTGGCCTTCATATCTAGATGACTAGAGTACATAACGGGAGCAACTGTTCAATAAAATCATGGCCAGTCAACCTCAACTCCAGCTTCCTGCACTGTTCCTCTGCCCTCTTCTTAGTTTCTAAAAATCTGTTGATCTCTTATTTTAACACACTCAACAACTGAACATTCATAGGACTCGACAGGACAGAATGCCAAAGGTTCACAATCTTCTAAGTGAAGAAATTTCTCAATGCTAATTGGTCAACCCTGAATTCTAAGACTCTGACCCCTTATTCTTGGCTTCCCAGTCAAGAGAAACATTTTCCTAGCATGTACCTTGTAATTGCATACTAAGATAGAATCATAAAACTCCTATGGTGCAGAAGGCTGCCATTTGGCTGATCGAGTCTGCAACGACAACAATTCCACCCAGGCTCTATACCTGCAACCTTACATATTTACCCTGCTAATTCCCTGGACACGAAGGGTCAATTTGGCATGGCCAGTTCATCTAACCCACATATCTTTGAAGTGTGGGAGGAAATGGTGCACCTACAGGAAACCCATACAGCCACAGGGAGAATGTGCAAACTCCACACAGTAACCCAAGGCCAGAACTGAACCTGGGTTCCTGGTGCTGTGAGACAGCAATGCTAACCACTGTGCCACCATGCGTCCCTTAGTGCAGTCACTTTACCAGCAAAGATAATAGAATGAAAAGTTTGTCACATTGTGGGTTACTTTACCAGTCCACGGGGTTATATTAGATAGGTGTTGCTTGCTTGCAGTCCAGAATGAAAGAGGGGAGATCTTTCAAATGCCTCTGATGCTGTCACCATGTAATCATGTGACACTGTGCAAATGCATTGGTTTAGTTTGGAATGTTCCTCCCTTTACTCCAGTAGTGTGATAGCTAACATCAACTCTTAACAAGGACAATAATTATTTTATCAAATACATATATACTATACATACATACACACAATTACATTGTCAGTACAAGTCTCCATTAGGTGGACATTTGCTCCACTTAGCTAGAATCCTTCGTTCAGGAGTCTTTGCTTTCATGCTATCAGTTGTCCATTCACCATTTTCCTCAAGCAATCATCTGATAAAGTTGGTTCTTCTTCAGTTTCTACAGGTGATGTAGTGTAGAATTTGCATTTGACTCAATCATGATCAGAGGTTCCGGGATTTCCAATTCAAGAGTTAGATGTTGGCCTTTCAGATACTGACTGCAAATTCTCTTTTAGAAGTAAGGATTTTGTCTCCTCCAAAATCTGTCATCAGTTTGCACCATATTAAAAATAGGCAGCATCTTTGAGTATTGTGACAGGTAGCCACTTCTCATTTGAAGAGTAGATTTTTGCTAAAACTCCTTCTCCTTGATCAAAACCTCTTGGTTTTGATGTGTTCACAGCGAGTAACTTGGTTTTGTTGTTGTCACTCTATTACATTAGGAGTGTCAGGTAATAAGAGCAAATCAAATTTGGTTCTCAACTTCCTTTTTAATAACAATATTGTCAGCGAGTTTTGGGATGTCTTTCTGTTAAGGTATGAAAAAGTTGTTTACTCTTTTGGCTAATGGTCCCTCGTTCTTTGACGCTTTAATGACATTCTTCAATGACTGTACCTGTCCTCTAATGGATGTTCTTTATGAAGCTGTTCCAGTATATGACCATACAAGCATGGAGGCATGATTACTCTAATCCCCCCTGGTTTTTGTACTGTTAACTCAAGTTGCCATGTTGGGGATAGCTTGAATTCTGGATTCCTCCTCAGTTTATCCAATGGCATTCCTTTCAAGATCATGTCCATAACTTTCCCCATCACTAGATCTGATCGGGTGCATCTTTGCACTTAAGGATGTAATAGATGCACTATCAACCTAGGAAAAGTACAAGATGTTCACATTCTTTTCCTGTGGTTTGGCTTTATCCCAAATTGATAGATGAGAAAGAGCATCGGCATTCACATGTTACTGAGATCTTATTTAACTTCATAATAATGTGTTGATATGATGAGGAACCATCTCTGAAAGTGACTCACAAATAGAAACAGTATACCTTGTATGGACCAAAGATTGTTGTTAAAGGCCTGTGGTCTGTCAACAAGGTAAAATGTCTTTGGTAGAGGTAGTGATAAAATCCCTTGATTCCAAAAACGATACTCAGGGCTCTCTCTTCGAATTGAGTATAATTTTGTTCAGCACTCAATATTCTGGAAGAGAAAGCTATTGGCCTTTAATCTCCATTTTGCATTATGTGAGGTTATCCACTTTGGTAGAAATAATAGTAGAAGGGATTATTATTTAAAGGGTGAAAAGCTGCAGCATGCTACAGTGCAGAGGGGCCTGGGGGTCCTTGTGCACGAATTGCAAAAACTCAGTCTGCAGGTGCAGCAGGTGATCAAAAAGGCGAATGGAATGTTGCCCTTTATAGCGAGGGGGATAGAATATAAAAGCAGGGAGGTCTTGCTGCAACTGTACAGGGCACTGGTGAGGCTGCAACTGGAGTACTGTGTGCAGTTTTGGTCCCCTTATTTGCGAAAGGGGATATTAGCCTTGAAGGGAGTACAGAGAAGGTTCACCAGGCTAATACCGGAGATGAGGGGTTTAGCTTGTGAAGAGAGATTGAATAGACTGGGCCTATACTCATTAGAGTTTAGAAGGCTGAGGGGGGATCTTATAGAGACTTACAAGATAATGAAGGGGCTAGATAGGGTAGCGGTAGAGACATTCTTCCTGCTTAGAAAGGAAAACAGAGCTAGAGGGCACAGCCTCAAAATTGGGGGGGGGGGGGGGGGGGGAGTGCAGTTTGGATCAGAGTTGAGGAGGAACTTCTTCACTCAAAGGGCAGTGAATCTCTGGAATTCACTGCCCATTGAAGTGGTGGAGGCTACCTCACTGAATATATTTAAGTCACGGGTAGATAGATTTCTGATAGACAGGGGAATTAAGGGTTATGGGGAGAAAGTGGGAAAGTGGAACTGATCCACTTCAGATCAGCCATGATCTTATTGAATGACGGAGCAAGCTCGAAGACCTAGATGGCCTACTCCTGCTCCTATTTCTTATGTTCTTATTATATGAAAGACAATTTCACCCCCCCACAGGGCAGTGTTTCACATGCGAGTTTTATTTTTAAATTAAATGAATTAAGACATCTAATGTAGTTAGCATATTTTTGATTTCAATATACACTTTTTCAGTCTTTTGTCCAAGTCCATTGTTGGTTCATACATAATAATGTATGGAGTGGTTTTAATATGGTAGCAAGATATGGAATAAACGTTCTATAATAATTGATGAGCCCTAAAATAGACCTCAGTTGCGATTTATTCTGCAGTTTATTTTCTTAGTTTCCTTGACAGAGACAGCTTACTGATGACTTTAAAAATTCTTATTTTTCTTCTTCACACGAAGATTGTGTTTCTGTAGGTCCTCCAGTGTTTCATCGAAGCTCTGTAAATGCTCCTGTTCATCTTGACCAAATAACACTGGTCACTGTTAAGGCCACGTAAGATTTGATCCATTGAATTTTGGAATAAAGCCAGAGCCAATGTTGTTCTGAACAGTAGGCATTTATACCAGAACAACCCTTTGTGAGTAACAATCGTTAGCAGTGCTTGAGACTCAGTTGCCACCCTCATTTGGAGGTATGCTCGGGACAAGTCTATCTTACTGAACTGTTTATCCCCAAATAATCCAACGATTAGGTCCTCAATGGCAGGGGGTACTGGTTGATACACAGCACTAGATCTTTCATTGTTTTGTCATCATTGTAAATTCTTTTAGAACCATTTAGTCTAATGACAGGAACGATTGGCGTTGCCCTATCGCTTGTGATTACTGACTCCATCAGTGATTAATTTTTCATGGTCCATTTCAATTTTTGCATGTGAACGTGCGATTGTAAATGCATGCGTCTGTGAAGTACAAATGCCTGCACGTGCGCAGGTGAGCGCGAGTGCACCTGCACGCATGATTGCCTGCCCGTGCAGTCGCAAATGCCTGCGTGCACACATACTCAAGCGTGAAGGCATGCATGCACGCGAGTGCGCACATGAGTGTGCATGCAGGCGTGCAAATGTGAGTGAGTGTAAAATTCTTACTTTACCTTCTCTCAATTTTGCTGTGAGGTTATTCATAGAGGATTGGAACAGTCCAAATAGAGGGGTTGAGGAAAATACGCCATCACTTATTAAGAGGCAAGAAAATTCATAGAATCCCTACAGTGCAGAAGTCCATTCGCCCACGGAGTCTGCACTGACTCTCCAACAGAACATCTTACCTAGGCCCGCCCCATTCCCTTAACCCATACATTGACCCCACCGATTCCCCTAACCTACACATCTTGGGACACCTAAGGGGTAATTTAGCATGGCCAATATATTGCAACCTGAAAAATGTCAGCCAGAAAAGCAGCTATTTACACAACAAAGAGTTGATACTCAATAAAAAATCATTGGCTGTGAATCCCTCATGCAGATTTCAATGAAACAACAGATAATCTTTCTTCCTACCTGTTTCTTTGTTCATTAGGGCATTGTAGTATGCAAAGAATGCCCTGAATTCTACAGGTCGATAGGAAAGCACTTTGAATATGTTCGGCAAAAATCCACTCTGTAAAACAGTAGAAGTACCAAAAACATATTGCTTGCTTCCCAATGTTACACAGCGAGACAAAAAAAAATTCCAATCACCTTAAAAAATTTACAACAAACTATGATAGTAAGTGAAGGTTGGAAAGAGGAAAAGTGAAGAATTGAAAGGGCAAGGTGTGATGTGTGAGGTGCCAGTGGGACCAGTGCTGGGGCCTCAACTATTTATAATATGTATCAATGACTTGAATGAAGGGCTGAATGTATAGATGCTAAATTTGCTGATGACACAAAGATAGGCAGAAAAGCAAAAGGATATAGATAGGTTAGCGAGTGTGCAAAAAATGTTTTGGTATATAATGTGTATTTGTCTACTTTTGCAGGAAGAATAGGAAAGCAATATATTGCATAACTAGGGAAAGACTACAGAATTCTGAGGTAGAGAGGGATCTGAGTATCCTGATATGTGAATCAGTAAAAGTTAGTATGCAGATACAGTAAGTGATTAGGAAGGCAAGTGGAATGTTGTAACATATTGCATGGGGAATAGAATATATAATTGGGGATGTTTTTCTGCAGTTGTACAGGGCCTTGTTGAGACCACATCTATAATGCAGTGTTCACAGTTTTGGCCTCCTTATTTAAGAAAGGATATAAATGAGTAGTAGTGTAGAGAAATTCACCAGTTTAGGGAAAACTGAACCCAGTTATTTTATTTACTGGTTAAAATTATCCAGGGTGTAGCAATCTCAAGGCTGCTCTCAGTTTCCAAGGTGACCCACATTTGAGGTCCCAGCTTACCAGGGTGATCCCCCATCCTGCTCCCCCTGACTGGTCCACAGGTCATGTGATCCTTACTTTGCAAATTCATGCTTAAAGGGACAATCACCAGATCACCCTTCTAAGTCCCTTTATACAATATTCAATTTACAGAGTCCCAGATAATTAAACATTTAGGGAGTTGTTGAACCCTTGTGGAGCATCATAACTCCTCTATGTAGAGCACTTCCACAGGATTGCGATCAGCCAAATGGTGCGGTAGCCAAAAACGAAGTTTGATATTTTGTTCTCCAGGGCTCCTCCCGACTATTTCTTTAGGTCAGAGTTAAGAAAAAAATAGAACATAGAAAAACTACAGCACAAACAGGCCCTTCGGCCCACAGGTTGCGCCGATGATATCCATACCTACTAGGCTTACCGAAAACCCTCAATTCTATAAAGTTCCATATACTCATTCAGAAGTCTCTTAAAAGACCCTATCAAATTTGCCTCTATCACCACCAATGGCAGCTGATTCCACTCACCCACCAAGGGAAAAACTTACCCCTGATAGTTCCTCTGTACTTACTCCCCAGCACCTTAAACCTGTGTCCTCTTGTAGCAATCATTCCAGCCCTGGGAATATGCCTCAGAATCCACCCGATCAATACCCCTCAACATCTTATACACTTCTATCAGGTCACCTCTCATCCTTCGTCTCTCCAGGGAGAAAAGACCGAGCTCCCTCAACCTATCCTCATAAGGCATGCCACCCAATCCAGGCAACATCCTTGTAAATCTCCTCTGCACCCCTTCAATAACTTCCACATCCTAAAAAAAATTAAATTAACAAACAAGTTAATCGTTTGGATGACTCACTCAGTTACTCCATTGGATGCTGGGTACAGCACAGTTCAATTGTACTTCAGACCATTAAGTGTGATAAAGTTTTGAATGTTAGCACTTCTATGATTTCAGGTATCCCATAAGTAAAAAAAAAATTGGCGTAATCTTTCAAAGGTAGCATGTAATGTAGGAGACTTCACATTAAAACATCCATCGACTTGGTGCACATCAATGAGCAGGAACATTGAGTCCATGAATGGACCACCATAATCAACATGGTCTCGTTCATATGCATGGCTGGCCAGGCCATTCATAAGAACATAAGAAATAGGAGCAGGAGTAGGCCATCTAGCCCTTCGAGCCTGCCCCGCCATTCAATAAGAAAACAGCTGATCTGAAGTGGATCAGTTCCACTTTCCCACTTTCTCCCCATAACCCTTAATTCCCCTGTCTATCAGAAGAGTGTTAATGTCTACATGCTCAAGCTTTTCAGTCCCAAGAGTGTTGTGGGGCTGCAGCTGGCAACCCTGGTTGTAACTGGCACTGTTCAGTGCTTGACTGAGCTTTCGATGTTGAAATCAATGTCAGGCAACCACATATAACTTCTTGCAAGCAACTTCACCTTTGAGATACCCAGATGAGCACTGCCTAATTCTATTGGAAGCAGCTCTCTCTGCCTGGGACAGGGATGACTGCTCTTGCTCCCCACAGCATGATGCCATCCTGGCAATTCAATTCATCCTGCGGGAAACAAATGGTTTCATTTCTTCAGAAACTAGCTCATTGGCCCAACCTGTAAACATTTTGTGTTTCACTTTGGCCAAATGTGGATCCCAACTGATCCAGTACCAGACTTGCTTTGTCGAGACTGGCAACGTGTCCAAAAAATTCGCTGCCCTGGCAATATGCTGTGGCATTGGAGCAACTGTAATACTTTCTTGTAATGGTCGATGGTTAGGTGCATCCACATTCTAGTGACAAGGATAGAGTGGTCACAAGGACTTTAAACAAGTAAGTTGGGGGGGTGGGGGGGGGGGGAGAGTGTAAAACTATGAGAAGTATAACTATTAAAAAGAAAGCAAAGCAGCAGGTTACCATGTGGGGAGAAGGTTTCAACTGCATCAAATATCAGGAACACAGTTAAAATGAAGGAGAACTCAGGGGATGTTATTAAAGGAGGTATTAGGATTCAAAAAGACAAAACAGGTGTCAGATCTCTCAGCGAGAGAGCATTTTGGGGATAGTGATCATAACTCTGTCTCCTTTACATTAGCATTGGAGAGCGATAGGATCAGGCAAGCTATGAAAGTGTTTATTCGGAGTAAGGGGAATTATGAGGCTATCAGGCAAGAAATTCGAGGCACAAATTGGAAAGAGGTTTTCTCAGGGAAATGTACAGAAGAAATGTGGCAAATTTTTAAGACATATTTGTCTGGAGTTCTGCGCAGCAATGTTCCAATGAGACAGGGAAATTATGATAGGTTACAGGAACTGTGGTGCATGAAAGCTGTGATGAATTTAGTCAAGAAGAAAAGCTTACAAAAGGTTCAGAGAGCTAGGTAATGTTAGAGCAGTCTGCAGGTGCAGCAGGTGATCAAGTGATCAAGAAGGGAAATGGTATGCTGGCATTTATAGTGAGGGGGATAGAATACAAAAGCAGGGAGGTCTTGCTGCAACTGTACAGGGCACTGGTGAGGCCGCAGCTGGAGTACTGTGTGCAGTTTTGGTCGCCGCACTTGCGCAAGGATATTTTGGCCTTGGACGGAGTGCAGAAGAGGTTCACTGGGCTGATACCGGAGATGAGGGGGTTGGACTATGAAGGGAGACTAAATAGACTGGGTCTATAGTCGCTGGAGTTTAGAAGGATGAGGGGGGATCTTATAGAGACGTATAAGATAATGAAAGGGAGGGATAGGGTAGAGGTAGAGAGATTCTTCCCACTTAGAAAGGATAGTAGGACTAGAAGGCACGGCCTCAAGATAAGGCGGGGGGGCGTGCAGTTTAGATCGGAGTTGAGGAGGAACTTCTTCACTCAAAGGGTGGTGAATCTCTGGAATTCTCTGCCCGTTGAAGTGGTGGAGGCTACCTCGCTAAATATATTTAAGTCACGAGTAGATAGGTTTTTGACAGACAAGGGAATTAAGGGTTATGGGGAGAAAGCTGGAAAGTGGAACTGATCCACTTCAGATCAGCCATGATCTTATTGAATGGCAGGGCAGGCTCGAAGGGCTAGATGGCCTACTCCTGCTCCTACTTCTTATGTTCTTAAAGATCTAGATGAGTATACGGCTGGTAGAAAGGAACTTAAGAAGGAAATTAGGAGAGCCAGAAGGGGGCATAAGAAGGCCTTGGCAGGCAGGATTAAGGAAAATCCCAAGGCATTCTACAAGTATGTGAAGAACAAGAGGATAAAACATGAAGGAATGTGACCTATCAAGTGTGACAGTGGGAAAGTTTGTATAGAAGCAGTAGAAATAGCAGATGTGCTCAATGAATACTTCACTTCAGTATTCACAATGGAAAAGGATCTTGGTGGTTGCAGACTTGCAGCGGACCTAAAAGCCTGAGCATGTAGACATTAAGAAAGAGGATGTGTTGGAGCTTTGGAAAAGCACCAAGTTAGATAAGTCACTGGGACCGGATGGGATGTACCCCAGGTTACTGTGGGAGGCGAGGGAGGAGATTGCTGAGCCTTTGGCGATGATCATTGCGTCATCAATGGAGATGGGAGAGGTTCCGGAGGATTGCGGATGTGGTTCCTTTATTCAAGAAAGGGAGAAGAGATAGCCCAGGAAATTATAGACCAGTGAGTCTAACCTCAGTAAGTTGATGGAGAAGATCCTGAGAGGCAGGATTTATAAACATTTGGAGAGGTATAGCATGATCAAGAATCGTCAGCATGGCTTTGTCAAAGGCAGATCATGCCTTACGAGCCTGACTGAATTTTTTTGAGAATATGTCTCAACACGTTGACGAAGGAAGAGCAGTAGGTGTAGTTTATATGGACTTCAACAAGGCATTTGATAAGGTGCCCCATGCGAGGCTTATTGAGAAAGTGAGGGGGCATGGGATCCAAGGGGACACTGCTCAGATTCAAAACTAGTTTGCCCACAGAAGGCAAAGTGTGGTTGTAGATGGATCTTTTTCTGCATGGAGGTCAGTCACCAGTGGAGTGCCCCAGGGATCTGTTCTGGGACCCTTGCTCTTTGTGTTTCTTATAAATGACCTGGATGAGGAAGTGGAGTGATGGGTTGGTAAGTTTGCCAATGACAAACGTTGGAGGTGTTGTGGATAGTTTTGAGGGATGTCAGAAGTTGCAATGAGACATTGATAGGATGCAAGATTGGGCGGAGAAGTGGCAGATGGACTTCAACCCAGACAAGTGTGTGGTGATTCATTTTGGCAGGTCAAATAGACAGATTATAATGTTAAGGGTAAGGCTCTTGGCAGTGTGGAAGATCAGAAGGATCTTGGAGTCCGGATTCATAGCAGCTTCACAGGTAGAGGCTGTGGTTAAGAAGGCATATGGTGTACTGGTCTTCATCAATTGAGGACTTGGAATTTAGGAGTCAGGGGATAATGCTGCAGCTGTATAAGACACTGGTCAGACCCCACTTGGAGTACTGTGCTCAGTTCTAGTCACCTCATTACAGAAAGGATGTGGAAGCCATAGAAAGGGTGCAGAGGAGATTTACAAGGATGTTGCCCGGATTGGGTGGCATGCCTTATGAGGATAGGCTGAGGGAGCTCAGTCTTCTCTCCTTGCAGAGACGAAAGATGAGGGGTGACCTGATAGAGGTGTATAAGATGTTGAGAGGTACTGATTGGGTGGATTCTCAGAGGCTTTTTCCCAGGGCTGAAATGGCTGCCACAAGAGGACACAGGTTTAGGGTGCTGGGGAGTAGGTACAGAGGAGATGTCAGGTGTAAGTTTTTCACTCAGAGGGTGATGGGTGCATGGAATCGGCTACCGGCAGTGGTGGTGGAGGCAGATTCAATAGGGTCTTTTAAGAGACTTTTGGATAAGTACATGGAATTTATTAAGATAGAGGGTTATAGGTATGCTTAATAGGTAGGGACACGTTAGGTGCAACTTGTGGGCTGAAGACCCTGTCTGTGCTGTAGTTTTTCTATGTTTCTAACTAGCATAAGGGCACTTTATCTGAATGCTTGTAGTATTTGAAACAAGATAAATGAGTTGACAGCACAAATCATACTGTGTGCAGTTTTGGTCGCCGCACTTGCACAAGGATATTTTGGCCTTGGAGGGAGTGCAGAGGAGGTTCACTAGGCTGATACTGGAGTTGAGGGGGTTGAGCTATGAGGAGAGGCTGAATAGACTGGGCTTGTACTCGTTACAGTTTAGAAGGATGAGGGGGGAATCTCATTGAGACGTACAAGTTGATGGAAGGGATGGATAGGGTAGAGGTGGAGAGGTTCTTCCCGCTCAGAAAGGACAGCAGGACTAGAGGGCACAGCCTCAAGATAAGGGGGGGCAGTTTAGAACAGAGTTGAGGAGGAACTTCTTCACTCAAAGGGTGGTGAATCTCTGGAATTCTCTGCCCGTTGAAGTGGTGGAGGCTACGTCGCTAAATATATTTAAGACGCGGTTAGATAGGTTTTTGATAGGCAAGGGGATTAAGGGTTATGGGGAGAAAGCGGGAAAGTGGAACTGAGCCACTTCAGATCAGCCATGATCTTATTGAACGGCAGGGCAGGCTCGAAGGGCTAGATGGCCTACTCCTGCTCCTATTTCTTATGTTCTTATGTTCTATCATTGTGAACGAGTATGCTTTGGTGACCATTATAGAGACATGGTTGCAGGATGGTCACGACTAGGGGTTAAATATCCAGGCATATTAGACTGTTCAGAGGAACAGATGGGAAGATGAAAGAAGTGGTATAGCTCTGATATTTAAGGATGACATCAGGGCAGAGGTGAGAGATAATATAGGTTTTATGGAAGAAAAGATTGCATCCATTTAGGTTGAAATTAGAAATAGTAAAGAGAAAAGGCCATTGACAGGCGTAGTTTATAGGCCACAAAGAATATCACAGTGGGGCGAGAAATAAACAAATAACTGATGCATGTAAAAAAGGTACAGCAATTATCATGGGGGATTTTAATCTACATGTCGATTGGTCAAACCAGATTGGCCAAGGCAGCCTTGAGGAGGAATTCATAGAATGTACCCGCAATAGCTTCCTTGAACAGCATGTAATGGAACCTACGTGGGAGCAAGCTATCCTGGATCTGGACCTGTGTATTAAGAGCAGAATAATTAATGATCTCACAGTTCAGGATCCTCTTCGAAGAAGCGATCACAGTATGGTTGAATTTAAAATACAGATGGAGCGTGAGAAGGTAAAATCCAATACCGGTGCCTTGGGCTTAAACAAAGGAGACTACAAAAGGGATGAGGGAGGAGTAGGCTAAGGTAGACTGGGAGCAAAAACTTTATGGTGGGACAATTGAGGAACAGTGGAGGTCTTTCAAAGTGATTTTTCACAGTGCTCAGAAAACATATATACCAGTGATAAGGAAGGCCTGTAGAAAGAGATAATCAGTCATGGATACCTAAGGAAATAACGGAGGGTATCAAATTGAAAGAAAACGCATACAAAGTGGCAAAGATTATTGGGAAACTTGAGGAGTGGGAAATCTTTAAAGGTCAACAGAAAGCCACGAAAAAAGTTACAAAGAAAAGTAAAATGGATTACAAGAGAAAACTAGCTCAGAATATAAAACAGATAGCAAAAGTTCCTACCAGCGAAAAAGAGTGGCCAAAGTAAACATTGGTCCTTCAGAGGATGAGAAGTGGGATGTAATAACTGGAAATGAGGAAATGGCTGAGGCATTGAACAGGTATTTTGTGTCAGTCATCGCAGTGGAAGACACAAATGACATGACAAAATTGACGACAGGAAAGGTATGGCAGGTGAGGACCAAGAAACTATTATCCCTAAAGAGGTAGTGTTGGGCAAGCTAATAGGGCTAAAAGTAGACAAGTCTTCTGGCCCTGATGGAATGCATCCCAGGGTACTAATAGAGATGGCAGAAACCAGGCAGAAGCAATTGTACATACTTTGGGCAGCACAGAGGTTAGCACTGCCGTCTCACAGCACCAGGGAGCTGGGTTCAATTCCGGCCTCGGTCACTGTCTATGTGAAGTTTGCACATTCTCCTCCGGGTGCTCCGGTTTCCTCCCACGATCCAAAGATGTGGAGGTTAGGTGGATTGGCCATGGTAAATCGCCCCTTAGTGTCAGGAGGACTAGCTAGGATAAATGTGTAAGGTTATCAGGATAGGGCCTGGGTAGGACTGTGTTGGTGCAGGCCTGATGGGTCGAATGGGACTTTTGTAAGAAGTCTCACAGCACCAGGTTAAACGCCAACAAGTTTATTTGGTATGACGAGTTTTCGGAGCGTTGCTCCTTCCTCAGATGAGTAGAGGGTTGGGTTTACAAACACGGCATATATAGACTCAATTGCAAGATAATGATTGGAATGCAAGTCTTTACAGGAGTCTTTAGATGTGCCTGATCATCAATACAGATACCACCATCACACGTGAGAACACCACCCATCAGATACACGGTACATACTCATGCTACTTGGCCAACACTGTCTACTCCATATACTGCAGGTGCAAATATCCTGAGGCTTGGTACATCGGCGAGACCATGAACTTGCTACGACAACGGATGAATGGACACCACTTGACAATCACCAGGCAGGACTGTTCCCTTCCTGTCAGGGAAGACTTCAGCAATCAAGGACATTCAGCCTCTGATCTTCAGGTAAACATTTTCCAAGGCAACCTTCAAAACATACGACAATGCAGAACTGCCCAGCAGAAACTGATAGCCAAGTTCCGCACACGTGAGGACGGCCTCAACCCAGATCTTGGGCTCAGATTACGCTACATGCGGTCCTTACCGTTTTGCCTGACCTTGCAAAATCTTACAAACTGTCCTGGCTTGAGACGATTCATACTTCTTTAACTAGTGATTATGCCTCTCTCCACTCGCATTGTCTGTACCTGTAAAGAGTTGATTACATGCAAAGACTCGCATTGCCACCATTATCTTGCAATTGTGTCTCTGTCTATATATGCCCTGTTTGTGAACCTAGTTCACCCCACAGACTGTAACATATTCAAGGTGGCTCCAAAATCATAATACTCTAACATGTTTTAATTTAGTGATGCAAGTTGCAATTGTTTTATCTGGAGCTCTCCTCCTTGAATTAAAACTGAACTTGAGGAGGATGACTGGTGGTTTAGACAAGAAATGTGACTTCACCAATTCACTGATTGACTTGGCTTCGGGCAACTGTGGGATTGTGAATTGGATTATATGTTTGGGTTCTACACGCACTCTGCAGAATTGCTTGTACTTTTCTTTCTCCCCAATTTAGTTTGAGCAGAAGTAATACCCAAAGCATTCTATGTATTGTGCCGAGTCCTCCTCAGAGGATTAAAATGGATCTATCAGCCCAAAGAGGACATCTTAGTCAGTACTTTTGTCTTTTCTCAATTTCACTGTGAACTGAATGCTCACAGTCTGAGAATTTTGTTTTATCTTCATCACCAAATATCAAAATGTTTGTTCACCAGTTTAGGGAAAACACAACTCATTTATTTACAGGTTAAACTATACAGAGACTTGCAGCCAATCTGCTTCCGAGATGACTCCGAGTACAGAATCTGTGCTTATCAGTGTAGTCCCCCACCTGTTTGGTTGCCCAGATTCATCCTGAAAGGACAATCACAAGGTGTATTCGACTGATTCCCAGGGTTGGTGGTGGCGTTATCTTATGAGGAACAGATGAACAGGCTGGGCCTGTATCTGTTGGAGTTCAGAAGATTAAGAGGTTATCTGATTACATCATATAAAGATCCTGAACAGGCTTGACCGGGGCGGGGGATGCTAAAAGGTTGTTTCCCCTTGTGAGAGAGCCTAGAACTAGAGGTCACAGTTTAAAACGAGGTCACCAATTAGGCAGATATCAGCAGTATTTCTTTCTCAGAGGGTCATGAGTCTTTGGAAGAGCAGTGGAGGCAGGGTCATTTAATATTTTTTAAGCAACGGTAGATTGAGTCCTTTGTTAGTCAAGAATCTAAGGTTACTGGGGATAGGCAGGAATGCCAAATTGAGGCCACAGTTAGACCAGCCATGATCTTACTGAATGGCAGAGCAGACTTAAGGGGCTGAATGGCCTATACCTGCTCCTATTTTTTGTGTTTATATGTACGTAAAAGAATAACATTTCTCTCTCTCTCCCTAGTTTTAAAGTTGATAAAGTACCAATGCAACAGCAGAGAAATTTTGAGGAATTTGAAATAGTCACCTCAGAATTCTAAAGGAATCATTCTGCTAGCTAGGACCTGTCATCGAATGATGTAGCATTTGATTTGATTTTTGTCAAATGTATTAACATTCAGTGAAAAGTATTGTTTCTTGTCAGCTAGACAGACAAAACATACCATTCATAGAGAAGGAAATGAGAGAATGCAGAATGTAGTGTTACAGTCATAGCTAGGGTGTGGAGAAAGATCAACTTAATGCGAGGTAAGTCTATTCAAAAGTCTAACAGCAGCAGGGAAGCAGCTGTTCTTGAGTCGGTTGGTATATGACCTTGGACTTTTGTATCCTTTTTTCCAAAGGAGGAAGACAGAATGTCCAGGGTGCACAGGGCCCTTAATTATACTGGCTGCTTTGCCAAGGCAACAGGAAGTGTAGGCAGAGTCAATGGATGAGAGGCTGGTTTGCGTGATGGATTGGGCTACATTCACGACCTTTTGTAGTTCCTTGCAGTCTTGGGAGGAGCGGGAGCCATACCAAGCTGTGATACAATCAGAAAGAATGCTTTCTATGGTGCATCTGTAAAAGTTGGTGAGAGTCGTAGCTGACATGCCAAATTTCCTTAGTCCTCTGAGAAAGTAGAGAGTTGGGGGGCTTTCTCAACTATACGGGTGGCACCCCAGATAGGGTGGACAGTGTGAACCTTTTTTCTCAGATGGTGATGGCTAGTACGAGGGGACAGCTTTAAATTGAGCATTGTCTTTCATTCTCTCCATGGTTTTTCAAAATTCTGCTGGTTAGCTGAAAGCAAGGCTTCTTGCCTTCCTGGAAAAGAGAATCTGCTATGGGTGCTCGACCAGAGTCTTGCCCTCGTGTTCTGGAAAGCTGTTCTGACTCCAAACTTGTCTGTGTGCCTCAAAAGAACTGTGGCATTCATTCAAAGGACTGAATTCCAGTATCATGTGAGCATTAGTCTTTGTGTAAAGGGTTTCGTCTATGAGAAGTTTCGTTTGATTGGAACATCTTAGATATATTTGTTAATACATCATCGTGGTTGTTTTTTTGTTTGCACTTGATGAAAGTTATTGCTAATTTTCTTTCCATATATGTTAACTATATTCTCACACTTGGTTTGTTTAAAGCTTCCTCATGGGTCATTTGAATCATACCCAAAGTGAAACCTCTCATGCTTATCTTAGCCAAAGTCAAAGTGCAAAATTTATGATACAGGCAAGCTCTGTAAAACACTTAGGAGTTTCTGACCTGAATCATAACAATACCCATGAAAGAGTAAGGTAGGACAAACAAATCTAGAGCACCTGGATGATAAAGGAGAGGTTAAAATGAAAAAAATTGTGTTATAAAAATAGAGATGAGGATTTTCCTTCTCAATGGGTTGAGACACTTTGGAACTTTTCTCAAAATGTGGCAGAGGAAGAATCTTTGAAAACTTTAAGGCAGAAGTTTCATAAGGAGCCCATCAAGTCTGCACTGACTCTCTGAAAGAGCATCGCATCCTGTCCCAATCCCCATAACCCCATTCATTCACACCTCTAATCCCCATAACCCACACATCTTGGGATACTAATAGGCAATCTAGCTTGGACAAATCACCTAACTGCACATCTTTTGACTGTGGAAGGAAACCAGAGCAACCAGAAGAAACACATGCAAACACAGGAGGAAACGTGCAAACTCCACAGTCACTCAAGGCACGAATCGAACCCGGGTTCCCGGCACTGTGAGGCAGCAGTGTTAACCACGGCATTACCGTGCTGACAAACATATTCTTGATAATCAAGGGGTGAAAGATTATCGGGTGTAGGCAGGAATGTGAAGTTGATGCTAAAATCTGACTAGCCATGATTTTATTGAATGTGTAGCAGGCTTGAGAGAGGCGGTTGGGGCGGGGTGGGGGGGGGGGGGTGGTTGGGGGGTGTGGTGCGCCAATTTGTGTTCCTAATTCATATGTTTGTATAACAGATGGTGGATAATACAATGGCAAATATAGAAGGTTCAGAAGTGAAAAAAGCAAAGAGGCAAAGCGGGAATACGAAAAGAGATAGACAACTAACGTAAAAGAGAATTGCAAAATTTTCTCTCCGCTGGAAAAAAACAGTAGGGCCGAATAGGGACCAAAAAGTGGATTTATGCCTGAAGGCAAGGGGATAAGCTTAAATATTAAATGAACTGCATCTGTCTTTATCAAAAAAGATGATGCTACCCATGCCATGGTAAAAGAGGTCATAATTAGTACATTAGAAGGATTAAAAATTGATAAAGAGTAATAATTAGTCAGGCTGTCTGTATAGCAGTGGATAAGGTATGAGGATCTGATTTGAGGGTCTCTAGAACAAGGGGTCAAAGACACAAGATTAAATGTAAGATATTTAAATCAGAAGAGAGAACGTAAGAAATAGGAGCAGGAGTAGGCCATCTAGCCCTTCGAGCCTGCCCCACCATTCAATAAGATCATGGCTGATCTGTCGTGTCTCAGTTCCACATTCCCGCCCTCTCCCCATAACCCTTAATCCCCTTGCCTATCAAAAACCCATCAACCCGCGTCTTAAAAATATTGAGCGGGGCAGCCTCCACCACTTCAACGGGCAGAGAATTCCGGAGATTCACCACCCTTTGAGTGAAGAAGTTCCTCCTCAACTCCGTTCTAAACCGTCCCCCTTTATCTTGAGGCTGTGCCCTCTAGTCCTACTATCCTTTCTGAGCGGGAAGAGTCTCTCCACCTCTATCCTATCCATCCCATTCATCATCTTATATGTCTCAATGAGATCTCCCCTCATTCTTCTAAACTCTAACGAGTACAAGCCTAGTTTATTCAGCCTCTCCTCGTAGCTCAACCCCCTCAACTCCGGTATCAGCCTAGTAAACCTCCTCTGCACTCCCTCCAAGGCCAAAATATCCTTGCGTAAGCGCGACGACCAAAACTGCACACAGTACTCCAACTGCAGCCTCACCAATGCCCTATACAGCTGCAGCAAGACCTCCCTACTTTTATATTCAATCCCCCTCGCTATGAAGGCCAGCATCCCATTAGCCTTCCTGACCACCTGCTGCACCTGCAGGCTGGGTTTTTGCGACTCATGCACAAGGACCCCGAGGTCCCTCTGCACTGTCGCCTGCTGCAGTTTTTCGCCACATAAGTAATAATCCTTCCTACCATTATTCCTACCAAAGTGGACCACCTCGCACTTGCCAACATTAAATTCCATTTGCCATTTCCTGGCCCATTCGCCCAGCCTATCTAGATCCTTCTGCAGACTTTCCACACCCTCTGCACAATTTGCCGTTCCACCAATCTTGGTGTCATCAGCAAATTTCGACACCATACACTCGGTTCCCTCCTCCAGGTCATCTATATAAATGGTAAATAGCTGAGGCCCCAGCACCGATCCCTGCAGCACTCCACTAGTCACCAACCGCCAATCCGAATAGCACCCGTTGACCCCCACTCTCTGCCTCCTATTTGACAACCAATCCTCTATCCACGCTAACACCCTACCTCCAACTCCGTGCCCCCTGACCTTCTGCAATAACCTCTTGTGAGGTACCTTGTCAAACGCCAGTCAAGATTATATTCAATAAGTATACGAAGGATAAGGCAGTGAAGGGAGGATTATGGCGCATAGAGGTTAAACAGAGACGTGGTCAACTGGGCCAAATAGCCTGATTCAATATTTCAACTTCTAATAAGAATTACTCAGAACAGAACCCACAAAAAAAAATCACTTGCGCAATCGCATAAACAAGCTTCTGATGCTTGATATATTTGCATTTACATATTGTCAATTCCGAAAGGAACTTTTATCTACAAAATTCTTGTCACAATGCAGTCTTCTCAGCACATGCTAAAATAAGTTATTGAATTAAAGTTGGTGAAATGGATTACCAACATAAGACCAAAAGAAATAGGAACAGGAGTAGGCCATTCAGCCCCTCGAGCCTGCTCCGCCACTCAAATAGGATCACAACTGATCTGATGTTCCTCACATTCACTTTCCTGCCCTTTCCCCATAATCCTTGATTCCTATACTGATCTAAGATCCAACTATCTCAGTCTTAGATATCCACAAGGACTCTACCAAGGTAGAGTCTACTCCTTTATTCTGAGACTGCCCTCTGGTCCTGGACTCTCCTATGAGGGGAAACATTCTTTCAGCATTTCCCTGTCAAGGCCCTTAAGAATCCTGTGTTTCAGTTCGATCAGTTCTCATTCTTCTAAATTCCTAGAAGTAGATTCCCAACTTGTTTAATTTCTCCTCATAAGACAATCCCTTCATACCAGAGATTATCCTAGTGAACCTTCTCTTAACTGTCTCCAATGAAATAATATCTTTCTTTAATTAAGGGGACCAAAACTGCTCACAGTACTCCAGATGTAGTCTCACCAGTGCCTTGTACAGTTGCAGCAAGGTCTCCCAACCCTTATACTTCAACCCCCTTGAAATAAGGGCCACCGTTCCATTAGCCTTCCCCATTAGCTGCTGTACCTGTGTGCTAGCTTTCTGTGTTTCATGCACAAGTACTCCCTCCTGCCCCAGTCCCTTTATGTTGTAGCTTTCTGCAGATTTTCTTCTTTTTCTGTTCTTTTGTTCACCCTTCCAAAATGAACTTCACATTTTCCCACATTATTCTCCATTTGCCAACTCTTTACCCACTTACTGAACCCACCAATATCACTTTGTAAACTGTATCCCTCTCACAACTTGCCTTTCCATCTATTGTGTCATCTGCAAATTTGGCTAAAGTACATTCTTCCTTCTTCCAAGTCATTAATATATACTGTAAACAGTTGTAGTCCCAAAACCGTTTCCTGTGGAATCCCACTGGTTACAGAGCTGAAAAAGAACCCTTATCCCAACAACACCCCAGAAGTAAAGATTTCCTACCTTAGTTTCTACCTCCTCCATCAGTTCAACAATATCATATGGCAGATCCTTTTTATATGGGACAGGGTATCGCCCAATAGGCTGTTCAGGTTTCCCAGACTTTGTGCTGTACAGCAGTTTGCAAGCAGGTCTCAATCTTTTCCATCTTGATGTTAACACAACGAAAGACTAGAATGTGAAAAGTGCCATTTCACAATGATATTTCAGTACAGTTTTAAAATGAATACTTAATCTACACATATTTGAGACCTGTGGGAATAACAGCAAAAAATTTCAGAAAAAGCTTATCTAGCTTCATTATTTATCATCAGTGTCAATAGATTTATGAAATGGATTTACTGTGGCCCAAAGTATAAGCAGAAGATTAACATCAACAATAAATCGGGGGTGGAGGAGCCCACGCGGGTGGAGCAAAGAGGGCATGCCTGTTCACTATTTACAAGCCACAATTATATGATCGTGGCATTCACTCCACTCGCTGGATGAGTGCAGCTTCAACACAGTCAAGAAGTTCATCATCATTCAGGACAAACAGCCCAAATGATAAGCACTCCCCATTCACTACCTTAAACATTCAATACTTCTAAACTGATTCAGCGACAGCAATGCATATCATCTACAAGATGCACTGCAGAAACCCATCAAAGGCTCTTCAAAAGCATCTTCCAAACTTGGGACCTCTACCACCTAGAAAGTTAAGGACATCAGATGGATGGGAAAACCACCATCTCCATGTCATACATCTTCCCAATTTTGAACTATATCACAGTTCTTTCATTGTCACTTGGTCTGAAACCTGGAACTCCTTCCCTAACAGTATACCTATACTATGGACTTCAATAATTCAAAGCAGCAGCTCACCATTACCTTCTCAAGGGCAATAAAAACTGGCCTAGCCAACAATACTCACATCCAGTGAACAAATAAATACAAAATTTAATTAAATTCAAGAAGGCTTTCTTCAGCATCCATCTGCAGTCATTGTGGTAGATCACAATATCGTAGTGCACCCCATAGCAGTATACTCCATTTTCAAATAACTGAAGTGTGATCCTAGGTACTGTGTCAAGGCCACAGCTCTCACCAGTACAGACTAGGAGTCAACCATGGGTATGCTAATCCCACACAACGGACACTTCCACGATGCATGACTTGATAAGGCATGATATAAAAGACTTTGCATTTTTGCAAGTACTCTGCTTCCATATTATGTGATCCACCTATAGTTCCTACGACGCACATATTGTTTTTTTTAGAAATCCAAAGTTTGGTGAGGAATTTTCTTGACAAGAACCCAAATCAGTTCTTTGCATTGATATGAAAAGAGACAAAATACGCTATAATTGAGGTTTAAGATTGTAATTTTTTTGAAGTGTCTTTAATTTAGATAAGATCAAGAGAGTCATGTGATCTATTCTAAAGTTTGTCTGACAACAAGCTGGGACAACAGTCTGTTAAAGATTAAAGGAAAGCCCTGATAGTTTTGCTGGAAAGGTGCAATGGATCCAAACTTAGAGACAATGCCAGCAGCGTATGTATTTACAGAGTTTAGACCACAAGCCTCTGAAGTCCCAAGTGTTGACAATGTCAGGTTATAAACAATTGTACTTTAAACTGTCCATTTACTTCCAAGATAAAAGAGAGTTGGGAAAGCTCAAAGAAAGTTAATCAGCAGTTGTAACTGTCCATGTGCATAGATCCCTGAAAGTTGGCACCCAGGTTGATAGGGCTGTTAAGAAGGCGCACGGTGCGTTAGCTTTTATTGGTAGACAGATTGAGTTTCAGAGCCATGTGGTCATGTTGCAGCTGTACAAAACTCTGATGTGGCCGCACTTGGAATATTGTGTACAGTTCTGGTCGTTGCATTATAGGAAGGATGTGGAAGCATTGGAAAGGGTGCAGAGGAGATTTACCAGGATGTTGCCTGGTAAGAGGAGATTTACCAGGATGTTACCAGGCAAAACTATCTGGACTTTCCTTTAATCTTTAACAGACTGTTGTGCCAGCTTGTCAGACAAACTTTAGAATACATCCCATGACCTTCTTGATTTTATCTAAATTAAAGACAGCTCAAAAAAATTACAATCTTAAACCTCAATTGTAGCATATTTTGTCTCTTTTCATATCAATGTAAAGAAATGATTTGGGTTCTTATCAAGAAAATTCCTCACCAATCTTTGGATTCCTATAATGGGGAAAGGCTGAGGGACTTGAGGCTGTTTTCGTTAGAGAGAAGAAGGTTAAGAGGTAACTTAATAGAGGCATACAAGATGATCAGAGGGTGAGATAGGGCGGACAGTGTGAACCTTTTTTCTCAGATGGTGATGGCTAGTACGAGGTGACAGCTTTAAATTAAGGGGTGGTAGATATAGGACAGATGTCAGAGGTAGGTTCTTTTCTCAGAGAGTAGTAAGGGCGTAGAATACCCTTCCTGCAATAGTAGTGGACTCGTCAACATTAAGGGCTTTTAAAGGGTCATTGGATAAGCATATGGATAATATTGGAATAGTGTAGGTTAGGTGGGCCTTAGATTGGTTTCACAGGTCGGCGCAATATCGAGGGCCGACAGGCCTGTACTGCGCTGTAACGTTCTATGTTCTAACTTAAGGACACATTTTATAAAGTATACCTGCAAAGTGGTTTTGCATGTTGTGTTAAAAATAAAAGGGAAATGGTCTGTTAAATTGCAAGTTGCCTACAAAAAAAATTGTTTAGCTAAAACTTCATTGACTGTTACAAAAAAAGCCTTCAAATGGGAAATCATCCAAAGATGTGCAGGTTAGGTGGATTGGCCATGCTAAAATGTCCCTTAGTGAACAAAGATGTGTAGGTTAGGTGGATTAGCCATGGCCAATACGCAGGGTTACGGGGTTAGGTTGGATGGGGGGGGTTGTCTGGTTAAGGTGCTCTTTTGGAGTTGGTGCAGACTCGATAGGCCAAACAGCCTCCTTCCTCACTGTAGGGATTCTATGCATCTATGTTGCATCACACCTTCAGCTAACAACTGGAAGTTTGAATGTATAAAACATCTCTGTTCATAACAAACAGGGTCATTCACATCACAGCTTCGAACAGGAAACAAGAACACAAAATACAATGAAATCACAATGACTCAAAGTCAGGTGACACAAAATTCTGGTTATAAGAACATATGACATAGGAGCAGGAGTAGGCCATCTAGCCCTTCGAGCCTGCCCCACCATTCAACAAGATCATGGCTGATCTGTCGTGGCTCAGTTCCACATTCCCGCCCTCTCCCCATAACCCTTAATCCCCTCTCTTATCAAAAACCCATCAACCCGCGTCTTAAAAATATTTAGTGAGGTAGCCTCCACCACTTCAACAGGCAGAGAATTCCAGAGATTCACCACCCTTTGAGTGAAGAAGTTCCACCTCAACTCTGTTCTAAACCGCCCCCCCTTTATCTTGAGGCTGTGCCCCCTAGTCCTACTATCCTTTCTGAGCGGGAAGAGTCTCTCCACCTCTATCCTATCCATCCCATTCATCATCTTATACGTCTCAATGAGATCTCTCCTCATTCTTCTAAAGTCTAACGAGTACAAGCCTAATTTATTCAGCCTCTCCTCATAGCTCAACCCCCTCAACTCCAGCATCAGCCTAGTAAACCTCCTCTGCAAAGTCATTAACCAATCTTGCTAGCACAACAGCAAATCTAATAGAATGATGTCCAGGATAAGCCAAAACTTTGCACTGGCATCTGTGGATTAATAGAACTTGCCCGAGTTTGCCATATGATTGCACAGACCAAAGCAAAGTTAGGTCAACTACGTGCCTCCAAAACAGCAAAGGCTACAAATATGCTCCAAGATTTTGCAGCACTGTTCAAGAATAGCAAAACACTGCATTGATGACATTGGTGGACTACATCACGCATGTCAAAGACAGCACACAAAGTAAAAAAAAATTAGTGTTTTTCTGGAGCTATTTCCCCACACTTTGCAATGCAAAGTTCCAGCCTGTTATAAGGTCAGTCTATTATAAGGTGCCAACAAATTGAATCAAAGATTTTTTCACACATTTATTGTTTTACTGTGATTCCACTTGAACCTGCTGCTTTTGACATAACTTTGTAAGCATATCGGATTACACAAAAATGTATTCATGGTGAGCTCCGCTTAACCTGAATTTGTGGATAGATCCCCTGGGACTTGATTCATGATGGTTTTAATTTATGCTGGGAATGTGCTACATTGTTAGAGAAACGCAAGCTTCCATTCTAAGTGACCTTCAGAATTGTGATTGACGATGGAAAGGACTTGCAATTCCATATCAGCTTGTGGAGATAAAACTACAGTTGGTAATATAGGCCAACATAAGTACAGTATAATCTCAAACAGCGAGTCAATCTAAGTTTTATTTCTAAAAATTGTAACAGCAGAAGTCCAATACAAAACTTCTGGCATATCTCTGAACCTGGTAATCTTGACCCACCTTTACTGCATAGGCTGAAATCCTGGGCAACATTAAGACTTGGGCTGATAAGTTGTAAATAACATCTGTATTGCGCTAGTAGTAGGCAACGATCATTTCTTTCTGACATTCAAACAATATCATTAGATTTCCCACCAACAAAATTCTGGGGTTACTATTTACCAGACATTCAACTAGATCAGCCACATAAATACTGGCTACAACAGCAGGGAAGTTGATAGATTGGCCATGGTAAATGCACAGAGGGGAGGGCCTGGGTGGGATGCTCTTTCAGATAGTGCAAACTGTGTGGGCCGAATAGCCTCTTCTGCACTGTAGGGCTTCTACGGTTCCATAACAGGGTTCAAATCCTGGAACTCCCTCCTGAGCAGCACAGTGGATTGACCTCCGCCACAGGGACTGCAAGGGCTTCAAGATGGCAGATCACCACCACCTTCTCAAGGACAATTAAGAATAGGAATTAAACAGGAACAGAAGAACAACAAACGCCGGCCTAGCCAGTATCTCCCTCATCTGATACAAATCCCCTTGACAATATCAGGGATAAAAGACTGCAAACTCCAGGCGATACCAGCAGGCAACTGCTGCCGGCTTTCCCAGTTACTGTAATAGAGCCGCAGTCCCAGCAACAAGAGCGCTCCGTCTGCGGACAATGCAAAGCAGCAATGGGGAACTGCCGCTGCCATACTCACCGACAACCGAACCAGCTTCCCCACAGAGCACACCCAACTCATTGTCACACACAGCCGACTCTTCCTCCCGAAAGGTCACATAGAGCAGGAAGTTTCAAACTGCTTCCGGGTGCCAAGCAGCCACTCACTGCGCCTGCGCTGCATCCCAGTCAGTGCTCCAGCAACAAGCCCCGCCCGCCCACCTGTCAATCATTTCACAGTCCCGCCCCGCTATCTGTCAATCATTTCAATCAGTCCCGCCCATCTGCATGTCAATTATCTCACAGTCCCGCCCAGCTTTCTGTCAATCATTTCATACCGCCCCACTCGTCTATCAATCATTTCACGCAGCCCCACCCAGCTGTCTGTCAATCATTTCACACAGTCCCCTCCCATTTCACCCTCCTTTCACAGAAACCCAATAAATAACAAAAGAAGCAAAATACTGTGGATATTGAATTCTGAAACAAATCTGATTTGATTTATTATTGTCACATGTATTAGCATACAGTGAAAAGTATTGTTTCTTGCGTGCTATACAGACAAAACATACCATTCATATAGAAGATGGTGCAGAATGCAGTGTTACAGTCATAGCCAGGGTGTAGAGAAAGATTAACTTAACGCAAGGTAGGTCCATTCAAAGTCTGACAGCAGCAGGGAAGAAGATACAGAAAATGCTGGAAAATCTCAGCATGTCTGACAGCATCAGTAGAGAGAGAATAATAAATAACAAGTTAGCAGCAGTTTCAAACCTTCAGACTCAGTCACTCATCAAGTTGTCCTGTTCGAATTTTGTGTGGCTGGGAGTTAGGAAAGGGCGACACGGTGGTTAGCAGTGCTAGCTCCAGCAGACCGGGGTTCAATTCCAGCTTTGGGTCACTGTCTGTGTGGAGTTTACATGTTCTCCCCGTGTCTGTGTGGGTTTCCTCCAGGTGTTCTGGTTTCTCTCACATATTCCAAAGATGTGTGTGTTAAGTGCATTGGTCATGCTAAATCATCCTTTAGTGTCTGTGTAGGTCAGATAGATTAGCCATGGGAAATGTGTGGAGTTAACTTAAATTTATTTATTAGTGTCACAAGTAGGCTTACATTAACACTGCAATGAAGTTACTGTAAAAATCCCCTTAGGCCTGGGTAAGATGCTCTGTCAGAGATTTTGTGCAGATTCAATAGGCCGAGTGGCCTTTTCTTTATAGGCATTCTATAATCCTGAACAGCCCTACTCTTATTGATCACCCATGGTTACAGCAACACAAGGCTCTGGTTGGGTCAATTCTAGCCTTGGAAGCAATACAATGTAGGTCAAATTCAAATACAGAAAGGTATATTTCACCAAAGGGAAAAAGCAGCACAAAAGAATTCAGGGCTCTCTGGATGACGAGAAGGGTAGCGATTAAGATGAAAAAGAAAAGGTGTGCTTATGCGAGATGTGAGATGAATAATGCAATTGGAAACTAGGACAAATAAAAATGGTTCAGAGTGGAAGCGAGAAAGCAAATAAGAGAATTGAGAAAACACTGGCAGATAACAGAAAAGCTAACTCAAAATCTTCTATAGGCATACAAATCTATTAAACTCAGAGATAAAACTTACAATGTGGCAAAAATTAGTGGTCAGCCAGAGGATTGGGAATTGTAATGATATTTTATCTTTAATAAATATATTTGAGCCATGTTCTTGTGCAGGATCTGTTGTAGCTGTTTTATCCACATGGAGCCGCAGTGTCTACCAGCATCCTGTATTGTTGCTGCGGCAGCATAATTGTTTCTAACAGCTGGAATGCTGGTTTTAATCTGAATTAATGCTGTTCTACAGTTTTTCCTTGAAATTTTGCAGAGTAGGGCTTGATTAGGATGATTGGCAGATCTGGTCATTTGAAGGGAGAAGCTGGGCTTACACAGAATATTCAAGCATAGATGCAGTTTTTGAGTAAAGAGAAATCAGTGTCTCTCTTTTCTGCTCTCTGAAATCTGGAGACTGGAAACTAAGTTTAACTCTCTGAAGATTTGCTGTTTTGAGGATATATCTTTCTCTGAAAATTGCTGCCTGGATCTCTGTCCAGAAAGTATTAAGAAACTGAAAATGCAGCATCATGTGAGCATACTTGTTTTCTGTGCTAACTAATTCTGAAGAAGGTTGTATGTCTATGGGGTATTTCTTTAAATGAGAACAACAAAGATAGCTAGCTGTTAAGGATTATACTTTGACAAGTCTAAGTATTTGAATTGGTACAAGTTATGTTAATTCTTTTTGTTATATTCTAACTGTGTTCTTAAATAAAGGTTGTTTTGATAAAATGTCCCAAGTGGATCAGTTAAAATCATATCTGGAGTGAAACATCTTATGCTCATCCTAATGCCAAATCAAATGCAAAAGTTGAAGTCTAGGCTAACTGCATAATATAACTTGGAGTTTCTGGTTTGGCCCTTACAGAAAGTTTTAAAAATTAACAAAACGTGATCAAAAATTAATAAACAGGAGGAAGATAAACTACAAGGGAAAGCTTGGAAGTAATATAAAATGGTCAGTGACAGCTTCTTGAAGTATATAATAAAGAGAAGGGCCAAAGAAGAACAGGCTCCTTAGAGAATGAGACTGCAGAAATAATAGTGAGGAAGCAGGAAATGGCAGAGGAGTTAAATAAATACTTTGTGTCAACCTTCATTGTGGATGACACTAATAACATTCCAAAAATTCTAAAGAATCAAAAGGTAGAAGGGGGAGGAGAATAAATACAATAACGATCACTAGGAAAAAAGTGCTAGGGAAACTAATGGGACTAAAAGCCAATAAGTCCCCCGGATCTGATGGGTTGGATCTCCAGATATTAAAGGAAGGCGAGGTAATGCATTTTAGAAATATAATAAAGACAGGAAATATACAGTAATTGGCAGAATTCTTAAGAGTATTGATAAGCTGAGGGATCTGGGTGTACAGGTACACAGGTCACTGAAAGTGGCAACACAGGTGGAGGAGGTAGTCAAAAAGGCATACAGCATGCTTGCCTTCATCAGTCAGGGCACTGAGTTTAAAAATTGGCATGTCATGTTGCAACTTTTTGGAACCTTAGTTAGGCTGCACTTGGAATATAGTGTTCAATTCTGGTCGCCACACTACCAGAAGGATGTGGAATTTTGGAGAGGGTACTGAAAAGATTTACCAGGATGTTGCCTGGTATGGAGGACATTAGCTAAAAGGAGAGATTGGAGAAACTTGGTTTGTTCTCACTAGAACGACAGAGATTGAGGGCAACCTGATAGAAGTCTACAAGATTATGAAGAGCATGAACAGAGTGGATTGTCAGAAGCTTTTTCCCAGGGTGGAAGAGTCCATTACTAGGGAGCATAGATTTAAGGTGCAGAGGGCAAGGTTTAAAGGAGATGTACAAGGCAAGTTTTTTTTTTATACAGAGGGTGGTGAGTGCCTGGAACTCACTGCTGAGGAGAGTAGTGGAAGTGATCTGAAAGTGACTTTTAAGAGGCATCTGGACAAATATATGGATCGGATAGGAATAGAGGGATATGATCCCTGGAAGAATAGGGGGTTTTAGTTCAGTTGGTCAGCATGGAGAGCCAAAGGGCTTGTTCCTGTGCTGTTATTTTCTTTATTCTTTGAAGGAGCTACAGGGATAGTGGCTGCATTGGTTGTGATCTTCCAAGAATCTTTAACTTCTCAAAGTCCTGGAGGACTGGAAAACTGCCAGTGAAACACCGTTGTTCAAAAAGGGAGACAAAAAACAAGTCACTATAGGCCAGTTAGCTTAAATTCGATCAGGGTCAGCATAGCTTCATGAAGGGGAAATCATTCCTGATAAAGTTATTAGAATTTTTTGAGGTGGTAATAAGCCATATAGATAAATGGAAACCAGTAGATGTAATACACAAAATCTTTTGATAATTTATTCATTTTTACTGGATGTGGGCATCACTGACTGGGACAGCATTTACTTCCCATCCCTGAGGGCATTTAGGAGACAACCATATTGCTGTGGATCTGGAGTTACATGTCAGCCAGACCAGGAAAGGGTGGCAGATTTCCTTCCCGAAAGGGCATTAGTGAACTAGGTGGGTTTTTTGACAATTGACAGTGGTTTCATGGTCATCAGTAGATTCTTAATTTCAGATATTTATTAAATTTAAATTTCATCATCTGCCATGATGGGATTTGAATTCGAGTCTCCAGACCATTACCTTAGGTCTCTGGGTTGCTTGTCCAGTGATAATTCCATTATGCCACAGCCTCCACATAGGTATTGCACAAAAGGCTACTTAATAAGATACGAGCCCATGCTATTGGGGGAGTATGTTAGCATGGATAGAAAATTGGCTAACTGATAGGACACAGAGAGTTGAGATAAGAGGTGGATTTTCAGGATGGCAGCCACACCTAGAGAACTGGGAGCAGTTTTGGTCTCCTTATCTAAGGAGGCAATCCAGAAAGGGTTTACTAGGTTTATCCAGAGTGTGGAAGGATTTTCCTATGAGGAGAGGATAAGTAGGTTGGGCCTGTATCATTGGAGTTCAGAAGAACGAGAGGTGACCTTATTGAGACTAATAGGATTCTCAGAGGCCTTGACAGGGTAGAAACGAGAGGATGCATTCTCTTGTAGGAGAGTTTAGGAACAGCCATCATAATTTCATAGTAAGGGGTTGCCCACTTAAAAAGTCTGACAACACCAGGTTTTAGTCCAACCTATTTATTTGATAATATACTCACAAGCTTTCGGGGTTAGCCCCTTCGTCAGGTGAACGGAGAGTTCTGGCCTCAGACAGAGCATATAAAGCACAGACAGTTTAGAGATTACTGATTAGAATGCGAATCCTTACACCTAACCTGCTGTTCAAGACCTGAAGTGGCTGATAATGTGAGTGTATATTGTCTGGAGACAATACACATCTCTTTAACCTGTGATCAGTGCTCCTTCCACTCACATTATCAGCCACTTCAGGTCTTCAACAGCAGGTTAGGTGTAAGGATTCGCATTCTAATCAGTAATCTCTAAACTGTCTGTGCTTTATATGCTCTGTCTGAGGCCAGAACTCTCCATTCACCTGACGAAGGGGCTAACCCCGAAAGCTTGTGAGTATATTATCAAATAAATAGGTTGGACTAAAACCTGGTGTTGTCAGACTTTTTACTGTGTTTACGCCAGTCCAACGCCGGCATACCCACATCTTGCCCACTTAAGGCAGAGCTGTGGAGGATTTGCTGGCCTTGGAGGGAGTCCAGAGCGAGTTCACAAGAATGATCCAAAGAATGAACATTTTGTGATGTGAAGAGGGGTGGAGGAGTCTGGGCCTATATTTGATGGAGTTTAGAATAATGAGGAGGGATCTAATTGAAACTTACACAATACTGTGAGCTTTGATAGAGTGGACACGGAGAGGATGTTTCTACTAGTGGGAGAGACGAGAACTTGAGGGCACAACCTCAGAGTGAAGGCATGCTCCTTTAAAACTGAGATGAGGAGGAATTTCTTCAGCCAGCAGGTGGTGAATCTGTGGAACCCATTGCAACAGAGGGCTGTCAAGGCTGGGTCATTGAGAGTCTTTAAGACAGACATAGATAGGTTCTTGATCAATAAGAGGATCAAGGAGGAGAAGGCAAGAGGATGAGGATGAAATCATATCAGCCACGATGAAATGGCAGAGCAGACTTGATGAGCTGAAAGGCCTAATTCTGTTCCTATATTTTACGGTCTTTTGGAATTTCTTCTCTCACAGGGTAGAAAATCTGTGGAATTCTTTACTGCAGAGGGCTGTAGAGGCTCAGTCATTAAGTACGTATAAGATAGACAGATTTTTAATCAGTCAGAGAATCAAGGACTCTGGGCACAAGGCAGGAAAATCGAGTATGGATGAGGGTGGTGCAGCTGATGCAGTTTACATGGATTTCAGCAAAGCCTTTGACAAAGTCCCACATGGGCAACTTATTAAGAAGGCTAATGCACGTGATATACACAGTGATCTGATAAGGTGGATTCAAAATTGGCATCATGGTAGGAGTCAGAGGGTGGTGACAGAAGGCTGCTTCAGTGACTGGAGGACAGTGACCAGTGGCATACCAGAGGGATCTGTGCTGGGTCCCCTATTGTTTGTCATTCATATAAATGGGGGATAAGATCAGTAAGTTTGTCAATGACACAAAGTTTGGTCGGGTGGTTAACAATGAGGTTGAGTGTCCTGGATTACAGGAAGAAATAGATGAGATAGTTAAATGGGTGGATAAGTGGTAGATGGAATTTAACCCTGAAAAGTGTGAAGTGATGCATTTTGGAAGAAGTAATTTGATAAGGAAGTATACTATGAAAGATATGACACTAGGAAGTACTTAAGAACAAAGGGACCTTGGCACATTTGTCCATAGATCTTTGAAAGCAGAAAGTCAGGTAAATGGGGTGGTGAAAAAAGCATTTGGCGCATTTGCCTTTATAAATCAGGGTATAGATTACAAAAGCAGAGAGATCACGATAGAGTTGTATCGAACTTTGGTGAGGCCACAACTGGAGTACTGTGCGCAGTTCTGGTCACCACATTATAGGAAGGATGTGAACATACTGGAGGGGATGCAGATGAGATTCACCAAATGAACATTTAAGTTACGAAGAGGGGTTGGATAGGCTCAGGTTGTTTTTTTCTGGAGCAGAGAAGACTGAGGGGTGACTGAGACATTCAAGATTATGAGGGGCAAGGACAGCTTGGATAGGGAGCAGCTGTTCCCCTTAGTTGAAGGGTCAGTCACAAGGGGACACAAGTTAAAAGTGAGGGGTGGGAGGTTTAGGGAGATTTGAGGAAATATCTTTTTACCCAGAGGGCAGTGATGGTCTGGGAGAGCGGTGGAGGCAGGATGCTTCACATCCTTTAAGTTAAACCTGGATGAGTACTTGGCACGCCATAACATTCAAGGCTATGAGCCAAGTGCTGGCAAGTGCAATTATGTGGGCAAGTCAGGACCTTTCTGCATCGGTGCAGACTCAATGGGCCGAAAGGCCTCTTCTGCACTGTCGTTTTCTGTGAATATAATCAAGCAGAGTCAGCGTGGTTTCATGAGAGAGAAATCATACCTGTTAAGGACAAAATCAGAAACTCTAAGGCATTTTTTGAAGTTAGCTTAGACACTAATTTTTACATTTGATTTTGGCATCGGGTGAGTGTAAGGCATTTCACTCCAGGTGTGATTCAAGTGACCCACCAGGAAGCTTTTATGAAAACAAACTTTATTTAAGAACACAGTTAGAATATAACAAAAAGAATTAGCATAATTTTTACCAATTAAAATATTTAAACATGACAAAGTATAATTCTTAGTAGCTAACTATCCCTATTGTTCCAATTTGGCAGCATCCTTCATAGACAGAAATCCATTCTTTAGAACTAGTTGGCACTAGTTACCAAATATGCTTACATGACTACACAATTTCTGGCCTTTTAACACCTCTAGAGAGTGATCCAGACAGATACTTGTCTTCTAATTCCACACAGCAACTTCTTGAGAAAGCATCGTCTCAAATGGAATCTCAGAGGAAAACGGCTTATTTCTTGACAGATTCAGTTTCCATTTTAGACAAAGCAAGAGATACAGAGAAAGCAACCTTTCTCTAAAGATTCCAAAAAGCAGACTGCGTCAAGTTCTCTGTGAATGCCCAGCTGCACCCAGTCATGTGACCTTATCTCTCAATCCAGTTTAATCAAGCCCTACTCTGCAACATCCCAGGGGAAAACACAAAATAACAGAACCCTGCATTACTTCCGATTAAAAAGAAACACTGTAGTAAATATGATCAATTATGCTGTAGCAGGGACAATAGTGCTACTGTATATGAACAGAACAGCTCTGATTATAAAAACAAACTATTACAACAGATCCTATGCAAAATATATAACAAATATATTTCTTAAAGACACAGCACCATCACATGGAAGAACTAATAATAGGGAAAACTCATAGGCTTTGCATTCAGAATAAAATTAATGAGCTAACAGCTCAAACAAAGACAAAGAGATATGATTTGGTGGCGATTACAGACACATGGATACAAGGAGACCAGGTCAGGAAGTTGAATATCCAAGGATATTCAGTGTTTGGGAGGGATAAGTTACTCACCTTAGGGAATCGAATCAAATCACTTTAAAAGTTATTCACCTTAGAGAATCAACCTCATTGTTGCTTGACAGCACAGCAGAGAGGGAGCGATTCGTGAGAGTAAGCCTCATTGATTTTTTAACTAACTTTTTTAGTTTTTTTTATTTTAAACCAGAATAAGGTTGCAGGGAGGCCTGGGTAGGTGTTTTTTTTTCTCCCCCCATAAATTGGAATGGTGAGGAACTCGAACTGCAGCTCGAGGACCTTCGTCTCGTTAGAGAGAATGAGGAGGTGATTGACAGGAGCTACCAGCAAGTGGTCACTCTGGGGCAACGGGAGGAAGGCAAGTGGGTAACGGTTAGGAAGGGGAAAGCTCATGTGATGGAAAGCATGCCAGTGGATGTCCCCCTTCATAATAAGTACTCCTGTGTGAGTACTGCTGGGGGCGACAGCAGTGGCCAGGTCTCTGGAGCTGAGTCTGACCCAGTAGTTCAAAAAAAGTAAGGAAAAGAGGAAGAAGGCAGTGTTAATAGGGGACTCCATAGTGAGGGGGTCAGGCGGGCATTTTTGCGGACGCAGACGGGAGTCGCGGATGGTGGTTTGCCTCTGTGGTGCTGGAATCCAGGATGTCTCTGGACGCTTCCCAGACATCCTGAAAGGGGAGGGTGAGGAGCCGGAGGTCGTAGTACATACAGGTACCGCTGACATAGGCAGGAAGAGGGAAGCAGTCATGAAAAGGGATTATAGGGAATTAGGTAGACAGATGAGAAAGAGGAATGCGAAGATAGTAATCTCGGGATTGCTGCCCGTGCCGCGGGAGAGTTAGACCAGGAATGGAATGAGGTGGAGGGTGAATGCGTGGCTGAGGGACAGGAGCAGGGGGCAGGGATTCCGGTTCCTGGATCATTGGGACCTCTTTAGGGGCAGGTGTGACCTGTATAATAAAGACGGGTGGCACTTGAATCCCAGGGGAACCAATATCTTGGCAGAAGGTTGGCTAGGGGCACTGGGGGGGCTTTAAACTAGAAAGGTTGGGGGGAGGGAATTGAGGGGAGGTGACTGAGAACGAGGAGGTTAGCTCCCAAGTAGAGAAGGACTGTAGACAGTAATGAGAGGGAGGTTAGACGGGTGATGGAGAAGGGAAGCACCCAGACTGAGGATCTGAGGTGTGTCTATTTTAACGCCAGGAGTGTAGTGAATAAAGTGGATGAGCTTAGGGTGTGGATTGCTGCTTGGGAATGTGATGTGGAGGCCATTACAGAGACTTGGATGTCTCAGGGGCAGGACTGGGTACTTCAGGTGCCGCAATTTAGATGCTTCAGGAAGGATGGGGGGGGGTGCAAAAGAGGTGGGGGGGGAGAGTGGCACTGTTGATCAGGGACAGTGTCATGGCTGTAGAGAAGGTGGATGCCATGGAGGGACTGTCTATGGAGCCTCTGTGGGTGAAAGTTAGGAACAGCAAGGGGTCAATAACTTTGCTGGGTGTTTTCTATAGGCCGCCCAATAGTGACAGGGAAGTTGAGGTGCAGATAGGGAAACAGATCCTAGAGAGATGTAGAAATAACAGCGTTGTCAAGATGGGAGACTTTAATTTCCCAAACATCGACTGGAATATCCCTAGGGTAAGGGGTTTGGATGGGGAGGAGTTTGTTAGGTGTTAGGAGGGTTTCCTGACACAGCACGTGGATAAGCCTACGAAAAGAGAGGCCGTACTTGACCTGGTGCTGGCTAATGAACTTGGACAGGTGTCGTCGGATCTCTCAGTGGGAAAGCATCTCAGGGATGGAGATCATAATTCTATCTCCTTCACAATAGCATTGGAAAAAGATAGGATCAGGCAGGCTAGGAAGGTGTTTGTCTGGAGTAAGGGGAAATATAAGAACATAACATAAGAAATAGGAGCAGGAGTAGGCCATCCAGCCCTTCGAGCCTGCCCCGCCATTCAATAAGATCATGGCTGATCTGTCGTATCTCAGTTCCACATTCCCGCCCTCTCCCCATAACCCTTAATCCCCTCGCTTATCAAAAACCCATCAACCCGCGTCTTAAAAATATATATCTCAATGAGATCTCCCCTCGTTCTTCTAAACTCTAACGAGTACAAGCCTAGTTTATTCAGCCTCTCCTCGTAGCTCAACCCCCTCAACTCCGGTATCAGCCCAGTAAACCTCCTCTGCACTCCCTCCAAGGCCAAAATATCCTTGCGTAAGCGCGACAACCAAAACTGCACACAGTACTCCAACTGCAGCCTCACCAATGCCCTATACAGCTGCAGCAAGACCTCCCTACTTTTATATTCAATCCCCCTCGCTATGAAGGCCAGCATCCCATTAGCCTTCCTGACCACCTGCTACACCTGCAGGCTGGGTTTTTGCGACTCATGCACAAGGACCTCGAGGTCCCTCTGCACCGTCGCCTGCTACAGTTTTTCGCCACGTAAGTAATAGTCCTTCCTACCAAAGTGGACCACCTCACACTTGCCAACATTAAATTCCATTTGCCATTTCCTGGCCCATTCGCCCAGCCTATCTAGATCCTTCTGCAGACTCTCCACACCCTCCGCGCAATTTGCCGTTCCACCAATCTTGGTGTCATCAGCAAATTTCGACACCATACACTCGGTTCCCTCCTCCAGATCATCTATATAAATGGTAAATAGCTGAGGCCCCAGCACCGACCCCTGGGGCACTCCACTAGTCACCAACCGCCAATCCGAATAGCACCCATTAACCCCCACTCTCTGTCTCCGGAAGATAATTGGACAAGTAAACTGGAAGGAGTGTTCTTGGGGAAAAGTACTGAAGGAAGGTGGTGGATTTTCAAGGAATGTTTGTCTGGAGCTCTGCACGACAACGTACCAATGAGACAGGGAGGTTTTGGTAGGTTGCAGGAACCATGGTGCACGAAGATTGTGATGAATCTAGTCAGGAAGAAAAGAAAGGCGTATAAAAGGTTCAGAGAGCTAAGAGATGAAGGATCTAGAGGAATATACGGTTTGTAGAAAGGAGCTTAGAAAGGAAATTAGGAGATCCAGAAGGAGTCATGAGAACGCAGGTAAGATTAAGGAGAACCCCAAGTTCTACAAATATGTGAAGAGTAAAAGGATGAGAAGTGAAGGGGTTGGACCTATAAAAGGTGAAGGGGGAAAAGTCTGTGTGGAAGCGGAAGAAATGGCAGAGGTGCTTAATGAGTACTTTGCCTTGGTTCGGTGGTTAACACCTGAGCCCAACTTTTATGACAACTTACAGAAGGTTCGGTGGAAAGTGATCTGGGATGTTGTACTACAGGTTTGTGGCAGACTGAAAAGATTGAGTATGTGGATATTAAGAAAGAGGATGTGTTGGAACTTTTAATTTCTATCAAGATAGATAAGTTGCTGGGACCGGATGGGATGTACCCCAGGTTACTGTGGGAGGTGAGGGAAGAGATTGCAGAGCTCCTGGCGATGATCTTTGCGTCGTCGATGGAGACGGGAGAGGTACTGGAGGATTGCGGACGTGGTTCCTATTTTCAAGAAAGGGAACAGGGATAGCCCGGGAAATTACCAACCGGTGAGTCTGACCTCAGTGGTTGGTAAGTTGATGGAAAGGATTCTGAGGGACAGGATTTATGAGCATTTAGAGAAGTTTGGAATGATCAGAAATAGTCAGCACGGCTTTGTCAAGGGCAGGGCGTGCCTTACGAGCCTAGGTGAGTTCTTTGAAAATGTGACTGAACACATTGACGAAGGAAGAGCGGTGGATGTGGTTTACATGGACTTCAGCAAGTCATTTGATAAGGTCCCCCATGCAAGACTTCTTGAGAAGGTTAGAGGGCATTGGTTGTGGATGGGTCTTTTTCTGCATGGTGGTCGGTCATCAGTGGAGTGCCCCAGGGATCTGTTCTAGGACCCTTGCTGTTTGTCATTTTCATAAATGACCTGGATGAGGAGGTGAAAGGCCCAGGGAGTTAGAGTTGTCCCGCAGGCGGACTCCAAGGCAGGGCAGCTCAGCACCTCCTCCTCAGTAGCAGGAAGCACCTCTTCTAAATGTCAGCCACATTCCCCATCCATCAACCAGGAACAACGCTGTGACCCTCTAAACCTTGACCTTTCAACCCGGACGTTCAAACTGCTGGAAGTTCCGGTACGTTCACCATCTGACTGAGGAAGCAGTGCCGGGCCTGGGCCAATCCAGGAATGGCTGCAGCTGAAGCGGGGGCTGGGGTAGGGATGGACTACACGGTACATGAGGCTTGGAACGATGCGACCAACATTTATCTCATCGCCATTCTGGTCAGCTTCGGCCTCCTGGTCTATGCGCGCAAGTGAGTAACCGGAACTGACCCTCCCTGAGCCCCGCCCACAGACCAATCCGAACCCCAAAAAGACTCACTCCCCACTTTACCCCGCCGCCCCCTCGCCCCCCATCCTATGCAGTGTGTGCCTATCTGTGTGTATATACTGTGGACAGCCTGGCTGCAGAGTTTCAGGCGCTATTTAACATGGCCGTACGAATCCCACGCCCCCCTCCTCCCCTCCTCTCGCCCCCCCCTCCCCTCCTCTCGCCCCCCCCTCCCCTCCTCTCGCCCCCCCCTCCCCTCCTCTCGCCCCCCCCTCCCCTCCTCTCGCCCCCCCCTCCCCTCCTCTCGCCCCCCCCCTCCCCTCCTTCGCCCCCCCCTCCCCTCCTCTCGCCCCCCCCCCCCTCCCCTCCTCGCCCCCCCCCTCCCCTCCTCTCGCCCCCCCCTCCCCTCCTCTCGGCCCCCCCCTCCCCTCCTCTCGCCCCCCCCCTCCCCTCCTCTCGCCCCCCCCCTCCCCTCCTCTCGCCCCCCCCCCTCCCCTCCTCTCCCCCTCCCCCTCCCCTCCTCTCGCCCCCCCCTCCCCTCCTCTCGCCCCCCCCCCTCCCCTCCCCTCGCCCCCCCCCCCTCCCCTCCTCTCGCCCCCCCCCTCCCCTCCTCTCGCCCCCCCCTCCTCTCCTCTCGCCCCCCCGCACCCAACCCCCCACCCCCCACTTCATAAAGTTAACCTAATGTTTTAATGTTAGAAATAAAAGAAAGATCATGCGGATATTTACTGTGCCTCCGGCTGCTGATCTAACACCTGAGCCCAACTTTTATGACAACTTACAGAAGGTTCGCTTACGCCAACAGTTAGAAATGTACTACAGTGGTAAGTATGTTCAGCACTGATTTGCTAAAAGTATTAGAATTTTGAAATGTAAAGTTTCAAGTGTTTGTGTGGTACAACGAGAAAATATTAACTAATCTTATTGTGTGGGGTTCTTTAGGAAATCAGAATCAGAATACTACAATGCATAGGAGGCTTTTTGGCCCACCGAGTCTGCATCAAAACATGAAAGTAAAAGTTTATTTATTAGTCACAAGTAAGGCTCACATTAATTCTCCGGTACCTGATCGGGTCAGTGCACCTGACCACGTCTTTCAGACTGTGGGAGGGAACAGGAGCACCCAGAGGAAACCCACGCAGACACGAAGAGAACATGCAAACTCCACACAGTGACCCAAGGCAAGAATCAAACCCAGGTCCCTGGCGCTGTGAGGCAGCAGTGCTAACCACTGTGCCACCATGCTGCACAAGCCCATTTAATCCCACTGGCCAGCACTTGGCTCACAGTCTTGAATGTTATGGCGTGCCAAGTACTCATCCAGGTATTTTTTAATGGATGTGAAGCATCCTGCCTCCACCACCTTCCCAGGCAGCGCATTCTAGACAATCACCACTCTGAGTAAATAAATTTTTCCTCAAATACCTCCTAAACCTCCCATCCCTCACTTTTAACTTGCGTACCCTCATAACTGATCCTTCAAGTAAGGGGAACAGCTGCTCCCTATCCACCCTGTACATGTCCCTCATAATCTTGAAGACCTCAATCAGGTCACCCCGTCAGTCTTCTCTGCTCCAACTAAAACAACCCAAGGCCATCTAACCTCTCTCTATTTCCTAAATGTTCCATCTCAGGCAAAGTGTTCCATCTTGGTGAACGTCCTCTGCACCTTCTCCACTGCTTCACATCCTTCCTATAATGTGGTGACCAGAACTGCACACAGTACTCCAGCTGTGGCCTCACCAAAGTTCTCTACATCTCCAACATGACCTTTTTGCTTTTGCACTCTATATCCTATTTGACGAAGGCAACTGTGCCATATGCCTAGCAACGTAGATGTCCCTTTCTTATTCCAAAACTCTACGTACAAAGCTTCATTCGATGCCCCCTCCAAGGTATCATCTCTCCTTACTGCAGTAACTGCCTTCTTAACTAATAATGCAATGCCTCCTCCTCTTACCCCCTACTCTATCTTGCCTGAAGATTCTATATTGGCAATCAGACTCGTCACTCAACCACAAATTTGTGATGGTTATTATATTATAATTATATGTTAATCCTTGCCCTTAACTCACCTGTTTTACCTTTGATATTCCAGGAATTAAAGTAAAGGTCTGACAGCTTTGTTTTATGCTCTTGAAACTTACTACCACTGTATTCCCTCTGACCTTCCTGCCTGCTGGTACACTCCTGCGACCTTGAAACCTTATTCATGACCTCACTACTCTCAACCTCCTGTACACCGGAGCTACAATTCAGGTTCCCAGCCCCCTGCTGAATTAGTTCAAACCCTCCCGAAGAGCATTAGCAAATTTCCCCCCCAGGATATTGGTACCTCTCTGGTTCAGGTGTAGACCATCCCATTTGCAGAGGTCCCACCTACCCCAGAATTTGTTTCAATGCAAGGGGCCTGACGGGCAAGGCAGATGAATTCAGGGCATGTATGGGTACATGGGACTGGGATATTATAACTATTGCTGAAACATGGCTAAGGGAAGGACAAGATTGGCAGCTCAATATCCCAGGGTACAGATGCTAAAGGAAAAATAGAACAGGAAGTAAGAGAGGAAGGGGAGTTGTGTTTTTGATTCAGGAGAACATCACGGCAGTACTGAGAGGGGATATATCCAAGGGTTTGTCCACTGAGTCTATATGGGTAACACTGAGAAATAAGAGGGGGGAGATCACTTTGATAGGATTGTACTACAGGCCCCCAAATAGCCAGTGGGAAATTGAGGAACAAATATGTGAGGAAATTACAGATAACTCCCAGAAAAATAGGGTGGTAATAGTCGGGGACTTTAACTTTCCCAACATGGACTGGGACAGCCATAGTATTAGGGACTTGGATGGAGAGAAATTTATTGAGTGTATTCAGGAGGAATTTCTCATTCAGTATGTGGATCGCCCAATGAGAGAGGTGCAAAACTTGACCTCCTCCTGGGAAATAAGGAAAGGCAAGTGACAGAAATGTTAGTGAGGGATCACTTTGGGACCAGTGACCATAATTCCATTAGTTTTAAGACAGCTATGGAGGATGATATGTCTGCCCAAAAGTTAAAATTCAAAATTGAGACAAGGAACTTTCAAAAGTTGATTGGGAGAGTCTGTTGGCAGGCGAAGGGATGTCTGGTGAGTGAGAAGCTTTCAAAATTGTGTTAACCACGGTTCAGGAAAAGCACATTCCTCTTCGAGTGAAGGGCAAGACTAGTAGAAGTAGGGAACCTTGGATGACTTGGGATATTGAGGCCCTGGTCAAAAAGAAGGAGGAGGCATATGACAAGCATAGGCAGTTGGAATCAAATGGATCCCTTGAAGAGTATAGAGGTTGTCGGAGTAGAGTTAAGAGAGAAATCAGGAGGGCAAAAAGAGGACATGAGATTACTTTGGCAGAGAAGGCAAAGGAAAATCCAAAGAGCTTCCACAAATACATAAAGGGCAAAAGAGTAACGAGGGAAAGAGTAGGGCCTCTTAAGTATCAACAAGGTCACCTATATGTGGATCCACAAGAGATGGGTGAGATCCTATGTGAATATTTCTCATCAGTATTTGCTGTTGAGAAAACATGGATGTTTGGGAACTTGGGGAAATAAATATTGATGTCTTGAGGAGTGTACATATTACAGAGAAGGAGGTGCTGGAAGTCTTAAAGTACGTCAGGGTAGATAAATCCCCGGGGACCTGATGACGCGAGGCTGGGAAGAAATTGCAGACCTTCGAGCAGAGATAGTTGAATCACTCACAACAACAGGTGAGGTGCCTGAAGATTGGAAAGTGGCAAATGTTGTGCATTTGTTTAAGAAGGCCTGCAGGGAAAAGACTGAGAACTACAGGCTGGTGAGTCTAACGTCTGTAGTGAATAAGTTAAGAACATAAGAAATAGGATCAGGAGTAGCCCATCTAGCCCTTCGAGCCTGCCCCGCCATTCAATGAGATCATGGCTGATCTGAAGTGGATCAGTTCCACTTTCCCGCTTTCTCCCCATAACCCTTAATTCCCTTGTCTATCAAAAACCTATCTACCCGTGACTTAAATATATTTAGCGAGGTAGCCTCCACCACTTCAACGGGCAGAGAATTCCAGAGATTCACCACCCTTTGAGTGAAGAAGTTCCTCCTCAACTCTGATCTAAACTGCACCCCCCTTATCTTGAGGCTGTGTCCTCTAGTCCTGCTATTCTTTCTAAGCGGGAAGAATCTCTCTACCTCTACCGTATCCATCCCCTTCATTATCTTATACATCTCTATAAGATCCCCCCTCATCCTTCTAAACTCCAACGAGTACAGACCCAGTCTATTTAGTCTCTCTTCATAGTCCAACCCCCTCATCTCCATTATCAGCCTAGTGAACCTCCTCTGCACTCCCTCCAAGGCCAATATATCCTTCCGCAAGTGCGCACAGTACTCCAGCTGCGGCCTCACCAGTACCCTGTACAGTTGCAGCAAGACCTCCCTACTTTTATATTCTATCCCCCTCGCTATAAAGGCTAACATTCCATTTGCCTTCTTGATCACCTGCTGCATCTGCAGACTGGGTTTTTGCGACTCGTGCACAAGGACCCCCAGGTCCCTCTGCACTGTAGCATGCTGCAGCTTTTTGCCTTTTAAATAATAATCTCTCCTACTATTATTCCTGCCAAAGTGGATAACCTCACACTTGCTAACATTGTACTCCATCTGCCAGGTCCTCGCCCACTCGCTTAGCCTATCCAGATCCCTCTGCAGACTTTCCACCCTCCACGTAATTTGCTTTACCACTCATCTTCGTGTCATCAGCAAATTATGTCACCCTACACTCAGCCCCCTCCTCCAGATCATCTATATAAATGGTAAATAGTTGAGGCCCCAGCACCGATCCCTGCGGCACTCCAATAGTCACCAACCGCCAATCAGAATAGCACCCATTGATACCAACTCTCTGCCTCCTATTAGACAGCCAATCCTCTAGCCACGCTAACACCTTATCCCTAACTCCGTGCACCCTAACCTTCTGTAGCAACCTTTTATGAGGCACCTTATCAAACGCCTTTTGGAAATCTAAAAACACCACATCCACCGGTTCCCCTCTGTCTACTGCACTAGTCACATCCTCATAGAAATCCAATAAATTCGTCAAACACGACTTCCCTTTAACGAATCCGTGCTGCGTCTGCTTAATCAAACTATTGTTTTCTAGGTGCCTCGCTATTTCTTCTTTGATGACGGATTCCAGCATTTTTCCAACTACTGACGTTAAACTAACCGGCCTATAATTCCCTGCCTTTTGTCTGCTACCTTTTTTAAACAGCAGCGTAACATTAGCCGTTTTCTAATCTTCCGGCACTTCCCCGGAATCCAGTGAATTTTGGTAAATAATTACTAAGGCGTCCGCTATCACCTCTGTCATTTCCTTCAGAACCCTGGGATGCATTCCATCCGGTCCTGGGGACTTGTCCACCTTCAGTCCCATTAGTCTATCAAGCACTACCTCTCTAGTGACAGTAATCGCATTCAGGCCCTCAACTCCTCCCATCCTTCTATCTTTAAGATCCGGCAAACTATTCGTGTCCTCCTCCGTGAAGACCGAGGCAAAAAACTTATTTAAAGCCTCAGCCATTTCCTCATCTCCCACCACTAAATCCCCCCTCTCATCCTCTAAGGGTCCAACATTCACTCTAGCCAGCCTTCTCTTCTTTATATATTTGTAAAAACTTTTACTGTCCTTTTTTATATTTAGTGCTAGTTTAGCTTCATAGTCTACCTTTCCTTTCTTTATCACCTTCTTAGTCATTCTTTGTTGATTTTTAAATCTTTCCCAATCTTCTAATCGCCCACTACTTTTAGCCACTCTGAACGCATCAGCTTTTAATTTAATACTCTCCTTCATTTCCTTAGATAACCACGGCTGGTTATCCCTTCTCCTACATTCCTTCTTTACCATCGGAATATATTTCTGCTGAGCACCGAAAAAGATCTCCTTAAAAATCCTCGATTGTTCCTCAGCCGTCCTACCAACCAATCTGCGCCCCCAATCTACATTCGCCAATTCCTCTCTCATCCTATCGTACTCCCCTCTGTTCAAACAGAGGACACAGGTTCGGGACCCTATTTTCTCATCCTCCATCTGCATCAAAAATTCAACCATACTATGATCACTCGTCCCAAGAGGATCCCTCACAAGAAGATCCCTAATTGTACCCGCCTCGTTACACAACACCAGATCTAAGATAGCTCGCTCCCTCATAGGTTCCGTCACATACTGTTCAAGGAAACTATCCCGACAGCATTCCAAGAACTCTTTCTAAAGCTCATCGCGTCCGACTTGGGTCATCCAATCAATATGCAGATTAAAATCCCCCTTAATTATCGCCATTCCGTTTCTGCGCACATCATTTATTTGCTTGTTTATAGCCTGCCCCACCTCTTAGTTATTATTTGGGGGCCTATAGACCACACCCACCAGCGTCTTCCTCCCCTTACTGTTCCTTATCTCCACCCACAACGATTCTACGTTTTGCTCTTTGGAGCCTATATCTTCCCTTACTACCGCCCTGATATTATCCTTAATTAACAGAGCTACCCCTCCCCCTTTTTCCTCCCGTCTATCCTTCCTAAACACTTGATACCCCTAGACATTCAGCTCCCAGTCCCTGTCACCCTGCAACCACGTTTCTGTAGTGGCCACTAGATCATATCCATTTGTGCTGATGTGTGACATCAGCTCATTCACCTTGTTCCGAATGCTTTGTGCATTCAGGTAAAGTGTCTTTATACCAGCCTTTATCTGGACCTTATTTGAAGGAACGCTACTAACCTCTCTCATGCCCCCTACTCCTTTTATTATTGGGACATCCTCAACATTTTCCCGCGCCCGTGCCCTCTCCTTTACTTTAGATTTTGTAATTTCTCCCACCCCTGCACCCCTACAGTTGTTCGAAGGTATTCTGAGAGATAGGATCTATAGGCATTTAGAGATGCAAGGACTGATTAAGGACTGTCAGCATGGCTTTGTGAGTGGAATATCATGTCTCACAAATTTGATTGAGTTTTTTGAAGAGGTAACCAAGATGGTAGGTGAGGGCATTGCAGTCGATGTTGTGTAAATGGACTTTAGCAAGGCCTTTGACAAGGTACTGCATGGTAGGTTATTGCATAATGTTAACTCTCATAGGACCCAGGGTGTGGTAGCCAATTGGATACAAAATTGTCTTGAAGACAGAGGGTGGTTGTAGCAGGTTGTTTTTCAAACTCAAGGCCTTTGACCTGCGATGTGCCTCACGGATCGGTGCTGGGTCCACTGTTTTTTATCATTTTATATTAATGATTTGGATGAGAATATAGGAGGCCTGGTTAGTAAGTTTGCAGATGTCACTAAGATTGATGGCGTCGTGGACAGTGAAGAAGGTTATCTTGGATTGCAACGGGGTCTTGATCAATTGGGCCAATGGGCCGATGAATGGCAGATGGAGTTTACTTCAGATAAATGTGGGGTGATGCATTTCAGTAGATCAAATCTTGGCAGGAGAGTTATAAAGCAAAGAGATCTAGGGGTACAGGTTCATAGCTCCTCGAAAGTGGAGTCAAGGTGGTAAAGAAGGTATTTGGCATTATTAGTTTCATTAGTCAGAACATTGAATACAGGAGGTGGGATGTCTTGTTGAAGTTGTACAAGACATTAGTAAGGTCAAACTTGGAATACTGTGTATAGTTCTGCTCACCCCATTATAGAAAGGATATTATTAAACTGGAAAGAGTGGAGAAAAGATTGACTAGGATGCTACCAAGACTTGATGGTTTGAGTTATAAGGAGAGATTGGATAAACTGGCTCCTTTTTCCATCAAGCATAAGAGGCTTAGGGGCCTCCTAAGGATCTGACAGAGGTCTATAAAATAATGAGGAGCATAGGTCAGCTGGATAGTCAACATCTTTTCTCAAAGATAAGGGGGTCTAAAACTAGAGGGCATAGGTTTAAGGTGAGAGGGGAGAGACACAAAAGGGTCCAAAGAGGTAATTGTTTCACACAGAGGGTGGTGATGTCTGGAACAAGTTGCCAGAGGTAGTAGTCGAGGCAGGTACAATTTTGTCTTTAAAAATCATTTAGACAGTTAGCTTCATGGTTAGAAACTGGGCGGCATGGACAAGTTAGGCCGAAAGACCTGTTCCATGCTGTAAACCTCTGACTCAATGATATCAAGATTGGATAATTATGGGTTTGCATCAGGATAAAAAAGATTAAAAAATGGATAATGTCAAAGTTTGCAAAAATGCAGCTGCATCAGTGCTTGGATTACATGGCCCGAAATCTATCTTTGAAATGAATTCAAATTTTCAAATTGCCATTGGATTCTGAATTCGTCATTCTGCTGAGTCCTAGTGATTCCCTGTTACCCCAATCTAGGCTTGCTGAGGCCAATTGAAGTGACCTCTATTCCTGTCTTAGTTGAGTTCAGTTCCAACCACAAGTAAGGTTCTATCTTGGGCCTTTCTTATCTCTTATTGCTGAGCTGAGTTATTGGTAATGGTGATTTTCTGTTTAAAATGTACATCACTGTTCCTGTATATTACTGCTCAAGGAGATCTGTAAAAAAACTAACAACTAAGTGTCACTCAAACTTGTGGATCTTTGGAATTCCCTACCTCAAAGATGTATTTGGTGCTGGGATAGACAAACTTTTGCTGTCTCAGGGAATCGAGAGATAATGGGGGGGGGGGGGGGGGGGATGGCGGTGGTGTTGGGGGGTGGGAGGGAAGAAGGTGGACTTATAGATCAGCCAAGATCATATTGCATGGACAAGCAGGCTTGATAGGCCTTATGACCTTCTCCTGTTTTCTATTTCTTATGGTCCACAATTTCTGTTTAATGTTTTAGGATTAAAATTGAAGTTCAAATCCTCAAACAGTTTTTCTCGCGTGTATATAGCCATCTGCTATCAATGCATATTCTGACTGCTTTGTTGAGCTGGTTGTAATGAAGTGAATTTCTGATTTTAGGTTTGAATAAGGTTGTGGTGAGACATTCAAATGTTTTTTTAAAACATTTTGGATTCTTTCATTGGAAATTCAACATTAATTGTAAAATTAGATCACACTGGCATGTAACTTCAAAAAGTTGAATTTCTGTCTAAAGTATTTTGATTTATCTGCTAATCTTGGCTTCCAAATATTATAACATTATTTTGGTTGTTATTTTGTCCTGGAAATATATTGTTATTTGGGATTTTGTAAATTAAGCTTGCCTCTTTAAAAATTAGAACATAGATATTAGTTCCAAGTCTTTGTTCTGTTGGGTGTTAATTGACATATTCTGACTGGTTATTCTTGGCATTTTCCTGCATCTCCATTAGCTCAGTGAATTTACAACAGAAGTGACCACTACAGAGGGTCTTGGGTCAGTGAGCAGTAACCTGCCAAATTCACTCATGTGGTTGCTACAGTTGTATTTTGAATTTGGAAGCAAATACTAAATTTAATTTTACTTGGCTAACATTTTTTTAAAATAGTAACACATTTTACTCAAATCCATCTTGACTGATATTGTTTTGTGTTGTTTCAGCACGAAAGTATGAGCAGCAACAAGGACAGGCAGATAGTGTGCAGCTTACAATGGACTGAAAACTGCATGGTATCACAAAGCCACTATTGATACTTCAGTAGAAATGACAAACTTAAACACCGTTGTACAGAAGAGGTGTGAAATTAAAGCAGAAAATGTTGGAATTTGGAACTTAATACTCACTTATAAGAAAATGCAAGAGAATCGGGATGGCTGCTATCTTTTTCAAAATATTACCTTGTTTTTCCATTGCATCAAAATCTCCAAATCATCTGTTTCAAAAAAAAAATCGACACGTGTCAATAAAATATGATGAGAAGGAGGCAAGATCTCAAGTGCACTTGAGCGTTTGCATGGCTGCTTTACTGATCTTTTGATGTTAACAAAAAAGTTAGTAATTAAGTATTATGAGCAGACACAGACCATACAGCTCCTCAAGGCTGCTTCATCATTCAATGCAATCAATACAGAGCTTCTTCTTCAAAGCCACTTTCCTTCCCATACCCCAGATCCCTTGATTCTCAGATCAAGAACCATCAATCTGAATCTTAAATATACTCAATGATGGAGTGGCCACAACCGTCTGGGATAGATGTTACAGGTCCATAGGTGCATACGTTGGATAGAATAACTTTCAATGGATTGACATTGGAATGAAAGGACATGTTAGCTTTCAGTTGAGAGGAATCTCAAACAGTTTTATATTAAGATTTAACAAAACATCTCTAATTCTATCCATGGAGTTTTATAATAAGGGTCTTATTTTTGTTGGAATACAATGTAACTTTGTCTTATTCATTGTTCATGTGAAGATTCTCATTGTTAATTTATGCTTGAAAATTAACTTTTTAAAATTGTAATTGGATTTTTTTGAACAGAACTGTTGAACCAGGATGTTATTGAAGTGGAAAGAAATAAAGTTACTGAATATGGAATTTGAAAATAATTGTAAATGTTACAATTATTCTTAATGCTTAAAATATTTCTTTGCTATTTTTGTTCCTCTGTTGTGTGAAATGAAAATCTGGGTAATGTTAAAGGCAAAATACTGCGGATGCTGGAATCTAAAACAAAAAGCAGAGTCAGACCTACTGAGTTTTTGTATCTGGGTAATGTTGTTGTACTCAATAACCTTGACACCATCTAAGTTAAGCTCCCTTGTGCTCTAATTGTTTTTTCAGCTAGGATCACTGGATTGTGAGCAAAAATGAGAAATTTACCTAAGTTTATGTTTACTGCCCTGAAGTCCACTGTAGAGCCTCCCAAATGCTGCACTGATAGCAACTGACTAATTCAAATCACATCAGAGATTCTGATTTGTGTGGTCGAGTACGGCATTATCTGGTATATTTACAAAATGAGATATTGGAAAGCCTTTTGTTTTAAAACAGAAATACTAAATACATGATGGTGAAGCTATGTTTATGCCGATAAACTTTTCTTAATTTACTTCATAATTTACTTCAGACTTCACAGCTAACCGAAAGCAGGAGTTTGCTCTATGTAGTCATCCATTTATTACATTTAAACCAGTGTTGATTAGACTGGATCAGAGTATATGCTTTCCTTGTGAAATGCTGACAAATGTGATTATTAATAAAGAATTTCCAAAGTTGTGATGTGGAATTGCCTTAAAAATATATCTGTGCTCTTTTATTTAAGTCGACTTGTTTATTCTTTCTGGCTTCCACAATGGGCACAATTCTTTGTCAATGTGGATAGTGACGTCGTTGATTCTAAGACCCAGGGTTCTGTATCTCAATAAAGGTAACTATAATGGTATGAGGCATGAATTGGCCATTTTGAGCTGGGAAACATTACTTAAAGGAATGACAGTGACAGACAATGGCAAGCATTTAAAGAACAAATAGTGAATCCAGAAGTTGTTTATTTCTGTTTGGCGCAAGAGTGGATAGGGAATTGTGGCTTACAAGGGAAATTAGAGATTGTATGTTTCTTCCTCGAATCTGATACTAATTGGCAAGCGAAAGCAATAGTCCTGAGGATTGAACATAGAACATTACAGCGCAGAACAGGCCTTTCGGCCCACGATGTTGCGCCGACCAGTTAAAAAGCAATGACCCTCTAACCTAAACCAAACCCTTTCCATCCATAAACCTATCCACAGATCTCTTAAATGCCCCCAAACTAGGCGCATTTACAACTGCAGCAGGCAGGGCATTCCAATCCCTCACAACCCTCTGGGTAAAGAACCTACCTCTGACATCCGTCCTATAACTACCAACCCTTAATTTAAAGCTATGCCCCCTCGTGCTAGCTTTCTCCATCCGAGGAAAAAGGCTATCACTGTCCACCCTATCTAAACCTCTAATCATCTTATATGTTTCAATAAGGTCCCCTCTTAGCCGCCTTCTTTCTAACGAAAACAACCCCAAATCCCTCAGTCTCTCCTCATAGGACCTCCCCTCCATACCAGGCAACATCCTGGTAAACCTCCTCTGCACCCTCTCCAAAGCCTCCACATCCTTCCTATAATGTGGGGACCAGAACTGCACACAATACTCCAAGTGCAGATGCATCAGAGTTTTGTACAGTTGCAACATGACGCTGCGGCTCCTAAATTCAATCCCCCTACCAATAAACGCCAAGACACCATATGCCATCCTAACAGCCCTATCTACTTGATTCCCAACTTTCAGGGATCTATGTACACATACACCAAGATCCCTCTGTTCATCCACACTATTCAGAGTCCTACCATTAGCCCTATACGGATTAGTAAATTTGCTGATGACACCAAAGTCGGAAGTGTGGTAGATTGTGAGGAAGGGTGTCATAGTTTGCAGGAAGACTTAGACAGGTTGCAGAGCTGGGCCGAGAGGTGGCGGATGGAGTTTAATGCGGAGAAGTGTGAGGTAATTCACTTTGGTAGGAATAACAGATGTGTTGAGTATAGGGCTAACGGGAGGACTTTGAATAGTGTGGATGAACAGAGGGATCTAGGTGTATGTGTACATAGATCCCTGAAAGTTGGGAATCAAGTAGATAAGGTGGTTAAGAAGGCATACGGTGTCTTGGCGTTTATTGGTAGGGGGATTGAATTTAGGAGTCGCAGCGTCATGTTGCAACTGTACACAACTCTGGTGCGGCCGCACTTGGAGCACTGTGTGCAGTTCTGGTCCCCACATTACAGGAAGGATGTGGAGGCTTTGGAGAGGGTGCAGAGGAGGTTTACCAGGATGTTGCCTGGTATGGAGGGGAGGTCCTATGAGGAGAGACTGAGGGATTTGGGGTTGTTTTCGCTGGAAAGAAGGCGGCTAAGAGGGGATCTTATTGAAACATATAAGATGATTAGAGGTTTAGATAGGGTGGATAGTGATAGCCTTTTTCCTCGGATGGAGAAAGCTAGCACGAGGGGGCATGGCTTTAAATTAAGGGGGGGTAGTTATAGGACGGATGTCAGGGGTAGGTTCTTTACCCAGAGGGTGGTGAGGGATTGGAATGCCCTGCCTGCTGCGGTTGTAAATGCGCCTAGTTTGGGGGCGTTTAAGAGGTCCGTGGATAGGTTTATGGACGAAAAGGGATTGGTTTAGGTTAGTGGGCATTGTTTTTTTAACTGGTCGGCGCAACATCGTGGGCCGAAGGGCCTGTTCTGCGCTGTAATGTTCTATGTTCTATGTTCTATACTCCACACATCTGTTATTCCTGCCAAAGTGAATTACCTCACACTTTTCTACATTAAACTCCATCCACCACCTCTCGGCCCAGCTCTGCAACTTGTCCATAAGAACATAAGAAATAGGGGCAGGAGTAGGCCATCTAGCCCTTCGAGCCTGCCCTGCCATTCAATAAGATCATGGCTGATCTGTTGTGGCTCAGTTCCACTTTCCCGCCCTCTCCCCATAACCCTTAATCCCCTCTCTTATCAAGAACCCATCAACCCGCTTCTTAAAAATATTTAGCGAGGCAGCCTCCACCACTTCAACGGGCAGAGAATTCCAGAGATTCACCACCCTTTGAGTGAAGAAGTTCCTCCTCAACTCTGTTCTAAACCGCCTCCCCTTTATCTTGAGGCTGTGCCCCCTAGTCCTACTGTCTTTTTTGAGCGGGAAGAGTCTCTCCACCTCTATCCTATCCATCCCATTCATCATCTTATACGTCTCAATGAGATCTCCCCTCATTCTTCTAAACTCTAACGAGTACAAGCCTAGTTTATTCAGCCTCTCCTCATAGCTCAATCCCCTCAACTCCGGTATCAGCCTAGTAAACCTCCTCTGCACTCCCTCCAGGGCCAAAATATCCTTGCGCAGGTGCGGCGCCCAAAACTGCACACAGTACTCCAGCTGCGGCCTCACCAATGCCCTATACAGCTGCAGCAAGACCTCCCTACTTTTATATTCAATCCCCCTCGCTATGAAGGCCAGCATCCCATTCGCCTTCCTGACCACCTGCTGCACCTGCAAGCTGGGTTTTTGCGACTCATGCACAAGGACCCCGAGGTCCCTCTGCACCGTCACCTGCTGCAGTTTTTCGCCCCGTAAGTAATAGTCCTTCCTACCATTCTTCCTACCAAAGTGGACCACCTCACACTTGCCAACATTAAATTCCATTTGCCAGTTCCTGGCCCATTCGCCCAGCCTATCTAGATCCTTCTGCAGACTCTCCACACCCTCCGCACAATTTGCCTTTCCCCCAATCTTGGTGTCATCAGCAAATTTCGACACCCTGCACTCGGTTCCCTCCTCCAGATCATCTATATAAATGGTAAATAGCTGAGTCTCCCTGTAAACTAAGACACCCTTTCTCACTATCTACCACACCTCCGACTTTGGTGTCATCAGCAAATTTACTAATCCACCCAACTATACCCTCATCCAGATCATTTATAAAAATTACAAACAGCAGTGGCCCCAAAACAGATCCCTGAGGCACACCACTCGTAACTGAACTCCATGCCGAATACTTACCATCAACCACCACCCTCTGTCTCCTATCCGCCAGCCAATTCCTGATCCAATTACCTAAATCACCCTCAATCCCATTTTCTGCAGAAGCCTTCCATGGTGAACCTTATCAAACACCTTACTAAAGTCCATATATACCACGTCAACTGCCTTACCCCCATCCACCTCTTTGGTCACTTTCTCAAAAAACTCAATAAGGTTAGTAAGGCACGACCTACCCTCCACAAAACCATGCTGACTATCTCCAATCAATTCATTACTCTCCAAATAACTATAAATCCTATCCCTAATAATTTTTTCTAAAACCTTACCCACAACAGAAGTAAGACTCACCGGTCTATAATTCCCGGGAAAGTCTCTGTTCCCCTTCTTAAACAATGGGACAACATTCGCTATCCTCCAATCCTCTGGCACTATACCTGTGACCAACGACGACTTGAAGATCAGAGCCAGAGGCTCTGCAATCGCCTCTCTTGCCTCCCAGAGAATCCTAGGGTAAATCCCGTCCGGCCCAGGGGACTTATCTATTTTCAAACCCTCAAGAATATCTAGCACATCCTACTTACCAACTTCAATACTGTCCAGTTTACAACCCTGTAACCCAGTGTTCTCCACAGCTACATTTATGTCTCCCTGTGTGAACACCGAAGAGAAATATTGGTTCAATGCCTCTCCAACCTCTTCCGGCTCCACACACAAATTCCCACTGCTGTCTCTAACTGGCCCCAATCTTGCCCTAACCAACCTTCTGTTCTTAACATATCTATAGAACACCTTAGGATTCTCCTTACTCCTATCAGCCAAAGTCTTCTCATGTCCTCTTTTAGCCCTTCTTAACTCATTCTTTAACTCCCTCCTAGCCACTCTAAAGCTTTCTAGTGCACTACCTGAGCCCTCAAGTCTCATCCGGACATAAGCCTCCTTTTTCTTTTTAACCAGCGAACCAACTTTCTTAGTGCACCACGGTTCCCTAGCTCTACCAATTCCTCCTTGCCTGACAGGGACATACATATCAAGGACTCGCAGTAGCTGCTCCTTGGGAACAGTTTAAAATTCAGCAAAGGAGGACCAAAGGATTGATTAAGAAGGACATAACAGAGTATGAAAGTAAGCTGGCAGGGAACATAAAAACTGACTGTAAAAGTCTGTATAGATATGTAAAGAGCAAAAGATTGATGAAAATTAACATAGGCCCCTTACATCAGAAATGGGAGAATTCATAACGGCAAATAAAGAAATGGCTGAGGAATTAAATTTGTACTTTATTCATGTTTTCCTTTGTGAAGATGTGTCAGAAGTGCCGAAAGAAACACGTCTTAGGAGCTAGAGGAAATCAGCATTAGTAGAAAAATAGCTTTGGACAAATTTGGACAGTCAGAAGCTTTTTTTCCCAGGGTGGAAGAGTCAATTACTAGGGGACATAGGTTTAAGGTGCAAGGGGCAAGGTTTAATGGAGATATTACAAGGCAAGTTTTTTTTTACATAGACGGTGGTGGGTGCCTGGAACTTGCTGCAGGGAGAGGTAGTGGAAGCAGATACGATAGTGACTTTTAAGGGGTGTCTTGACAAACACATGAATAAGATAGGAGTAGAGGGATATGGTCTCCAGAAGGGTAGGGGATTTTAGTTCAGTTGGGCAATATGGTTGGTGTCGGCTTGAAGGGCCTGTTCCTGTGCTATAATTTGGTTAAATTGATGGGATTTAAGATGGACAAATCTCCAGATCCTTATAATCTTCATCCCAGAGTATTTAAGGAAGTGGCCCTGGAAATAATTAAAGTTAAAAGTTTATTCATTAGTCACAAGTAGGCATACATTAACACTGCAACGTTACTGTGAAAATCCTCTAGACACCACACTCTGGTGTCTGTTCGGGTACACTGAAGGAGAATTTAGCATGGCCAATCCACCTAAATAGTAGATCCGTTGGTTATTTTCCAAAATTCTTTGGAGTGTGGAATAGTCCCTACAGATTGGAGGCTAGCTAATTAATGTAAGCCTACTATTCAAGTAAAGAGGTACAGAAAAAATAGGGAACTATAGACCACTGACCCAGTTAGTGCTGAGGAAGTTGCTAGAGTCTATCAAGGATTTTATAACTTAGCATTTGGAAGGCAGTAGTATACTCAGACAAAGTTAGTATGGATTTACAAAAGGGAAATCAGGCTCAACGAATATAGGGGTAGGGATGTTTTGCTGCAATTGTATAGGGCATTGGTGAGACCACCCCTGGAGTATTGTGTGCAATTTTGATGTCTTTATCTGAGGAAGGATGTCTTTGTAATAGAGGGAGTACAACAAAGGCTTACCAACCTGATTCCTGGGGTGGCAGGTCTGTCATATGAGAAGAGACTAGGTAGATTATCATATTCACTGACGTTTAGGAGGGTGAGAGGGGATCCCACAGAAACTTGTACAATTTTAAGAGGGTTAGACAGGATAAATTCAGAATGCATGTTCCCGATGGTGGGGGAGTCCAGAACTCAGGGTCATAGTTTGAGCATAGGCGATAAACTTTTTAGAACTGAGATGAGGAGAAATTTCTTCAACCCAAAGTGTGGTGAATGTATCAAATTCACGACTACAGAATGTAGTTGAGGCCAAAACGTTATCTGATTTCAAGAAGAAATTAGATATAGCTCTTGGGGCTAAAGGGATCAAGATATTGACTTCAGTGATCAGCCATGATCAAAATGAATGATGGAGTAGGCTCGAAGGACTGAATGACCTATTCCAGCCACTAGTTTCTATGAAAGTATATGAAATCTTACCCAAAAAGATCCCACATATCATAAAAATTTGAAAATGAGTGTTTAACTCTGGCTTTTTACGCTAGTTTGACTTTGCAATCTTCCCATTTTGGTTCGGAGTTTCAAGCTGATAGGATAGGAAGAAGCCTAAGCTCGCCATGTTAAGGACACAATCCATTAGATGTATTTGCGGAATAATTCAGCAAAGTTGTACTTTTGTTAATTTTCTATCTTTTTACATCATGAGAATCCCTGTAACGGTTGCATCATTTACAGGTAATGAAAATATTGCCACATAAATATTTTAACCTTTACGTATATTGGGACAATCAAATTGCAAAAAATGGTCTGAGAGATGAGTTTGTAGAATGTTTTTATGACAGTATCTTGGAACAGGAACTGAGTGGTTGAAGGACCAATTTGCAGCTGTTCCAGTAAATTTGCTCCACTCCAGTAAGAGTTTTGGGATGACGGGCTAGAGCGCTAATATGATTTGATTTATTATTGTCACATGTTTTAGTACACAGTGAAAAGTATTGTTTCTTACATGCTATACAGACAAAACATAATGTTCACAGAGATGGAGACAAGAGTGCAGAATGTAGTGTTGCAATTATAGCTAGGGTGTTCTTGAGTTTTTGTATCTTTTTCCCAATGGAAGAACGTGGAAGAGAGAATATCCAGGGTGCAGGAGGTCCTTAATTCTGCTGGTTGCTTTTTGGAGGCAGCCAGAAGTGTAGACAGAATTAACGGATAGGAGGCTGGTTTGCCTGATGGACTGGGCTTTGTTCAGGACCCTTTGTAGTTCCTTGCGGTCTTGGGCAGAGCAGGAGCCATACCAAGCTGCCATGAAGATGGAGAAGTGTTGATGCAATGACATACCCACTCTGCCACCATCTCCTCTTCAAATATTAATCATAAAGATTGTTGATTCCAAATTATCATTTGACGTCAGGAAAAAAATCGCCAGGCAGCAAATGGAGGGCCCGGCCTGGAGGGGGCGGTGGCGGCGGAGGGCCCAGGTTTTATTGCCGCTGATGGGAGCCTGG